>NC_037329.1:16830672-17138708 GCF_002263795.3 Bos taurus | reverse complement strand
TTCCTGGCACCTAGAACTCTCTGAAATAATTTAGTTCAGAGTCTTTCACAGTTGCACATCATAAAAGCTAGAACACAGAAACAAAATTTCTCTGTTCTGCATGATAATGCACTAAATTGATGTTGATACATGCAAAATCTCCTTTTAGTTTATGATGGGTAAATAATGAGTTAATTATTACTGTTCCGCTTTTGTCTTGGCTTCACTAAAAATGTTGCAGTGGTGTGCACATTTAAATAATTTATGCCCATATTTTGTCTGGGTTTCCCAGGTGGTGCTAGTGGTAAAGAACCCATCTGCCAGTGCAGGTAGATATAAGAGTCTTAGGTTCGATCCCTAGGTGGGGAAGATCCCCTGGAGGAGGGCACGACAACCCACTCTGGTATTCTTACCTGGAGAATCCCATGGACAGAGAAGCCTGGTAGGCTGCAGTCCATATGGTTGCACAGAGTCGACACAACTGAGCGACTGGCACACACACATTATGTCTGCTTTTCCATATTGTTGAATTCTGTGCCCTATACTTTATGATGCAATGCAAGGCCTAAGAATCAACTCAGATACTTTGTCTGACACACTGCTCCATCAATCCTAATTACCCATGATTTTGCTAAGTTCAGTGGGTAATGTTTGTGATGTATAGTTTAGTTCAGTTCAGTTGCTCAGGCGTATCCAACTGTTTGTGACCCCATGGACTGCAGTACGCCAGGCTTTCCTGTCCATCACCAACTCCCAGAGCTTACTCAAATTCATGTCCATTGAGTTGGTGATGCCATCCAACCATTTCATCCTCTGTCATCCCCTTCTCCTTCCGTCTTCAATCTTTCCCAGCATCAGGGTCTTTTCCAGTGAGTCAGTTCTTCGCATCAGGTGGCCAAAGTATTGGAGTTTCAGCTTCAGCACCAGCCCTTCCAATAAATATTTAGGACTGATCTCCTTTAAGATGGACTGGTTGAATCTCCCTGCAGTTCAAGGGACTATCAAGAGTCTTCTCCAACACCACAGTTTAAAAGCATCAATTCTTTGATGCTCAGCTTTCTTTATAGTCATTTGGGGAGAAAAGTCACAATTTTATCTCTACAGAATTAATATAAAGAACTGCCCAGTCAGTGTTCCAGTGACAACATACAAATAGGGAAGGTTTAGGTTTGGGGACAGGCATTCTGAAAGTATCATTTGGGCTTGAATAATGGTCTTAATAATTAAATAGGTCATATTTTTCCATTTGTAAAATCTCAGTTATGAAGAAATATGTCTTCAATAAATCTCACATGCTTATAAAGCTACATGTAATCCTTGATCGTTTTTCCATTTTATGTCATAATATAGTTCTATTGCAAGGTCATCTGGACAGTCTCCATATTTTGTCGAGAAAATGGGAGCATTAAAAATCCTTGAGTTAGACTATGCTTAAAATACTGCCTACAAATTATATATCTGATTTATATAAAAATGCATAGCAAATCACGTATTCCAAAGATGTCTTTACTTCCATATGCTCTTCTAGGAACTTCCCATTCCCCCATCAAAAGCTAGAGCCTAATTCCCTTCCTTCTGATTCTGGGTGAGTTTGTGACTTGCTTTTAACCAACAGAACATAACAAGTGACAATGAATGCCTAGGTCATAAAAGGTGATACAGCTGAGATAAAAACTAAAACACTTAGACTTGGCCCCCTAAACCACAGCATAAACAATGAGATTCCCCTAAGGCTGCCATGCAGTGAGGAAGCCCAAACTAGTCCTCCTGAAGAGACCACGCCGAGAATCCTTGAGACTACACTGATGGACACATAAAGATGCTCAGCCCATGTCCAGTTGCTCCAGTTCCAGTTACTGCCTAACTGCAACCACATGAGAGTCTATGAGGCCAAACTGCCCAGCCAAGCTTTTCCCAAATTACTGAACCATAAAAATTCTGTGAAGTGAAAGTTGCTCAGTCGTGTCCAACTCTTTGCGACCCCATGGACTATACAGCCAGAATACTGGAGTGGGTAGGCTTTCCCTTCTCCAGGGGATCTTCCCAACCCAGGGATTGAACCGACATTTCCCACATTGCAGGCGGATTGTTTACCACCTGAGCCACAAGGGAAGCCCAAGAATACTGGAGTGGGTAGCCTGCCCCTTCTCCAGCGGATCTTCCCGACTCAGGAATCGAAATGGGGTCTCCTGAGTTGCAGGCAGACTCTTTACCAACTGAGCTATAAGGGAAGCCCTTAAAAACTCTGAGACAGAACTAAAATGACTACTGTATATTAAGCTACTAAGTTTTGGGGTGATTTGTTATGCAACACAGTAATAGGTACAAACTGTTAAAAATTTTTAGGCTCTCAATATTAAAAAAATAGACAAAGCATTAATATTTATATACAATTAGAAAAGATTACTTCCAAGTGATCTTTCACCTATTTCCTCAAAGCAGTTTCCATTTTTGTCTCCATGAAAGTGAATGGAATTAAAGAAATATTTACAAAATTTAAAACTTTTGAGGGGATAATTACCAATTTTCTTTAGATTTTCCTTAAATATTATCCTTTGCCTAAGAACATCACTTTTATCTTATTCTGCCAAGACAAAGAAATAGATGGATTAGATGATGGGAAGGGGTGGGTATTGAGAGAAGTGGGGAGAATAGGTAGGGAAATGACATAACTGATACAAATTTGAAAGGAATTGCATTATCTACCATGTCATGAAAAGGTTGTCTGCTTCACTTTTACTGAATCATTTCCTAATTCTCATTATGCTTACAAAAATAATTTTGAGAGTAGGAAAGAGACAAGCATGGGACATTATGTATCTGTTGTGTTTTTTAATGCTTTATAATTTCAAATCATACCCTCTATGGTGGAGTGCTGTAGCTATGATTGCAATCCAAGTTTTATGGAGACAGAAACTTACACAAAGTTGGAGATTCTCTTTAAGAAAAGGAATATAAAATTAAAAATATAAAATTAACTATGGAAATAAGTATTAGACTGAGAAGAGAAATTACAACAAAAACCAAATTTTGAAAAGCTAACAAATTCTACCATCACCAATATTCACACAAAAAATGTATTTATATTAATTAACCACCTGACACATATCTGTAATACTTCTAAACTATATTTGGGGGTTGTATTTATTCACTGATTACTTCAAATGACAATGATTACATTTTACAAATTAAAAAAAAAAGTCATTCCTCTAGCATGATTTGTTGAAATGAATATTTTAATTATCAATAGCTTATAAGTTGTATGATACAGTTAAAATCATATAGGCTGTATTATTGAATATATACATATATGTTATGTGTGTGTATGTATGTATACACTAAGAACCAAATTCTCCATTTGAAAGCTGCACTTCAGATGACTGAAGATTGTTCTACCAACCAGCTTCTACCTTTATACATTTAAAACTTAACCTTCTATTCTACATACAACATGTTGCTTTAAGAGATATTCATAGTATAATACTGCTCCACCAAACAATTTGGCCCAGTATGCAATATGAGTATTTTTAGAAGTCATTGCTATACCACAATAGCTAATTTATTTAAATCAATAATTTAGTTATGCAAGGAGGTGACTAAGAAACACATAAATATATTCCCCTAAACTATAACGTATCCCCAACTCAACTTCTCCTTACCTAGATCCCAAACATGCTGTGTGGCCACTCCTGGGCCACCTATCATAAGGGAAGATGGAAGGGAAGTTAAGAGATGAAGAAAACAGTGTTCTTAACTGACTGTGGTTAAAATATCCATAAAATATATGCTCATGTGACCATACTGAAAGGCTGTCCCAGAGTTTTAGAAGGAGTCCATGCACATAAAAGGCTTTAAAGCTGAGGCTTCACTGGGTTCATAGCAAATCTACCTTACCTATGAGTCTATATATTTTTCCACCCCCACTGGAGTATCTTAAGGTCCCTTAGGGGATTTCCCCATTCTAGGCCAAGTCACAAGGGCTGGCATTCATGCCTGGCTATCCCTAAAAGAAGATCTAATCAATGTTACTACTCAGAGTTACTGATGCTCAGATCTTATGTAACCCATGAAAGGCCAATGGAACCCAGAAAAGATCACATAATTCAAGAGGGGCCAATGAGAATTTCCTAGGATTTATATATGGCTGTTAAGGGAAAGAAATCTTTCTACTGGGGCTGCTAAACAGAAAAGGAGTTTGAGGCTGCTGCGATCAGCTTTTTCCTACATGAAAAGACCTTGTTTGAGAATCAAACCAGCATTTAAAAACATTCCTGGGAGATAGAGGCTAAAAACATTATTTGATCCTCTTGAGCCGGCTGTGCACCCTGCCTAACTCCTCCCTGTTGTTAGATAATAAATTCCCTTCTTACTTACTGAATTGAATCTTAGCATTTAGGGACCCAAACAGACTTGAGTGATACATTCTTTCTTTTGCTACATTAGAGTGTTTGCTTCAGATTTTATGTAGCAACTATACAAAATGTAAATTTTAATAACAATGAATTCATAAACATCTCTATCATTTTGACAATTTCTCAGATCTGATAACATAATCAATATGAAAATACCCTGCACTCAGGAGAGGGGGGAAACACACACACAAAAAAAACTAGTAATTGTGTTAAACTAATAAGTTTTAAATAAGACAAAATACAAAGAATAATTCATACTAAAATAGGCCTGGCAGAATAAAATACAAATCTTATTAACTGCAAATCATTTCTATAGGGTATCTGTATTCTCTAATCCAACAAAAAATATCATAATTTTTGTGATATGTGAAATTATGTGAAATATCATATGTGACTATCATATGTGAATTATGTGAAAATATCATAATTTTCAAATGCATAATACCAGCTATCAGACAAAATATCAAAGAAAAATAGTTGGAAGTCCCCCAAATAGAATCAAAAATATAAAATTATATGGTAGAGGAAGTATTTAAGATCAATGAGAAAACCAAAGATTACTTGAACAATTGTGCTGAAAAGAGAAACCAAACTCATAGCCAAAGTAAAATTAAATTCCTTGTGATTTAAAGCTTTACATGTAAAAAATAATGACTAGAAGAAAATATAGAGAGATATTTATGTGGTCATTGAGTGGTAAAATATAACACCAGATACAGAATTTCATAAATGAAAAAATAGAATTCAATTTCATATATCTTATATGAATTTTGAATCATATATCAAAGCATAAATTTAAAATAAAATATATAAGACAGAAATATAAAATCAGAATGCAAATGACAAGCTGAAAGGTTATATTTTATATATGCTTGACAGAGTAAAGATAATATATAAAGAACTCTTGCAAATCAATAAGGAAAAAAAGTCAGTCCTCAAGTACAGAAGTAGATAAAAAGTTTGAGACCCCTGCTCCAATACTAGAGAAGACACATGACATGCATCAGCATGTTGACAACAGCTAGATCTGAACAGTAGAATTACAGGAAATTTTTATTTACTATTTTGTGTTTTTCAAGATGGAGCATGTGTTCCTTCTGTAATTAGAAAAAGTAAGCAATGGCTATGTAACCTAAAACATTAAACTTTAGAGGAAAAATAATCTATAGAAAATTTACTGCAGAGATTAAGGCCCAATCCTAACCAAGATGTCACTTTCCATGAAACCATTTGTTTCTAGCTCACATTGTGCTTTAGAAACAAAACTGAATGGATAAGAAAGCTGTGGTACATATACACAATGGAGTATTACTCAGCCATTCAAAAGAATACATTTGAATCAGTTCTAATGAGGTGGATGAAACTGGAGCCTATTATACAGAGTGAAGTAAGCCAGAAAGAAAAACACCAATACAGTATACTAATGCATATATATGGAATTTAGAAAGATGGTAACAATAACCCTGTATACGAGACAGCAAAAGAGACACTGATGTATAGAACAGTCTTTTGGACTCTGTGGGAGAGGGAGAGGGTGGGATGATTTGGGAGAATGGCATTGAAACATGTATAATATCATATATGAAACAAGTCGCCAGTCCAGGTTCGATGGCGCGATACTGGATGCTTGGGGCTGGTGCACTGGGACGACCCAGAGGGATGGTATGGGGAGGGAGGAGGGAGGAGGGTTCAGGATGGGGAACACGTGTATACCTGTGGTGGATGCATGCTGATACATGGCAAAACCAATACAATATTGTAAAGTTAAAAAATAAAATAAAATATTAAAAAAAAGAAACAAAACTAATCAATCATAAAACCCTTTATAATCTAAGTACTTTATTACATGCACCTAAGTCCTTTATCTGTGGTGTCACGGACTCCAGTCTGGACCATCATCTTAGCACTCCACACTGGGTTCAGATTATCAGTGTTGCCAACTATCATTTCCCCCTATGAAGGTCGGTTGGTGCCTCAAAAGGGCATATTTTATCTCTATAGGCCCAGGCCCTAAATCGGGGCCCAATCACAGAAGTGCTCAATAGTTTATTAGTCCAACAGAATTAAACTATGCTGCTCTGACTGTGAACCCTGATCCAGCAAGAGATGGTAAATCAGAGTCAATTAGTCACTGTGTGGCCCTTTACATGGTTAAGTATTTCATGAAAGTTCATTTATTAATTTACTTTGAGTCACTTATGTTTCCCCATTAATTTTCATTTGGTTCACATACCCAAAAAAGAAACAAGCAAACTGTGAGATTTTAGTCATTTAATGGATGACTGCAGCCCACCAGGCTCCTCTGTCCATGGGATTCTCCAGGCAAGAATACTGGAGTGGGTTGCCATTTCCTACTCCAGGGGATCTTCCTGATCTAGGGATCAAACCCTCATTTCTTATGTCTCCTGCACTGGCAGGCTGGTTCTTTACCACTAGTGCCACCTGGGAAGCCCAATGTATGGAAACATATGATGTTTATGAAAAAAATTAGAAATTTTCTCAGATAGTTAATATAAAACCATGGTCAAGACTAATTTGTGCATGCTAAGTCGCTTTAGTCATGTCCGACTCTGCAATCCCATGGACTGTAGCCCTCTAGGCTCCTCTGTCCATGGACTTCTCCAGGCAAGAATACTAGGGTGGGTTGCCATTTCCATGACTGATTCAGACTAAAGGAATGTCCAAGTGAAACCAGTACTATCAAGAGAAGTTTGCATGCATGCTCGGTCATGTCCAACTCATTGCAACTCCACAGACTGTAGCCCACCAGGCTCCTCTGTCCATGGGACTCTCCAAAGCAAGAACATCGGAGTAGGTTGCCATTTCCTACTCCAGAGGATCTTCCTGACCCAGGAATCGAACCCACGTCTTTTGTGTCTCCTGCATTGGCAGGCAGATTCTTTTTCACTGAGCCTGGGAAGCAGTACTACCAAATCTTTGATTATATTAAATTAGAAACTTTCACAACTATACAGAACTTCCAGTTAAAGCACTGTTCCTAAAAGGACATTTACTGAATATGCTTTTAAATGTCTAATTTATCACGAGTTATTTGCATACATGTATCAAAATCCTTGAAAGCAACTTTTCATCACACAGATTAATACTGTCATCTGAAGACTTATTTTTGCTATTAAATTACTTGGCAAATAGGTTTCTTGATAGGTAGCCTAATGTTTATGCTAGGCTAAGCCAGTGACATTCATAATGTCTTAATTAGTAAAGGCTGAATTAATGAGACTTCATTATTATAGCAATATTTTAAGTATAACATGATAGGAAGTGCAAGCATTTCTAAAGAACAATCTTTACTAACACAAAAGGTATTGTTTTTTAATGCAAAATGCATCTATCTAAATTTTTATTTATGCACAGCATGTTAACTCTGAAATAATAAGACTTTTAGCTTCACTTGTTTTGAACAGTAGATTTTAAAAGTGTGTCCCTGACTTTATGATCAAAAAATATATATTTCTTCTGTTATAGAACAATTCCAACATCTGTACTTTGAGTTATACTTAAGTGTACTTTTACATTTCATTACACACTAAATCATCAAAATAAACACTGAGGATTATGAATTTCTAACTCTTAAATAACTGTTTTGGTATATTGTTTCTTTATAAATCACTGTTTTCATTTTAAAGATAATCAATCATAGAATCATATAGTAACAGAACCAGGAGATGATTCTGTTACAAATTTAGGAAGGTTACAAATTTACTTATACTTTGCAACTCAATGTGTTTTAAAAACTGTACCTTTTTAAAAACTGGTCTAATATTCTTCAGGCATCTTCTTCACTGAGCAGCTTACCATGAACTTCCAGGAACTCCTGGCTGCATGGCTCTCACACGTAACCACTTCTACTTTCTTGGGCTTCTACATGTTGCCTACATACAGTGTAGTCAAGTGGGTCTCCTCTTCCTGTTTCCATCCATGATCTGACCCCATGTTTCAAAGGAAATCAAAGATAAAGGACCCTTGTTTTGACTTTGCCATTTACATATTTGAACACTATGACTCTGATTCCATGAGTCAACCAAGATGAGAAAGAGGCAACCATTATGTTCACAAACCTCTGACCTCCTCTAACTCTGCCTGTCTCTTCCAGTCCTTGTGTGCATGTGCTACTCTTTGGATTGTAGCTCGCCAGGCTCTTTAGTTCATGGGATTCTCCAGGCAAGAATACTGGAGTGGGTTACCATGCCATTCTCCAGGGGATCTTCCCAATCCAGGAACTGAACCCATGTCTCTGTCTTCTGTATTGCAGGCAGATTCTTTAACCCACTGAGCCATCAGGGAAGCCTCTTGCCAACCCTTACTGTACCCAAATAAAAGAGGCAGGCTTTCCTCCTCCTTTGTCATTATATATCCATTATAAATATTTCACATCCTTTTCCTTAAGGTGTCATGTTGTACTGCCTTTTCTCCAGAGGTCATAATGGCGGATGAAATACAATGTTATCTTACTGCCGTCTGAGCATCAAAAAGAAGGGATGAGCCAAGCTACTGATAAATGGGTTGCAATGCCAACTCTGTATGATCAGCTTGGGTTTAGACTGATGTTCACACTTACAGGACATAAAAGTCTTTAATACCACCAGGTTTACTTAGAAAGATACAGCAGAGGAAATACAGCATGTCCACATGATAGCATCAAA
The DNA here is from genome assembly GCF_002263795.3 of Bos taurus. NCBI lineage: Eukaryota > Metazoa > Chordata > Mammalia > Artiodactyla > Bovidae > Bos > Bos taurus. Next base: position 17,129,653 of record NC_037329.1, on the reverse strand, counting down.
TACATCTCCAGCAGAAGTTCTTAAAGCTGACCAGGCACTCCCTCCCAGATCCCATTAAGATTATGCTTAACAGTTGTACAGAAGGCCAAATGGCCAAGACAGATATAATTCCTGAAGAAGAAAAGTAAGGAGGGATTTTTGGCAGCTGTAAATACATTTTAGAAGTCTGTAGATTTTAAGATAGTGCAGGATAGGGGTAAGGACAGACAAACTAACTTGATTTTTTAACACAATCGATATTAAAAACTAGTGGGGAAAAGAAAATATTCACTGAGAACTCTGAAACAATTGGTCCTCTATATAGAAGAAAGAAAACTGCATAAAATTGATTGTGTAAAAGCAATTCCAGGTAGATAAAAGATTTAAAGCTAAATGTACATTTGCAGAAGATTAATATGTTTACAACCTATATGACCTTGGGGTAGGGAAAAATTTTAAAAGCACAAATCATAAAGGCAAAGAAACATATGATTATATTAAACTTAAGGATTTTTTCAAGAGATAAAACCAGTGAAAACTCAAGCTATAAACTGAAACGATATCTGCAACATATAAAACTGAAAAGGAATTAGTATCTGTGTGTGTATGTTAGTCGCTCAGTTGTGTCTGACTCTTTGTGACCCCACAGACTGTAGCCCACCAGACTTCTCTGTGCATGGAATTCTCCAGGCAAGAATACTTGAGTGGATTGCCATTCCCTTCTCCAGAAGAACTTCCCAACCCAGGGATTGAACCCTGGTCTCCTGCATCGCAGGCAGATTCTTTACTGTTGAGCTACAGGGAGTCCTAGTATCTATACCACATGAATAACTATAACAAATGAGTATTTAAATAACTCAAATGGTCATTGAATATTAATAGGTATTTCACAAAAGAGTCAACATAAATGGTCAATAAACATGAATAGATGTTCAACCTCATTAGTTATGAGGGATATGCAAATTAAATCCCCAATGAGACAGCATTTCATAACCACCAGATTGTAAACAATTTTAAAAAGTCAGTCTCAAGTGTTGCCAAGGATGCGATGCAATAGAATGCTCATTTTCTCTTGACTAGAGTATAAATTGATATCTCAACTTAGGGAATTACTTTGGCATTCATTCATTCATTTAATGTATGGTAATTGACTACTATGCATGTGGTACTATTATTGTGCTTCAGCATGAAAAAAAAAAAAACATAGAAATGATCATTTTAAGTTGAGCATGCAAACCTCATATAACCTAAATTCCACTTCCTGGAGAGAACATACCGTACAGAAGATAAATATATAACCTAGACAAATCTGTATATTTGTATATATGTAAATGTTCAAAACAGTACTGCTTTCTAAGTGAACTGAGAAAGATGGTAACCAAACGTGCATCGTCAGTTGAATGGATAAACAAATTGGAGTGCTGAATATAAAAGAAGACAAAAAAAAAGCACTGAAGGTGAATTAACTATGGATACATATCAAAACAATATGAAATTCAGAAACTATGTTAGTGGAAGATTACATAACAATAGATAAAAAATAAGCATCTTCTGAAGTCATATACATATTTAGTAGTAAATTATAAAGAAAAGCAAGGTAACAGTTAATACACAGTTCCAGAGAAGAATTACCTCTGGGAAGTAAGAAAAAAGTAGGGGGCTTCTGAGGTAGGGCTTTATTTTTGAAATAGGTGATAGGTATATGGGAGTATTTTTTTAAAACTACATCTATGTTTTACATATATTTTGAAGATATTTTATATTTATAAATACTCTATGTCCTTAATTTATTAATTAAGCTAAGTTTCTTTGCTTAGTTATCAATTTAGACCAAAACAATAAAGTAGTAAAATCAAGGACTCACAAATGTCACTGCTTATACATTATGTGAAAAATAAGTATACTCTATGACCATTAGTTGGAGAAGGAAATGGCAACCCACTCCAGTGTTCTTGCCTGGAGAATCCCAGGGACGGGGGAGCCTGGTGGGCTGCTGTCTATGGGGTCGCACAGAGTCGGACACGACTGAAGCGACTTAGCAGCAGCAGCAGCAGCATGACCATTAGTTGGAGAAGGCAATGGCACCCCACTCCAGTACTCTTGCCTGGAAAATTCCATGGACAGAGGAGCCTTTTAGGCTTTAGCCCATGGGGTCGCTAAGAGTTGGGCACGACTCAGCGACTTCACTTTCACTTTTCACTTCTCTGCATTGGAGAAGGAAATGGCAACCCACTCCACTATTCTTGCCTGGAGAATCCCAGGGACAGAGGAACCTAGTGGGCTGCCGTCTATGGGGTTGCACAGAGTTGGACACGACTGAAGTGACTTAGCAGCAGCATGACTATTAGTATAATCTTGTCTCAGTGAAAGTTAAAAATGCAACTTTAAGTCATGAGAAAACTGAACAAATATATATATTAATTTAGTTATCATGAGATAAATTATATAATATTATAAAGTTTTTTGAAGGCTCAATTGAATTAGCACTCAAAAATATTTATATATCTAGATTACTTCATAGAAATACCTACCACAGTAGAATCACTCTATAATTTTCTCCATTAAGCAATAAGCCTTGAAAATAGTTAACAAATATAGAAAATAATGTGTAAGACTTTATAAAATAGAAACGCATTCATATAAATTGACTCATCATAATATTTATAATATTAGAGATCATACTTAATGAACATTATTCAAACATATTTCAGCTTAAGACTAGCAGATGAGGCTAAGGCAATGCTTTTCCAAACAGAAATATCAAAGTGAAGGCTGTTTCTTAAAGGCCAATAATTATTTTGACCCTTTAAGCCAAATTCTAATAAATAACTCTTCTTAGACATAACTGGGATGTTAAGGGAGGAAGGGACGGTATCTATTGTCCTTAACACACAGAACAGTGCTTGTGCATAAAAATGTATTATTTTTACAGAAAATTCTTAACCTGAGATTTTTGTACTCTAAATCATTAAAAAATTTAATATCTTTAACAGTCAACATATATCTTAAAAATGAATTCAAAATTTATGTCACTATTTGTAGGCATATATACATATATGAGGAAATTTTTACAATATATGTAAGCAAATGAATATTACAATGAATTAATATTGTTTTTAATAATGTTAAATTTTAATAATTAATGATATTAATATTAATGAATTCATATCACTACTGTATACAGTAAACTATGCAACATTAATCAAACTTAAAGAATGAGTATTTAATTTTACCTATCATCACAAACTATACAAACATATTTTTCAAAATTTCGGTATGGTAAGGAAAAAAGGTTTCTGTGACTAAAGGTTCAGTGCATACTGTTCACTCAAATAATCTAATTTCTAAACACCTAAGTATTTAGAAATGTCAAATGAAATTACTCTAGAGTTGTCAATTTTCAGTGAAAAGGTTACTCATAAATGAAAGACTGCTTTAACTACATTTTCCTAGGACATACTTTAGGTAGTCCATATCAAAAGATTCAGTTACCTTAAAATTACCCACCATATACGTGAATGTCTGTGTGTATGTGTGTTTATGTATATGTGTACATATATGTATGTAAGCATATATACGTTTCCATTTTCCTTTGAGATACACATACATAAGAAGATGATTTTAAACATTTTTCCTCCCCTGGTTGCTGTAAATTAGGGTGTTGGCTTTTTACACAATGTATTTTTGGTATGTAGTCATAATGTTCTCCATTTCTTTAGCTCTGTCAGTTTCACACTGCTCTACAGTGTGAAATTGACAAGAAATGGTGCAAAACAGACAACCGGGAGCACAGAAATTTAACACGAAATTACTGTGAACATTCTTTGAAAAAGGCTAAAACAAAATTTGATAGCAAGAGCTATAATATGTTTCAACTTAACCAGATGTTTCAGATAAAGAACTCTAGATTTTTCTAAATGTATAAGTTTTTATATACGTACAAATGTTTGAAAATGAACGAATAATCTAGACAATAGCATACTACCTATAGGCAAAGATGTATCGTGTTCTTAAAATGAAATCTTATAGTCATAATGCCTGCTTGTCTCCCTAGAATTAAATTGTAATTCCCACTTTTGTATTCTTGTGGATAAGGCTATGGTCATTTCAAACTCTCTCTCCACAGCAATCTTTTCAACATTTTTTACAACAAGCATGAAATAAGTTAAAGAAATGGTATTGAAAGTCAGCTTAAAATAATGTTCTATATCTTTCCTTTATTAAAATATTTTGTCTGTTCATTGCCCCAGTGTTAGTTACCATCATTTGGGTTCTAAGACGTAGAATACTATCTCTTTTCACCTTCCTAAAAGATGCATTACACTCCTGCATATCAGAAAATTATGGGCTACATTTCTATTTAATAATTGACTTGCAATTATGATTAGAAGGAAGAACAAATAATATTAGTAAAATATTGTTTTGTGCTTTATAAATGTCTTTCACAGACATCATTTTATGTAATAAACATAGCATCTCTGGGAGCTTTGTAAAGCAGATGTCATTTTTATCACTTTAAGGGTGAAAAATTAAACCACAGAGAGGTTGAATAAGTCAACTGAACATTGAACACTGAGACAGTCAATACAAAATAAAGACCAGAACATGCCCATGTATCCCACAATGTGTGATTTAAACAAGCATGCCATTCTACTTTGAAATATTAATCTTCTGGGGGCCATAAAGTTTCATGTGTATGTTTCATGGAACACTCAGGCTATAGTGATCAGTGCAAGTGAAATGAACAAATGTTCAACATTAAAAATAGATCACAGCTGTAAGATGGTGAGTATAGAACAAAAGAAATTTTTCAGGTAATCCTTCAATTTCTATGACTTTACTTTTATAAATTCAAAATATATTAAACTCTAACTTGAATTATCCTACTTAATATAGTCATCCCTATTATCCTTCCAAAATTAACATTCCAAACAATGTAAAACACAAATGATTTATTTTCTGGTCCACAGAACTTTCAAGGAAAGTTGTGTTAGCTAAGCAATATTAGGATCCTATGGAATGAACCATTTTATAATAAAACTCTTGGGAAAGGTCCTATATAATTGGGAAAATAATATCTGAAAATATATGACTGCTACAGTTTTAAATAATTACTTCTGGCCTTTTAAGGATTAATCATTTGTTGTTCAGTCACTCAGTTGGTTCCAACTCTTTGCAGCCCCATGGACTGCAGCATGCCAGGCTTCCACGTCCTTTACCATCTCCCGGAGTTTGCTCAAATTCATGTCCACTGAGTGATGTCATCCAACCATCTCATCCTCTGCCATACCCTTCTTCTCCTGCCTTCAATCTTCCCCAACATCAGGGTCTTTTCTAATGAGTCAGCTTTTCGCATCAGGTGGCCAAAGGATTGGAGTTTCAGCTTCAGCATCAGTCCTTCCAATGAATATTCAGGACTGATCTCCTTTAGGATGGACTGGTTGGATCTCCTTGCAGTCCAAGGGACTTTCAAGAGCCTTCCCCAGCACCACAATTTAAAAGCATCAATTCTTCGATGCTCAGCTTTCTTTATAGTCCAACTCTCACATCCATTCATGACTACTGGAAAAACCATAGCTTTGACTAGATGGACGTTTGTCAGCAGAGTAATGCTAACTAATGATCTCAGTTTGTTTCCAAGGCAAACCATTCAATATCACAGTAATCCAAGTCTAAGCCCCAATACTAAGGCTGAAGAAGCTGAAGTTGAATGGTTCTATGATGACCTACAAGACCTTCTAGAACTAACACCAAAAATAGATGTCCTTTTCATCATAGGGGACTGAAATGCAAAAACAGGAAGTCAAGAGATATCTGAAGTAACAGGCAAGTTTGGCCTTACAGTACAAAATGAAGCAGGGCAAAGGCTAACAAAGTTTTGCCAAGAGAACACACTGGTCATAGCAAGCACCCTCTTCCAACAACACAAGAGATGACTCTACACAAGGACATCACCAAATGGTCAATAACGAAATTAGACTGATTATATTCTTTGTAGATGAAGATGGAGAAGCTCTATACAGTCAACAAAAACAAGACTGGGAGCTGACTGTGGCTCAGATCAAGAACTTTTTATTGCAAAATTCAGACTTAAATTAAAGAAAGTAGGGAAAACCACTTCGCCACTCAGGTATGACCCAAATCAAATCACTTACGATTTTACAGTGGAAGTGACAGATAGATTCAAGGGATTAGATCTGATAGACAGAGTGCCTGAAGAACTATGGACGGAGGTTCATAACATTGTACAGGAGGTGGTGGTCAGAACCATCCCCAAGAGAAAGAAATGGGAAAAGGGAAAATGGTTGTCTGAGGAGGCCTTACAAATAGCTGAGAAAAGAAGAAAAGCAAGAGGTCAAGGAGAAAAGGAAAGATATACTCATCTGAAAGTGGAGTTCCAAAGAATAACAAGGAGAGATAAGAAAGCCTTTATAAGGGAACAATACAAAGAAATAAAGGAAAACAATAGAATGAGGAAGACTAGAGATCTCAAGAAAATTAGTGATACCAAGGGAACATTTCATGCAAAGATGGGCACAATAAAGGACAGAAACAATATGGACCTAACAGAGGCAGAAGGATTAATCATACTCACCACTCAAAAATATTTATACTCTACCTAAGTAGGGGGGTCACAAAGAGTCAGACACAACTGAGCGACTGATCTAATCTGATCTGATCTGAAGTAGACTATCATCATGTAGTCTTTCTGCATAGATATATTGTTTACATAGATTTATAATTACATGCAGAACAAGGATAAATTGGGAATTATATGATTAAAAATGTAACCAATGAACACATCTAAATAAAAATTTCTTTGAATAACCACCATGGAAAAACATCATGTCACACCTAAATGAACGTATTTAAGCCATATGGAACATATCAGAGCTACCATAAAGTGACTAAAAAGATTTATTTTGAACACTGAGGAAATCTTACTTGTGAGCAGATGCTTAGTCTAGCTTAGAGGCAGCAGGTTTTCACTGGGTGACTGATCACATCACTGGGACATTTTTTATGAAGTCTAGAATAGGATATTTAGTAGTAAGATGCCTGCATATTGATGACAACATACAATACAGGCACTTCCAGATACTTCTGAAGGACATCGCAATCACAATAAATGCTCTAGGTCTTAAAACAAAGACTGTTTATCCCCATTTCTCAGAGAGCAAATGTTCTTTTGTCATGCTTAACTCTTTCAGAAAAAAATCAGTGAGATATTTGCCTGAACAAAATGCACATGATTAAACTCTTGCAACTTAGCTCCCTGACTAATAATCTTTCACTTAATTATTCATATTTTTAGAGCAGCTAGACATATTGTGAGGAGAAGGCAATGGCAACCCACTCCAGTGTTCTTGTCTGGAGAATCCCAGGGACAGTGGAGCCTAGTGGGCTGCCATCTATGGGGTCGCACAAAATCGGACACGACTGATGCAACTTAGCAGCAGCAGCAGCAGCAGCAGCAGCAGCAGACATACTGTGTGTATGTGTGTGAGTCATTCAGTCATGTCAGACTCTTTGTGATCCCACAGACTATAGCTCGCCAGACTCCTCTGTCCATGGAATTCTCCAGGCAAGAATACTGGAGTGGGTCATCATTTCCTTCTCCAGGGAATCTTCCCAACAAAGGGATTGAATCCTGGTCTCCTGCATTGCAGGCGGATGCTTTACCATCTGAGCTATTAGGGCAGCCCATTAGAGAAACTGACAACACATTACACATTTTCTTCTCTTTTTTAAAACTACGAATGCAGTCAATCTTTAGAAATCTATGTGAAGCGTAAAAAAAATGGCAATGAAATGTTACATGAAACATATCCTTAGGCTTTTCCAGCTTAAGTTCTTGTGTGTGTGTGTGTGTGTGTGTGTGTATGTGTGTGTGCTCCATCACGTCTGACTCTTTGACACCCCATGGATTATAGTACACCAGGCTCCCGTGTCCACGGAATTTTCCAGGCAAGAATACTGGAGTGGGTTGTCATTTCCTCCTGCAGGGGATCTTATCAAACCAGGGATCAAACCCACATCTCCTCTATCTCCCATGTTGGCAGGAGGATTCTTTATCACTGAGCCAAAGGATATTAAAAATGTAGCCTGAACTTCTCATTGTTGAGAGAAGAACTTAGGAGCCCAGAGAGTTATACGACTTACCCAAGGTCTCACAGACAAGTGGTAGCAGCCTCGAGATAAGGTTCCAAAAAACTCAACACTCATCTGTTTTTTTCTCGGCACATGATGACCTCTTTCATACAGAAGGGAGCAGTCAGTGTGAAAGAGCCACATTTATAAATTTTTCTTAAGACTAAAAATTTATCTTTATTACAGTCAATCATTTTTTTTGCCCAAAACAAAATAGCATTATTGCATGTATAAATACTTTTTAAAATAATTTTGTTTTAAGTCTACTGTTACCTGGTCTCAAAATGTCATACTTTCTTCTCCCAAAACTGATGTCATCAGAAATCCTTATTACTGGTTAGCAAATTGCAAAAGACAACATCTGTAAACTCAATTGGAAAGACTTTGGGGCAACAACAACAAACAAATCAACAATAATTTATTGCAAGACTGAAAGAAATCAATTGATATATACTCTTCAAAAATGGGCTTCCCCCATGGCTCAGCAAGTAAAGAATTCGCCTCCAATGCAGAAGACACAGGAGATGTGGGTTAGAGCCCTGAGTCAGGAAGATGCTTTGGAGAAGGAAATGGCAACCCACTCTAGTATTCTTGCCTGGAAAATTCCATGGACAAAGGAGCCTGGTAGTCTACAGTCCATGGGGTCGCAAAGAGTCGGACACACTGAGTGACTAAACATGCATGCTTCAAAAACAGTCATATCATTTATGTATTTATATCTTTAAAACCCACTTACAAATTCCTGATAAAAGATCAAGTTAGAAAATTATTGAAGATCATTAAAACAAGGGTAGCACAAATAGTTTTCAAATTTTTCTTAAATCTAAGCCTCAATGTCTTCTGAAAAGATTCAGGTAGTTAACACTTTCAAGTATCAGACAGAGAATAGACTAAATCCTAAAAAACACCGTGGAGTTAAAACATGTCTTCAAAAAGTGTAGTTCATTTAAATATATACACTGGGGTCAAAATTAGATTCAAGAAAACTAATGAGAATATTCTTCGCTACTAAAAAAAAAAAAAAAAAAAAGAGGAAAATAACCTTCTTTTCAGTTCAAATTCACTGAAAATCCCAAAGGAAACATTTAATTTTCTAGGACATGCTGAAAGACATAGGTAAAAAGGCAACACAGCTAGAACTGAATTAATCAAGCAAACATCATTGACAATCAATAGAACTTTCCTGGTGATTAAACTCAGTTTGAGATAGCTGGAGGTAGACCAAATCTAGTTAGAAATTCCATGGGAAAAGCATCTTAAAAGTGAAAAATGGTCTTAAAAAATGAAATATGTCAACAGTTGTAAACCTTTCAGCATTTTTCAAGACTATCGGGACAACATCTGAATAAAAACCAAGAGGATAAGCCTTGTGTTTTCAAGTTAAGAGATATTAACCAGTACATATCCTTACCCAACTTCATTCTTATTTTTCAAGTTGCATTGTGTTTATATGAAAACTTGTCTTCTCTAATCTCCCAAATTATTCTCCTAAAGGGTCACATAACTATTAGCAATCAGGAAGGCAGGAGATTGAATACTGAAGTGTTTCAAGGTTAGGACTGCTTAAATTGTTAATTCTAAATTGTTAAATCTAACTACATCTGGATTCTTGTTTCATCTATTTAAAATTGTACTGGGAAAATTATAAGTTTGGCCACACTCTTATGAGAATGACCACACATCCCAGTATGAGGCAACCCAAGTTTATGCCTGGGTTCGGGCTTAATCATTAATAACTCTTAAAAGGGTTCTGTTTTGATGATATATCATATAAATATCACCTATAAAAATTTTAAACAGCTTCTTCTCTTAGTTTCCTAGGCTCCAAGAGGACTTTCTTCCATGCAAACTCAAGGTTAGAAAAGCAGTTAAATACTGATCTTGCTATAACAGAAACCTTAAAGTATACACCTTGACTTTTGGGACCCTACCTTCTGTCCCTCTTCCTTACTACTTTCTATTCCTAGTTTAAATTTCACTTCTTCCTATGCACATCATGTGTTATTCTTCTGATAATCTCCTCTCCCCTCTCACCCACTTAGTGCTTAGCTGACTTGCAAGCATAGACCTAATTTGAAATATTAAATCTAATAAAAAATACTTCAAAGCTACTAATTAACTTACAAATCAATTATTGCAACCCAGTTCATTTGTCAGTTGGATACACCCCTTTTGCTGATAAAAGAATTTAGGTCAAAATTTATGCTTAAAAAATTCTATTGAATAAACACTTGAATGAGTAAATGAATGTTTAGGAAAGTCATTTATAGACAAGATGTTTGGTATGAAGTAATAGAAACAATTTTATGCTACAAAAAGAAAGAGGATGATAACAAGATAAAAGGGAAGCAAATAAATTCAAATGTGTAATTATGTTTGAAAGAATCCCTGCCACCCCATGGTTTCCCACAACAATCAGCATGTCCTAAGGCACCAATATTTATAACTCAGTCTACTGGATCATTTCTCTTCTTTTTACTGTAAAAATGTAACTGGGACTTTAGGATGGAAGTCATTACTATTTAAAATAAATTTTTAGAAATACATTTAGGAAATCAAAATACATCCATTTCTTCAAGAAAACATGCATCCATTTGCTTTCAACCTGTAACGTTCGGACCTGGCTAATGCTGTTCCCATTTTGTACAAAAGAGGTAGTCAAGAGTGAAAACTTAGAAAGGTGTAGCCCTGCTTTTATTTGTTCCACAACTGCCACGTTTTCAAGCATTGTGCCAGGCTCTGAAGCATGAGTGACTTCATTTGACCATTAACTCCTGCCCGATGAGGTACACTTTACAGATACAAAAACTGACTTTATACAGGTTATAGAACATTCCCACATAACTAATGAGAGTCAAGACTCGAGGTTTGAACCTATGACAGCCTGATGCCAAATCACAAACTCTAAATATTCCATTCACATTTAACTCATTTGTGGTCGTTGTTTAAAGACTGCATTACCTGCACAGTCAAGCACAAACCCCATTAACGACTGATTCTCACAGCTTTAGAAAAACAAACTGAAGAGCTTTTAAAAACACCCCCATGCCAGTGATTCTGATTTAATCAAGGCAGAGCCTGGGGATTGGTACTATTTAAAAGCTCCCCAACTGATTCTTAGGGATGCATGGAAACCTGGACACCTGGCCCTCTGCAAATAGCTTGCTTGATTTCCAAAATGCTATTTCCTGAAAGTTATTCACAGCCACCCTAACCTCCAGACACCACAAGCAGGCCACCATTAGGCACTAATATTTACATAAGGAGATAATGCGGAGATAATGCCTATTGAGGAATGAAACTTACTTATTTGGATTAAGATCTCTCTCTCCTTGTAAAAATGCTCAGCTTTTGTGGTTTGGGTATTCTCATCCCCGTGCTGATTCTTGGATATGTCTTTAAATTTCTTAAAACTGTCTAATGTGGAGTTTGGAACTCATCTTTCCCTTCTCTGTATCTGCTGTAATTTTTATGAGACAGAGAAAGATGAAAATTCATAGAATATTAGCATAGGTCAACTAGGATTGTGTCTAGCTACTTCAGCCAATTAGAGCATGGACTAATGAGACAAATATCATGGCCTTCCTGTTGTCTAATTGGCTCTAATATAGATTCACAAACACAAACTTTACCCTTAATCTTGGGTAGGCAATGCATAAATGCCAGTCATTATCTGTGGATCATTATATATATATATGATCAACATATTACAGCTCTGTGAAAATCCTGTAGTATCATCTTCAAATGAAAACAAGAGTATATTTTATTTTTTTAAGAGTATATTTTAGCAAGTAGCAGTACAGCCAAATTTAGGCCAACTAGAAGACAGAAGGAAAAATGTCTAATCAATAGTCAGCTGATCACAGATTAATCAAGTCATGCCACATTTCTGCAAGCTGATAGTGAATATAAGATAAAATCACTCCCACTTTAGCTCAGCTGGGATTTTGAAAATGTGTTAAATTAACATTCAAATTCAGCATTAAACCCCTAGAAGCAAGGGAATTCATAATAAACTGCCTATCATTTTATCATGACTTTGTACTCAATGCCAAAGGTAAGATCACCCAGAGTTGTGAGTTTCTCAGAGAACAAAATGTATGACATTTAAAAACCAACCCATTACAAAACAGGGTTAGCTCAGTGCAGCACTGAATACTGTTATTTGGGGATTTAAGGCATGCCTTACTAATATTTTAAAGTGGTCTTTCTCTCTCTTCCATTCCTTTTAATATGGTAGTGTGACTTGCATTGAGATATTTTTGAAGTTTTCATTTCACAAAGCTGAAATCCCCTAAGGCCCTGGTGTTGTAAATGAACACTCGGAAGTAAGATGTGTGGAAGGATCTTATGAGAGGGACACTCAAGTGATTTGTGTTCAAAGAATGAATCCTTGAGAAGTGTATTCTAGCAAGTTATGGAAGGAAAAACAAACCGTCAGGCAGGCACTAGGAATAATCATAAAGAGTCAATGCAATACCTGCTCAGAACTTGACCAAACACCAATTTTTCACCTTGACTGGGGGTTAAGGGGAAGGGCAACATACTGGATCATCATCCAATTACTTGGTGAAATGGCTCCTGTTTTACATCTTTTCCCACACAATAACTGTAGCTAGAAACCGTGAAGTCATCATCTTGCAGCCCTATAAGCTTCTACTGTGATAATTTCTGATCATATCATATCCCTTCCATTTCCCCTTCACTTCTACCATCTTTTATTTTTATATGAATAGATCTCTTATTCTCAAAAGTAAACTATATATATGTTAAACAGTTCAAATGTACAAAAGGGTATAATAAAGTCTACTTCAAACCATACAAAAGGGACTATTGTTAAAAGTAATTCCACTTTGAATTCAGTCTGCAGTCTCTCTATGCAATCATTTATCTCATGAAATCATTTATCTCATCTTTCTTTTCTCTCTTCCTCTTTTTCCTCCTTTCCTCCTCCTTGCTCTATCCTCCCACTCTCTGTAAGTATATGTATGTATGTGTGTGCTCAGTCATTCAGTCATGCCTGACTCTTTGTGATCCCATGAAAAATAGCCCACCAGACTCCTCTCTCCATGGAATTTTCCAGGCAAGGATACTGGAGTGGGTCTGCCATTTCATTCTTCTCTTCCTGACTCAGGGATCAAACTGGTGCCTTTTGCATCTCCTTCCCTGGCAGGCAGAGTCTTTACCACTAGTGTCATCTGGGAAGCACACATATATCTTTCACACATATTGTTTGTTTTACTTATAATTGTACACTGCTGCTGCCGCTAAGTTGCTTCAGTCGTGTCCAACTCTGTGCGACCCCATAGACGGTGGCCCACCAGGCTCCCCCGTCCCTGGGATTCTCCAGGCAAGAACACTGGAGTGGGTTGCCATTTCCTTCTCCACTGCATGAAAGGGAAAAGTGAAAGTGAAGTCACTCAGTCATGTCCGACTCTTCGCGACCCCATGGTCTGCAGCCTACCAGGCTCCTCTGTCCATGGGATTTTCCAGGCAAGAGTACTGGAGTGGGGTGCCATTGCCGTCTCCAATATTTGTACACTATTCAATATCAATAATTATTTTACTATGTACTTTATTCTATTCATTTAATTTTTAAAAATTGAAGTGCAGTTGATTTACAAATGCTAATTTCTGCTGTATAGAAAAGTGACTCTGTTATGCACACATACACATTCTTTTCCATTATGTTTTATCCCAGGAGATTAGATATAGTTCCCTATGCTATACAGTAGGTAGAGGTGCCTTATTTTAAATTACTACACAATATCTGCTAAGCTTTGAATGTTTGTGTGATTCCAAAATTCATATGCTGAAATCCTAACACCTAGTGTGATGGTATTCAAAGGTGAAACCTTTGGGAGGTGCTTAGGTCATGAGGGTAGAGTCCTCATGAATGGGATTCATGTTCTTATAAAAGAATCGGGGATCTCACCTTTTTGCCATGTGAAGACACAATGAGAAATCTGGGATCTGGAAGAGGGCCCTCACTCAATCTTGTTGGCACCCTCTTCTCAGACTTTGGGACTCTAAAACTGTGAGAAATAAATTTCTGTTTTTTATAAGCTAGCCAGTCTATATGGTACCCAGGCTAAGACAATATCAAACAACATGGATGAACCATAATTATCATCACCTACCACTGGGTTTTTTTTTTTCTGGATTTTCTTATTATAAATAATGTTACAACAAAATCTTGTATTTGTATACAGATACATGCAAAAAATGTATTGCTGTATGTATCTCTGTATGCATATGCAAGCATATATGCTGAACAGATCTGGGTAGTAGAACTGATAGGTCAAAGATACGTATATTTTAAGTTTCGGCAGTTATGGCCACATGGCCCTGCAAATACAGGGCCACAGGCCCTGCAAATCACCAATGCATGAGAATGCTCCCATGTCCTCATACTTCCTAATTCACTGTGATATTATAAGGTTTGATTTTGCCCATCTGAGAGGTAAGAAAAATAGTATCTCACTGTAATTTTAATTCAAGAATGAATATTTTTATGAGCAGCAATATCAAGTAATTTATAGAGTTCACCACAAGAATTCACCGATTCCGTATTCAATTATCCTATCCTTTAATCAGTGTTGAAAGGATATTATTTACTATGTGCCAATTGTTGCTCTGAGAGTCACTACTTAAATTAGGACAGTTCCTATCCCCAAGGCAGTCCAGCAGAGGAGGAAGACATTAAAATAATAATTAATATACACTGTGGTAAGTACAACAATAGAACATGTATACTGTTTGGATTAAAATAATAATATACATTGTGGTAAGTACAACAATAGAACATGTTTACTGTTTGGATTAAAATAATAATTAATACACATTGTAGTAGGAACATTAATAGAACATGTATATTGTTTGGATATAGAAATGCTTAACTCTGGGTAAAGAGCTTATTTCTGAAATGTACCTTAACTATTTTTGCATTTTATAAACATATTCAATTGTGATAAGAATAATAAACATAACACCTTAGTCAGCAAGAAGCATAACTGTGGCAATTACAGCTAATAATTAAAGGTTCTGATTAGTTAAAAAATTATTTTAACTGGCACATCTATGCTTATAATCTACATACTGAAATAAGAGTATGCAGAATAATTTATAAAATTTTGTCTTGCTTGATACAACAATGTTTTGGGGACTTACAACGTTGTCTAAAAAATAAGTCAGCATATTTTCTCTCTGTCCATTTTGCAGACATTGTTTAGCTCTTTTGAAATCAAAGCACAAACTTTAGTCTGCTACCTTTTCTCCTCTCTCAACTCATTGAACTATTAAACGTTTAATACATGGTGATTTCTATTAACTGTTGGATTTGTTATACCATGCTAAAGATGCTCACCTTTTAGTATGAGGTGTGTTAAGGATAGTTAATTATATTACACAGAAAGTCCTTTAAGTATTCAGTTCCCATAAAATGTGATAATAATGTTAACATCATTGACTGGTAAAGCTACTACTTGAGTTTTTAATTATCATTCTAACCTTTAGAAGCTGTCTTCCAATCAACAGAAAAGCTTTAAAACTTTATCTCTGGACTAAATTCAACTCACTGATCACATTCCCTTAATTTCCAAACCTCAACACATTAGTTATAGTCAACTGGTAAGTTCTCACTGAAATGCAAACCTTCAGGCTGGGCTGCACACAGAACTAGATAGAAGGAGTTGGTGTGGTGCACAGAAGCTGTGGAGTGAAGGTCTATGTCTGACTTTCAATTCTGTTCTCTTATCAAGCTACTTATCCTTTTGTTGATTCTGATTTATTATTAGTACGATGAGCAAATACTACTTCTACTATCTACTTCCCAGAGTTACAGTAATGATCAAATGAAACAATGGATGGAAACAGATGAGGAGTCATAAACAATAAGGTTCTCTGATTCCCTTTAAAAATAACCCTTTCTTTCACACTCAATCTGAATTCTTCATGTAGCATCTACCTACCCAAAACCTTCTATGCTGTGCTACTCCATCTGGATCTCTCTACTCTCATCACTGTCTCCCACCAATATTCACCTTCTTTAGGTTTTATCTCTCAGACCCTAATTTTTACTAGAAGACAGCTATAACACAGGAAAGAATAATTGGTAAATAATAATGTACTACATTTATTAAAGTACTTGCCACATGCCAATCATAAAGTCATCACTAGGCAACCTTTCAGGTTTTCCTACAATACCTTCTGATTATCTCATATTTCTCCTATTTTCCTTCAACTTGTCATGCAAAGACCTCTATATACATTATTCTCACTCAATCTGTACTACAAATCCATGTAGTGGAGTTTATCATTATTCTTGTTTTAAAGATCAGGAAACCGAGGCTTGGAAAGTGAAGTAATTTACCCACAGTCATGCAGCTAAGCTGTGGTGAAACTGGGCTTTGAACCTCACAGGAATCCTTCCATTATCACTGTGCTCTACTGCTCTTCTTAGATGCAGAACTAATGCAATCAACCAATGGTCACTCATATATATTAATTTAAACATGGTCATTGAACTATACAGCCTGAATTTGGAAGCTCATCTAAATTAACCATCCATCCAATCCTTATCCTCATTTATCACACACCTGAGTCACATTCTGTGTTTTTTGCTTCAATATCACCAATGAGGAATGTATTCTATATACCCAAAAGGAATCCCTTCATATTCAGACAGCTCTATTGTAAAGTCCTTTATATCAAGTGAAAATCTTCCTTCCTGAAAAGTCCATTTGTGAAAATCTTCCTTCCTGAAAAGTCCATGTCACTGATCTTAATTTTACCTGAAAGCTTCATTTAAAAACTATAATTCATATGTTGTAATACAGTAAATCCTCTGATGATCTCTTCTCCCTGATAAAGTATTCAGTGCACCTTGGCCGTGGTGGTCCCTCTCAAACAAAAGCACCTAAACTCTCTGCATTGCTCTCAAACTCCAGGCATGCTCTGGCCAGGTGAGTAAACTTCATGGTTATAGATACTCTAGTTCCTCTAGTCCCCCCCAAGACACCCTTAAGATTGGGTGGGGGTAATCCTATCATGGTTTTGACTTTTGTATGAGTTTACATCTCCTACATCTTTTTTCACTCCCTTTTCCATGTACTGTAGTTGAAACTGATCATGCTGGAGTTGGTTCATCTTTCTAAAACAATGGTTCTAAGTAGGTCTGCACATTGTTATAGAGTCACCTTGGGAGCTTTAAAAATACTGATTTCTGGGTTGCGGTCAGAGATTCTAATGTATATAGTATGGGACATGGCCTCGATATCAAGATTTATATTAACTGCATTTTCCTATGTTTTTATTATTATCAGTTTTATATCATCCATAAATTTAAAGACATGGTAACCAATGTTCTCACCAAGTCATTGCAGAGTCCTGGAGCTTTACTTTAAGTTAATATTGGCCAGGTTCACAGACAGAGTTGCCTGACAGGCTACAGTCCATAGGGTCTCAAAGAGTCAGACATGACTGAGCGACTAAGCACAGCACACTTGGGTACAGGCATTCAAGCAGTTATAAATCCACTAAAGTACACTATCATTCAGACACCAGCTTTCTATTTTCTTCACAAAATGACATCAAGAAAGATTTTGTTAAATATCTTATAGAAAAGCTAGTCTAGGACATGGTTAAAAGCATGGATTCTAGAGTCCAGCTTCCTGGGTTCAAATTCCAGCTGAGTTATTTCCATGACTTTGGGCAGATAACCTAACCTCTCCATACTTCAGTTTCTGTAGTTGTAAATAGGTATAATAGTACTTACTTAGAGGGTTGCTATACAGATTAAAAGAGTATAAACATGTAAAGGTTCTGAAGCAAGAAATAGGTGTTAGAGATAATTTTCAAGCCATTCATGTTTCTCCTTACCCCAATTAAAGCATGATTCACAACCCACTACAAGGTTTCTAACTATTGGGTACACATGACATCCACTGCTTGTTCTCCTTATTTGCATAAAGATGATTGTGTACCTCATACCAGTTCATCGCTCAGTCGTGTCCGACTCTTTGAGACCCCATGAATCGCAGCACGCCAAGCCTCCCTGTCCATCACCAACTCCTGGAGTTCACTGAGACTCACGTCCATCGAGTCAATGATGCCATCCAGCCATCTCATCCTCTGTCGTCCCCTTCTCCTCCTGTCCCCAGTCCCTCCCAGCATCAGTCTTTTCCAATGAGTCAACTCTTCGCATGTGGTGGCCAAAGTACTAGAGTTTCAGCTTTAGCATCCTTCCTTCCAACCTCATACCAAGGAAATAATTTTAATGAGCCCTGACTCTCCCATCTTCCCATACATAGAAAAGCACTAAATTCCTTGAGATGCTTCCTCCAATATTTCTAAGTCTACAGATGTAAAGTAGACACTTTCCAAATAGGAACAAAGGAAAAGAAATCTCAACATTTTGAACACTGCCACCAACAGAAGGCACTCGCAGAAAGAGTCATCCGATGAAGCAGTTAGATGAACCAGTTGTCACCACAAGATTGTGACTTAGACACTGACAGCAGGAATTGTTGCATCATTGTTGCGCGTGCGTGCTCTGTCCTGTGTGACTCTTTTGTACTCCATGGGCTTCTCCAGAGGATCTTCCTGACCCTGACTGAACTTGGGTCTACTGAATTGCTGGTGGGCTCTTTACAGACTGAGCCACCAGGGAAGCCCAAGTGAAAAACATTAGCTTGCAAATATCTCCTGGAATGACCAACCTCAGGGAGGGAATGTGTTAATCTCTTCAGGCAGAGGGGCAAGGTTCCCTGAGGCAGGTCACCATGCATCACTATAATAACAAAAGTGAAGTGAAGTGAAGTGTCTCAGTCATATCCGACTCTTTGCGACCCCATGGACTGTAGCCTCCGTCCATGGGATTTTCCAGGCAAGAATACTGGAGTGGGTTGACATTTCCTTCTCCAGGGGAAAACAAAGGTTAAAGTCAAAGAAACAGATCTATGAGTCAGAATTGGCTCATTCCTGCAACAATTCCCCAACAGTGGTGCTGGTGGTGCAATGGTAAAGAATCTGCCTGCCAATGCAGGAGACACAGAGATGCACTTTGTATCCCTGTGTTGGGAGGATCCCCTGGAATAAGAAATGGCACCTCACTCTAGTATTCTTGCCTAGATAATTTCATGGACAAAGGAGCCTGGTGGGCTACAGCCAATAGGGTCACAAGAGTCAGACACCAGACACGATACTTCCTCAACTCTTCTCCTTCTCTATAAAAGAACTTGACATCCTGACCCCAATAAGATGGGTTTTTTTGACATATTAGTCTACCATCTTCTTGGCCAATTGGCTTTCTGAATAAAGTAATATTCCTTGCCTCAAAAAAAAAAAAAAAAGTGTACCTAAAGTGTACAAAATCCAAAAGCTCCAGTTAAGCAAGAGTTAACTAATTTATTATGGATGCAGTATTATCCATTGTACAATAATAGAAGTACATAAAATGCACACAGCTATCGGAAAAAGAAGCCCCCATGGATTCATTTCTGAATTTGCTACCTCTTGAATATTTTGAAATTACTCAAAACTCAGGCTCCCTTTCCCAGTATCTCCCGCACCAAAAAAAAAAAAAAAACAACTTGAGTGAAGAAACACCACTTTAACTTACTGAAATAAACACAACATTTCTAGCTATAAAGTCATTTCCTCTATCATCTTGTAAAAAACCAACACTACCAAAGAATGAATCAGAGAAAAAAATAGAACTAGAATTACCATAGAGCTCCAAGTGAAATTCACACGCCAGTTCTGAAATGTCAGCAAAATGATGTTCAGCTAAATGCCCCAGTGGTATTGCAGACTCCCTGGATGAAATAAGACAGAAGTCTCCTCACTCTGACAGAATAGGCATTCCCTGTGGGAGGCATGTATTTATTATTCAACTGCCCTGTGCCAAGAAAATATAGCTATTGGATAATATCATCTTTTAGGAAATTAATAGATATGGAGTCTGCCAAACTACTGGCAACTTTTACTTAACCACCAGTGCCTTTTCTAATAATTTGAGAACAATTGCATAGGAAAAAAAAAGTTTTTTGATGGTATTTAGTGATAGGAATTTAGATTACTGATTCACATTGGCATCTGGTCAACAAAAGCACCACACAGCCAAACAGGACTGACGTAAGTAGGAGGACACTGGAGCTGATATGGAGCCGAGAACAGAATGATATTTAAGGTGAGGAGGAATCAGAATCTTTTCCCAAATGGTACAGTTTAGATGCCAGAAAAGGCCACCAATATTATTCTAAACAATTAGAAGTAATGTGTAACATTGCAGTAACATTTGCAACTAGGCAAAAGTAGAAAAGAGATCGATGACGGGAGGCCAAAAATACTATCTTCTGATATCCAAAATAACAAAATTGAAATAGTCGTATACCATTAATAGGCATGAAAAATTGGAAGTCAAATATAATTTGTCCTAGGACAACAGACATTGAGAAATTAACTAGATCATGGGGGTGAGGGGGTTACCATTGAGCTGAAAGAAGATATGATTTACTGAGCAGTTCCTTATTGGGCTGGTAGTGTTAATCCATTTCTAAACCTGCGTTAATTGCTCTCAGACTCAACTGATCCATCTGGGCTCAAAACAGGCTTCCTGGTCTGACATGTCACATGACTATAGAACTGAGGTGGCAGCTTAGACTGGGTATAAAAAGTGTAGCTTGAAGAAATTACTCTGAACATATGCCTCTACATTACTGACTAAGCAACTGGAAGATATTCTAACACAAAATTCTGTTACAGTATATAGGACTCAGTTCTCCATATATTTTCTCTCATTTTGAGAATCAAATTAGATACTGATGTCTAGTCACTCTTGTTGGGGATATTTACAAAAATAGTGGTAGGGGAAGGGAGATATTAAGAAGTGAAAAGAGAGAAGAAACGTAATGGAAAAGGCTAAGTGAACAAAGAGAATTTTGCAATACAATCTTAGGTGAGATCTAGCAAGATGAGCCTTTATTCTCCTCTAGGGAGGTTGCCCAGCTATATAAGAGTGACATTCAGAGCTGAGATAGAGTAACTCTAGGCTGGGAGTAGGATTTTTGATAAATAATTCAGCATCTGTACAATGGATAGTGCACTAATATAAAGTTGTAATAAGAATTCAATAAAACCTGCCTATAAATATTTTGATATTGTATAAGGCATATAGTAGGTACACAATAAATATTATGTTTATTCTATTTTACTCAGCTTTGGTACATTGAATAATCCAAGGATCTTTCTAAGTCAAGTTTTTAAGATACAATGCTTCCCTGAGAAACCTAGGAAATAGCAGTCCAAAATATGAGCCTTAAAATCAAAAGCACAATTAATACAGAAAAAAAATTCAGATTGAGGGTGGAAGGGCCTTGAAGGGGGGACCTCTCATTATGCAACAAAATAAAATTAATTTATAAGTATCTCAAACCTGTTGAGTGAGAAAAATCCTGAAAACGTCCTAGTTGGCAAAGGATTTCAACAATCAGAAATTAATTGTACAATTCTCGTGATTTATTTAAAATCTTACTGACAGCTATTATTCAATGTGCTATCTTTATTATTTTATCTCAGTAATGACAAGCTTTCATAGCCTTACTCATGATTTTTGCTCCAACAATCCTATTTTTTATACCATTTGAAGCTTCTCAAACAGAAACTTTATTATAGGAGTTTCCTGGCATAAACTCTAACTGTAGAAACTGATTGCTTTTACAGAAAAGAGAAACCTCCACTTGAGCTTTGGTAGACCCAGTTTTCCAGGTAATAATTAGAAACTCAACTTCTTATATAGAACCAGGTAGGGTTCCCACATTAAATACAGTGCTGCTGCTGCTGCTGCTAAGTCGCTTCAGTCTCGTCCAACTCCGTGCAACCCCATAGACGGCAGCCCGCCAGGCTCCTCTGTCCCTGAGATTCTCCAGGCAAGAATACTGGAGTGGGTTGCCATTTCCTTCTCCAATGAATGCATGCATGCAATGTCGCTTCAGTCGTGTCCGACTCTGTGTGACCCTAAGGACAGCAGCCCACCAGGATCCTCCGTCAACAGGATTCTCTAGACAAGAATACTGGAGTGGGTTGCCATTTCCTTCTCCAATAAATACAGGGCAGTAACTCAAATTTGCATTTCAGCTATACAACAAATAATTTGTAGCACATGTATGTCCTAAATATTTTATGGGACATACTTATATTAAAAATTATTCATCACCACAGCAACATACCTCAAAATAAACAACAGAGTATATAGATTTGTTGTTTAGTTGCTAAGTCATGTCTAACTCTTTTGTGACCCCATGGACTGTGGCCCACCCAGCTCCTCCTCCATCTATGGGATTTCCCAAACAAGAATACTGGGGTAGGTTGCCATTTCCTCCTCCAGGGGCTCTTCCCTAACCCAGGGATTGAACCCACATCTCCTGCATTGGCAGGTGGATTCTGTACCACTGAGCCACCAGGGAAATCAGAGTATATAGATAGTCCAAACTAATTACTGAATGTATACAACAGGAAAACTCAATGAACTTGAAGAGCACTTTGATTCTGTTTCTCAACTAACACAGGCTGACTTCATCTGCTGTATTTCATAACTAATCATTTTTAAAACGTGCTAAAGGAAATCCCAGATTGCTATCTCTTGATAGAAAAGTGAAAAGATGCAGGTACATCACTGAGATTCATCATAACTCATCATAACTTTCTAAATCCTTCTTGTGAAGAGAAATTGCTACTAAGACTCCAGGCAGATATGCTAAATTATCCTTCACTTCCTCTAATGAATTTTCCATGATCTGTGTAATATGACAAATTTCACTATTCTAAGAGAATTCTGACGTTCTAAAACTTCTTTAAAGGTTTCGTGTACTAAACACATTACATCATCAGGAATTTCAGAGAAAAAAATCTCAATGCCCTTTTAACCTTCCAATTCTCAACTCACAAACCCAATTTGTTTCATGGGCTTTGGGGAAGTGAGAAATATAAGACTTATTTGTAAGTCAAAATCTAAAATAAAATACCCTTGACTATCTGATGATGACTTGTGACATGACATTCCCAAAAGGACAGAAGAAAAACAGTTTAAAATTAGGCTTCATCTAAAAACAGAAAATCTAATTGTAATGGCACATAATACATCCCTGCATTTCAATAAATAACATTTTATCTTGAATCCTTAATCATGTGAGATCGCTTAACCTAGGCAATGATCCAAGGATTAACAAGAAAAGAAAATCAGGAAGTGCAAGATTTTAAAAGCATTTGCAGTTCCATGGTCAAAATCAAATGAAAGAAAAAGTATAATAGCTCCATTTCAATGTATCCAAATTTAGCTGTTTAGCTTTATTTCTACCACGCAAAGAATAAACCCAAGAATAAACATTTTATTAAATGTCTTAGTAGTTAATTTTGATCACCTCTGTTTCTAAATGCATTATTACCAGCAAAACTTTCAACAAGGGTTATTTTCTGATGGAAAGAAAATGCTAAGGAAATCATTCTCACAATATTTGCTTATACATTTCATCTTTTATCACTCTGTGAGAACAAAAACTATTTTTAATATTTCTAAAATTTTACCATCTGAGAACTTTTGCTGTTTAAGATGAGGCAGTTGTATGAAAGAAGATTTTTTTTTTAACATTTTAATGTATCTTCAGACAATGTAATTTTGTTCCTTAACTAAACCTCTTCATAGCACATATATGTATAATGAAGTATGGGTAGTTTATATCAACTATAAAATATATAAAAGCCTTACCCTCTCCCACAGTGCTCTAGCATGTGTTAACAAAGAAGCAGATAAGCCTAATGATGAATGACACGATATAGTCAGCACTAATAGAGTGGTTTTCTACAAATGCATTGAGAAAAGATGAACAAATACTTTACATTTCGGAACATGGCCATTTTGATGTCACATGTCAAGTAAGGTACAAAGTGGTAAATGTTAGCAACTTTAAATCTGTAGGTCCTGGATCAAACAGCATAAAGGAACTTTGGAGGAATGACAATGCATTCTAGAAGGTAGACTGGGTTGAAGGTAAGAGTCTCTTCTTGAGAGTCTAATGAGGTCTTCCCCTCCCTCTGCTTCACAAAAATTTATCTCCTAGAGACACCTTAGCAGAAGCTATCAGCTTTGACAGAACACCGAAATCCTGGCAGTGAACCATAAATTGACCATTACCATAAAAAGAGCTGCTAAATGAGAAACCATGTGCTCAGTATAAAACTAATTTCATGCTTTCAAAAGCACACAGTGGCTTCAAGCAAGATAGTGGCCCTGGGACTTGCTGAGACAGATTGGCGAACACAAACAGTTTGCTCCTGATGTGTGTGCTTAGCCAAGCTTTACATGTACTGGCAGTAAATGGGGTTCTCGAATCTTCCGTCAAACAAATACACACTTATCTATAACTTTAGAGCTGAAAGCTATAAAACAGCTGCCTTGAATAAATTTAGCAGGAACACACACACACACATATATACATACCCCATGGGCCATGCTAGCTTCCAATCAAATAAAAATAGATTTCTCTGCAGACCTAATATACTAAACAGGCACTTAATAAGCATACTGCTATTGAATACATCATAACTGTCACAGTCCTTTCTTCTTTAGAAACAGCTTCTCATCATGTAGGAATTAGAGTTTAGAAGAGCCTAAGCAAGAGGACTCCATCTACTTGGAAGCTAACTTTGAGTTTGCCCTTATCAGGCTGGTGTTCAAATACTCTATACTGATAAAGCCACATCAGACCTGTCTCGGCGTGATTATCTACTCATTTAACTCCTCACATGAGTGTCAGTCCTTTATTTACATTTAAATGATAAAATCTGCTACATTTAAAATGTCACATCTAATTAAAACATGCTTTATGAAGAAATGCTGCTAATTTTCTCCTCTCATTGAATATAACATCCCTGAAAATCAATTACTTTAGATTGTCCAGTGCATGACAGGTCATAACTTTTAATTATTAATAATGTCAAGCTTAACAAGGTGTCAACTCCAGCATGCAATCTATTTCACTTACTTTCTTAGTTATCTCATAAATATCCGGTGTTTCCTGCTATACATTTTTCACATCAAAGATTCTACAAAGTACATTTAGTTCATAGCCTTATTATATACACCTGAAGTACATAATAACACTGCTAATTGCCTACTTTTAGTAATGACAGCAAATAACATAATATCACTGACTTGTTCTGAACGTTTAAAATGCAAAGGAAGTCACCTACGGGTAAGATGTCCTCGGCAAACAGCTAGCACAGAATAAAAAGAACACTGTTACATCCATTTAAGGAGTTACTCCCCCCAAAATTATAGAATCATATATACGGCTCTTCACTGCTACCCCTTCAGATCTGTCAGCACGACATGATAAACAATTGGCAACTCCACAGGATTCAACACAGCATTCAAAAGAATCTGCTACTGACACCCCAGAGCCCCACGTCCAAGTTTTAGAATAAAAATGCTCACCTCTGCTAGGAAGTCCACTCCACATCTTGGCAGGGCTTTCACCAGCTTCAAGAACCACCAAGCTGGATAAACAAAACTTCCAGGATGTGCCCAGTGTAACACGGGGCTACGGAGACTTGGCTCCAGCCCTGATGATCTGTGTGACAGCACCGCGCTATATCAGTGCAGCTCCAAACCTTCCCAGATGCTGGCTTATTGCACTGCTCATTGAAAATCCTTTACACGCTGGCAACATTTTAGGGAAGGACAAGCACACTCTGAGTCATTTGTAAAGAAAACAGAGCAATTTCAATTCTATATCTCCATGCGTGCTGAAACCAGAAGCACTGTCAACCTACAAGTCTGAGGTGGGTTTATGCCGAGAAACAAGCAACCTAAGCCTTCATTATCAATGCATGAAATCAGCCACTGTGATCAAATTCAAGCAAACCACGAAAAGGATATGATTATGAAAGGCTCCACAGATTTAGCACCAAACCTTGTGGAATGAAGAAATCGTCTATTGAAATTGTGTAAATGTTAAAAATAGCTCCGGCTTTTCAACAATGAGCAAAATACAGAGAAGAAATCAGTAGTCTATAGTATAAGGACCTATCATAAAAGCTACAAAAAAACAAAATAGCTGTAGATCCCTGGGACTTTTCTACAGACAAATGAAATCACTAGAGGCTATTACAACTGTAACAAAAATTTTTTTCTTAATATATTTGACACAGATGTCGTTAAAAAGCAAGTTAAATATCCATTAACCCCCGAGTGCCTGTCCCTAAATTAAAATAATAATAGTAAAAATGTGTAGGGTTATGCCAGGGCAAAATACTATCAATTTTACTCCAAGATGAATTTTTAAACAATAAACATTTAAATATATTTAGTCTGTGTAATGAGAAAATATACGTACAAGGTAGAGAATATTTTTAACCCCATAGTCTCTCATTGCTTATTACATTTTTAAAATCTACAGCTCATTAAATCCATACATCCCCAACCCAGCCACCCTCAAATTTATACCTTTACCTTTCACAAGCCTTCCTCTTTTATTAGTAAAATATAAGATGCAAGAGCCAGTTGACATAGTTTTAAAAAGGCACAAGGTGGCTAAATCCCAGAAAATAGCAGCAATGATTTGCAATAACAAAATATAGAGCTTTGACACGTGCATTCAAAGTGCAAAGTAAAAGGACATAAAACATCTATCAAAAAAATCATAAAAATGGGAGAAATTCCTAGTAGCAGCATTGACAAAGCACATATTTAAGGTTCTATTCAAATTTTTAAAAATGAGTTTTAGGTTCTCATTGAGACTCTAAGGCAGAGCAAATCAGGATTTAGTAAGTGCAATTCCTGATTTGCAGATCTTCTATAGATAACTGTATTTAATTGTTATAATACTCACAGCTCTTAGGTATAGATATATTTAGTAGTATCTAATCTAAAACATCTGTATAAAAATAAAAACTACGCCACAGCACATATTTACAGAACACAACTACTGGAGCAACATTAAACATTAAACTCCCATGAGTAGTCTCATGTCCCTAGTGTGGAATTGACTCCTGACAGGACACCAGCTGCATGTTCTTCCTTGAAGATAGTTACAGACATATATGAGTGGAGATGCACGTGTGTGTTGAAGGGGGAGAGAATGTACTAAATCTTTATGATCACTTTTGCCGCTTGAATTCCATTCATTTTGTGCCTCATGAATCCCCTAGGACAACAACTGAATGGACTATGAGAAATGGCATCAGATATCACTGATTCAGAAATTATTTCATATCATCTCTCTCTGGTCTTCTGTACTTTTCTTGTCTTAGAAGATAGTCTATGAGATATTGTGTCCCTAGAACTCATATTATTATTATAATACATGCAACTCCCTGGTAATAAGAAAATAGCTTAAAATAAAAACCAAAATATTTAATTATAGGTCCTCAATCCCTTATCTAAAACCCCTAGTGCCAGATGCATTTCAGAATTCAAATGCTTTCAGATTTTATAAAGATAACACGCTGCTTTACTGTGAATTATATAATACTTCCAGTAGAGTAGAGGGCAACAGTCTATAATCAGACATAATAACAATTCTGCAGCACAATATGTGCATATTAATACTAGACAGGATAAATAAAGACTACTGTTAACCTCACATCAGTTCAGGTCAGGATTTGCCATCAGTATAAATTACAAAACCTTCTAATTTTCAGAGTTTCTTAGTTTTGGGGAACTGCAGGTAAGAGATTATGGATGTGTACAAATGATCACCTAAAGTACTAGAAGGTTATGGGTTGGAAAGTGGTACCTCAGCAGTGTTCTCTGGCTCAGGCAAGAGATTTGGAGATGAGGACTGCTTTAACAGGATAAGGAAAAAATACGAGAAGGTGCTATTAAGACTGAGACAGAAAGGGGAGCAGAGATGTCGCTATAATGCAAGACAACAAAAGTAGAACGTGGGAACAGAAGGCAAGAAGAAGCCATTCAGAATTACTGTGCCAAGAAATTATGAAATAAAACGATGATAACCAACCACTCATTGATTACCTACTCTAACTCAGTAATGTGAAAGGGACTTGACATAATACTTTATAATTTTCAAAAGGAAATTTTAAAAGGAAAATGTGTTTTCAGAATGAGGCATAAAATGTTGGTTTATCTCACCCTTTTCTCAGTGTACCCCAAAACAAAACATCCACAATATTAAACATCACATGTGAGAATGTCAGAAAAAAACAAACAAAAAAATAAGCTTTATCTTCTGAAGTAAAGGTCCATATTTTATTTTATACACTATTTGGGATAGGAGTTCCTTAAAATCACTTACAGAAAAAAAGTAACACTCTACAATCTATATTCAAACTGCATAACATTAAAGCCCATTTAAAAAATATATTCTTAAGACACATGAATATTATGTTGTGTTTACTTGGAGTTTTCCTATGAGTCTATTTCTCAAATAGATACTTTTTTATACTAAGTAAACTGAAGAGTATTAACACAGCAAAGCATTGACACTGGACTTAAGACTTTAGACCTACAGAATATTCACCATCTTCTATGAGACCTCTTCAAAAAATAAAAAGTTGCAGTTATAACACATAGGAAGGACAAGTCTAGAGCTCTAATGTACAGCATGATGATGAAAATAATACTGTATTGAACACAACTGATCCTTGAACATTGCCAGGGAGAGGGGTCTGACCCTCCTCATAGTGGAAAACCCGAATATAATTTATATAGTCAGTCTTCCTTATCCGAAGCTCCTCCATATTTGAGGCTCCTCATATTCAGTTTCTCTGTATCCACAGACTCAACTAATTGCAGATTGTCTAGTTCTGTAGGGTTTACTAGCAAAAAGAACCTGCGTATAAGTGGACCGCAAGGAGATCAAACCAGTCAATCCTAAAGGAAATCAATCCTGAATATTCATTGGAAGGCCTAATGCTGAAGCTGAAGCTCCAATAATTTGGCCACCTGATGTGAAGAGCTGACTCACTGGAAAAGACCCTGATGCTAAGATCGAAAGCAGGAGGAGAAGGGGACGACAGAGGTTGAGATGGATGGATGGCATCACCGACTCAATGGTCATGAGTTTGAGCAAGCTCTGGGAGTTGGTGATGGACAGGGAAGCCTGGCGTGCTGCAGTCCATGGGGTCACAAAGTCAGACATGACTGAGCAACTGAACAACATCAGTGGGCCTATGCAGTTCAGACCTATAGTGTTCAAGGGTCAAATGAACTGGAAATTTGCTGAAAGCTAGATTTCAGGTGCTGCCGCTACACACAAAAGAAGCGATATACGAAGAGACAAATATATTTAATTAGCTTGACTGTAGTAATTACTTCACTATGTGTTTATCCAATCATTATGTTGAACACCTTAAATATATACAACTTTTATTTTTAAAAAATTAACAACTATAGGTGTGTGCCGCTAAGTCGCTTCAGTTGTGTCTTGACTCTTTGTGACCATTTGGACTGTAGCCCTCCAGGCTCCTCTGTCCATAGGAGTCTCAAGGCAAGAATAATGGAGTGGGTCACCATACCCTCCTCCAGGGGATCTTCCTGACCCAGGGATCAAGCCCATGTCTCTTATGTCTCCTGTACTGGTAGGCAGGTTTTTTACCACTAGCACCATCTGGGAAGTCCTCCAAAACTATAGTTACCCCCTCAAATAAAGGCTTTTCCTGAGTGCCTTTTTGGGAACCAGACTTGCAGTGGGGAGGAATCCTAAGGGTTTTTGGGAGAAAAATGGTCTTCCTATTCACTGTACAAAGTATAATGGAATATGTGGCTCTAATGTTAGTATCTAGAATACAATCCCAAGTCATGTTCCTGTAAAGAAAGGCAATAGCATTTATTCATTTCTGACAGTACCACATAATTTGGCCAAATCTTTCTTTAGCAACCAAAACAGTGCCCTGGTGGTATGATGAAATCCTTGCAATTTCTAAAAGTAACTGATTATTTGGAGCCAGTAACTGCCCAGGAATAAAATCAACATCTCTTTACATCATGTCCACATAAGAAAAGGAAAACTTTAAGAATCTGTGGGCCAACATCTCTGAGTGTGCAGGACAGGCTCACCAGAGACAATCTCTTGAAATGAAGGGGGCCAACGTGATGGAAAATGCCATCATATGCAGCCCCTAGAAAATACTATACCCAGACCACCCAGTTCCTCCAGACTCCTCATGTGATCAGGAAAAGTGCAAACATGTTTCTCAACTTGCCTTAAGAACTGGATCTAGAAAGCCTGTGATGACCGAGGAGGAACAGCACCCCCATGGTCAGTGGTACCATTGTACAAGGTTGTCTAACTTGGAACAATGTCCAACAGCCTCCTTGGCTGTGATGCCAACAAGCTATGAAAGGAGAACATCTGTGTGAAGAAAGGCGGTCAGTCAGGGTGACTATACACTCATCCCCCAGTGAGAATCTGAACTCAATAATTTTATTTCCTATTGAGCCAGCTACTGAAAGCCTTTCTCCTTAGATAAGCTAAAATAGATCATAAATGTATTCTATTGTGAGATACCCATATTTAGGGTGCCTTTGATGATTCATATCACTCAGCCACCCAGACTTAGCATGACAGTCTTTAAATTTCAAAATCTAAAAATTTTAAATCTTAATTATTTAAAGACTGAAACCCAAGATAATGTAAAACAAGTTGTCTGTTAATAAATATGATACATGTAAAAGTTCATAGTCCAAAGTATTCTTAAAGCAAAAGACTGTCCTTCACTAAAATAGGGCCAATCACTCCTATTAATTCTTTTTTTAAAAAAGTTCCACTCAAAGTCCTTTACATATCAGTTCCTTAGGGCTCTGTACTTATATAATCGACATCCTTCTTTAACATTTTTTATACCACATGTACAGAATATAGAACTGTTTTATAAGGACTTTTAAAGGTAACCTGAGGTATAGTTCTAGATTTCTGACACAATCTGTAATGGTTAGGCTCTATCTCAAAACATTTTGGAGGTCTGGAATTATACCTTGAGCCTTCATCCTATTCCAAATTGCTGTACTCTCACTCATAAGCAATTTCTACCTCAATAAGTCCTGCAATATAAAACTCAATTGAATTTACCTGGGGGAGTACAGATATGGGCCACTAACTCTATTCTTGTTTGGAAGAATTACAATTTTGCAAAATGCTTAGAAACTTATACTGATCAATACTGGATAAGACAAAGAGTTAGAAAAATAGATAAATATTCTCTGATAAATGTCATCATTGGGTCTGAATTATTCTAAGAGATAATTCCTGTACCCTCTCATAAGGATCTGGGATTTATACCAAAGAAATCATATGCTCTATTTTTAATGATCTCATTTGTGATATTTTGACCAAGACTTTTTCCCCTTCCAAGTCTGTCCCTTCCTGCAAAACTACAGAAATTACATGGGCTCTATCTAATAAATGAGTTACACAGTAATTCCTCCATGAAAAGATTTTATGGACTTATAACTAAGAGGTCTAAGGAAATAGGTGCATTGAAAATAATTAGCCCACCTACCTACATACCAAAATGCTTTATCTGCCTAGTGCATTTACCGACAGAAACTCACTGATACTCACGGACACACTGATAATTTGATATACATTCACTACGGCACTTACATTTTGCAAAAGATTTCATAGTTAAGTTATAAATGGCACACTGATTCATCAAAAATGAAGAAAAGGAACGTATTCAAAACCATATGTTTCTACTGCAAAAGTAAAAGATATTACCATATTGATGAATCTAATCCTATCTCTGCATCTATCACACAACACTTTGTTTGTAGTTAATATCTTTTAAAATAGACTGCAATTTTTTACAGAAAAAGAGATTAAGATACTTAAGTAGTCTGTTTAATTTCTGAAAATTGGATAAAAATCTCCCCTACCTCTTCCTCCATTTTTCTCTCTCTCACACACACACACCGATTCCTCCTACAGATTCTACCTAAAGCCCAGAAGATGCTCAAAAAAAAAAAAATGTCTGTCCAATGAGCATGTCCCGACCCACGTACACCCTCATCTCTTTGTACTTCGCTTTCCATATTCATTGATAAGTTCCAGCAAATATGCTGGGATGAGGAATAAGGCAAATATCTTATTTTCAGTATACTTGTGGCACCATCTTGTGGTAATTCTAGAGTGTTACAGATTCGAGTTTAATTTCCAAAGTTGAACAACGTCTGAGAAAATGCTTTTGAGGATAAATTTTACATTTTAAATATGTATCCGCTTCAGTGTAAGAAATGTGACTTATGTACTTTAAAAGCCCACACACACATAGTAACAGTCATGATACCTATCCCAGTGCACTGACCCTAGAAGCTGTTTCTTGAATGTAGACAGGAATGAGAGTAAGGGATCATCAATAACAAGCGCACAGGGCCTACGTTTTACACATTCTTTGTTTAGTCATTCTTATATTTTATGGCTAAAATAACTTCCTCTTAGATTAAAAATAAATTCTCTTTGGAAAAAAAGAAGGAAAGAAAAAAAAAAAAACAATCGAAGCTCCTGGAGGCATCAAAGAGAAGCACAGAATATGGCAGCAAACAAAAGAACACAGTACAAAATGCTCCAGCTGGCAACCCATTTTCAGATCTTGCCCTCCATTTCCACCTCCAAACCATTACCTCCACGTCCTGTTATAAAATCCATCCTGACTTTCTCCCCTTGGCCCCCACAGCGTCCTCAACTTAAAATCTACTCAGTTCAGCCAGACGGAAGATGCCACCTCTCAGACCAAGAGGCAGAGTCTCCTTTCTACTAGTTGAATCTGCTGTGGCCTTGTGACTGGTTTTGACCAAAAGAACCGTGTGGTTGCAGCTTCCACTCTAGCTATCCGGCAGTGTGACTCTGAGACCCACGTGTGATGAAGCCTAGCCTAACCTCCAAGAGAAGGGTCGCTGATGAGAGGGACCCAGCCTGCAGCCAGCATCAACTGCTAGACATGTGCTGAGGCCATCTGAGACCACCAAACCCAGGTGGTGTGTCAGCTCTTGCAGCCTCCAGTGAGTCCCGGATGAGAACCACCGAGCCAAACCAGCCCCGGTCTCTGGCCCACAGAATCATGATTAAAGTTTTTAAATGTAAAAATAATAATAATAATAATAATGATAAAGCCTTCTTCCATCTTCCCCAAATCTCTGACCTTTCTTTCTAATCCTAACACTCAATTTCAGGCACATCTCAGCTTTTTACACATGTCAAGCTTTTTCTCAATTTATGATTCTAAACATTCTCTTTACTCGCTTTGAATCACTTCTCCCCACTCTCTTTGCTTGACTAACTCCTGTCTAGTCTTTAAAGCTTAACCTTAAATGAGAGTAGAACTTCTTTGGGACTTAATTGAAGGTGGGAGAGAAAATGGGCATTTTAGTTAGTAAACAACAGGGGGAAAGTAAACACTGATGATAAGAAAATAGTGCTGAATTCTTTTCATTTTTAGTTTCTGAAAAATTTGCTGTAAAAAAATTATGAGAGGTAATGTAGAGAGAGAGACAGATCTTAGAGTTTGAATCTTTTTGTGTGGCCTTAGGAAAAGGCTCCAGATCTCTCTCCCTCTGGATTTACTTATGTGTAACATGAGGATGTGGTCTGACAGAATGTGGTCCACTGGAGAAGGAAATGGCCACTTCAGTATTCTTGCCTTGAGAACCCCATGAACAGTATGAAAAGGCAAAATGATAGGATACTGAAAGAGGAACTCCCCAGGTCGGTAGGTGCCCAATATGCTACTGGAGATCAGTGGAGAAATAACTCCAGAAAGAATGAAGGGATGGAGCCAAAGCAAAAATAATACCCAGTTGTGGATGTGACTGGTGATAGAAGCAAGGTCTAATGCTGTAAAGAGCAATATTGCATAGGAAACTGTAATGTTAGGTCCATGAATCAAGGCAAATTAGAAGTTCTCAAACATGAGATGGCAAGAGTGAACGTCAACATTCTAGGAATCAGCAAACTAAAATGGACTGAAATGGGTGAATTTAACATAGATGACCATTATATCTACTACTGTGGGCAGGAATCCCTTATAAGAAATGGAGTAGTCATCATAGTCAACAAAAGAGTCCGAAATGCAGTACTTGGATGCGATCTCAAAAACGGCAGAATGATCTCTGTTCGTTTCCAAGGCAAACCATTCTATATCACAGTAATCCAAGCCTTTGCCCCAACCAGTAATGCTGAAGAAGCTGAAATTGAACGGTTCTATGAAGACTTCCAAGACCTTTTAGAACTAACATTCAAAAAAGATGTCCTTTTTATTATAGGGGACTGGAATGAAAAAGTAGAAGTCAAGAAACACCTGGAGTAACAGGCAAATTTGACCGTGGAGTACAGAATGAAGCGGGGCAAAGGCTAATAGAGTTTTGCCAAGAGAATGCACTGGTCGTAGCAAACACCCTCTTCCAACAACACAAGAGAAGACTCTACACATGGACATCACCAGATGGCCAACACTGAAATCAGATGGATTATATTCTTTGCAGCCAAAGATGGAGAAGCTCTATACAGTCAGCAAAAACAAGACTGGGAGCTGACTGTGGCTCAGATCATGAACCCCTTATTGCCAAATGCAGACTTAAATTGAAGAAAGTAGGGAAAACCAGTAGACCATTCAGGTAAGACCTAAATCAAATCCCTTATGATCATACAGTAGAAGCGAGAAACAGATTTAAGGGACTAGATCTGATAGACAGAGTGCAAGATGAACTATGGATGGAGGTTAGTGACATTGTACAGGAGACAGGAATCAAGACCATCCCCATGGGAAAGAAACACAAAAAAGCAAAATGGCTGTCTGAGCAGGCCTTACAAATAGCTGTGAAAAGAAGGGAAGTAAAAATCAAAGGACAAAAGGAAAGATATAAGCATCCGAATGCAGAGTTCCAAAGAATAGCAAGGAGAGATAAGAAAGCCTTCCTTAGCAATCAATGCAAAGAAATAGAGGAAAACAACAGAATGGGAAAGACTAGAGATCTCTTCAAGAAAATTAGAGATACCAAGGGAATATTTCATGCAACGATGGGCTCGATGAAGGATAGAAATGGTATGGACCTAACAGAAGCAGAAGATATTAAGAAGAGGTGGCAAGAATACACAGAACTGTACAAAAAAGATCTTCATGACCCACTCACCTAGAGCCAGATATCCTGGAATGTGAAGTCAAGTAGGCCTTGGAAATCATCACTACGAACAAAGCTAGTAGAGGTGATGGAATTCCAGTTGAGCTATTTCACATCCTGAAAGATGATGCTATGAAAATGCTGCACTTAATGTGCCAGCAAGTGTGGAAAACTCAGCAGTGGCTACAGGACTGGAAAAGGTCAGTTTTCATTCCAACCCCAAAGAAAGGCAATGCCAAAGAATGCTCAAGCTACCACACAGTTGTACTCATCTCACACACTAGTAAAGTATGGCTTAAAATTCTCCAAGCCAGGCTTCAGCAATACATGAACTGTGAAATTCCAGATGTTCAAGCTGGTTTTAGAAAAGGCAGAGGAACCAGAGATCAAATTGCCAACATCCACTGGATCACCGAAAAAGCAACAGAGTTCCAGAAAAGCATCTATTTCTGCTTTATTGACTATGCCAAAGCCTTTGACTGCGTGGATCACAATAAACTGTGGAAAATTCTGAAAGAGATGGGAATACAAGACCACCTGACCTGCCTCTTGAGAAACCTATATGCAGGTCAGGCAGCAACAGTTAGAACTGGACATGGAACAACAGACTGGTTCCAAATAGGAAAAGGAGTACATCAAGGCTGTATATTGTCATCCTGCTTATTTAACTTATATGCAGAGTACATCATGAGAAATGCTGGGCTGGAAGAAGCACAAGCTGGAATCAAGATTTCCAGGACAAATATCAATAACCTCAGATATGCAGATGGCACCACCCTTATGGCAGAAAATGAAGAGGAACTAAAATGTCTCTTGATAATAGTGAAAGAGGAGAGTAAAAAAATTGGCTCTAAGCTCAACATTCAGAAAACGAAGATCATGGCATCTGGTCCCATCACTTCATGGGAAACAGGTGGGGAAACAGTGTCAGACTTTATTTTTGGGGGCTCCAAAATCACTGCCAATGGTGATTGCAGCCATGAAATAAAAGACACTTGCTTCTTGGAAGGAAAGTTATGACCAACCTAGATAGCATATTAAAAAGCAGAGACATTACTTTGCCAACAAAGGTCCATCTAGTCAAGGCTATGGTTTTTCCAGTCGTCATATGGATGCAAGAGTTGGACTATAAAGAAAGCTGAGCACCGAAGAATTGATGCTTTTGAACTGTGGTGCTGGAGAAGACTCTTGAGAGTCCCTTGGACTGCAGGGAGATCCAACCAGTCCATCCTAAAGGAGATTAGTCCTGGGTGTTCATTGGAAGGACTGATGCTGAACCTGAAACTCCAATACTTTAGCCACCTCATGCGAAGAGGAGACTCATTTGAAAAGACCCTGACGCTCGGAGGGATTGGGGCAGGAGGAGAAGGGGACAACAGAAGATAAGATGGTTGGATGGCATCACTGACTTGATGGACATGAGTTTGGGTAAACTCTGGTAGTTGGTGATGGACTGGGAGGCCTGGTGTGCTGTGGTTCATGGGGTCGCAAAGAGTCAGACACGATTGAGTGACTGAACTGACTGAACATGAGGATGTTCATATTTGTCTTGTTGGTTGTGAGGCCTAAAGCCATTATTTCAATCTTTTCATGATAACTCTATCTCCAGTGCACCTCAGATCTAGTACTGGTGTGTCTCTCTTCCCACAATTCAGCAGAACCTCCGTGTTCTTGGCCTGATCTCACAGGTACCATCCATTGTCAAAGGTAGGATCACAGGTCACCCCCTAAGAGAGAATCCCTTGCCATTCTGAGGAAATATGGATCCTTAAAGCCCCAGAATGAAATCAATCCTCCCCAACATAATCTTTGGGGCAACTGGATTCTCCATGACAGACACATACCCTCCCCACGGACACAAGGAGAACAGAATGTGAAGTTAACATTTATTACTCTATCTGGTGATTTACTTGCTTCTAATTTGCAAATGGAGATGAGATTATTGGATGGTGTCACCAACTCAGTGGACATGAAATTGCGGAAACTCCAGGAGATGGTGAAGGAAAGCCTGGCATGCTGCAGTCCATGAGGTCACCATGAGTCGGACGCAACTTAGTGACCAAACAACAACTGGAAAGGGGAGAGGGTCAGAGTCTCATGTATCAGTGAATGAGAAGTGGGGGAAGTCCTCTGAACAGTGAAACCCAGCCTTACCACACAGACAGGATGCAGCCAGAGAGAACATAGGGCCCCTATTTTCTGACTGAACTTGCACATCAGGTAAATTCTCTGAGCAGGAGTAACCTATAAGCACATGCTAGGCTAATTCTGCCCAGTTCAGCTGGAGAAGGCAATGGCACCCCACTCCAGTACTCTTGCCTGGAAAATCCCATGGATGGAGGAGCCTGGTGGGCTGCAGTCCATGGGGTCGCTAAGAGTCAGACACAACTGAGCGACTTCACTTTCACTTTTCACTTTCATGCATTGGAGAAGGAAATGGCAACCCACTCCAGTGTTCTTGCCTGGAGAATCCCAGGGACGGGGGAGCCTGGTGGGCTGTCATCTATGGGGTCGCACAGAGTTGGACACGACTGAAGCGACTTAGCAGCAGCAGCGGCAGCAGCTGATCTCCATAGATGAGAGGCAGTAACACCATGGTGAAGAATCAGGCTGCAGAATCAGGCTGTCTTGTTCCAAGTTCCAGCCTTGCCTCTTTTGGCTACTACCCAACCTCTTTATTCCTCGTTTGCATTGTCCATTATAATAAGTATCTTCCTTGAAAATCTGTTGAGAGGCTTCAACTGACATAACCTCCTTAGCACAGTATCTGGCATAAGTATCTGACATAGCTGCATTCGCCCACCTAACTGCAGTCTTTCAGGCTGCCGTCACTGTTTTTATGATACTGGAGGAGGCACAGAGTTACTCAGACAACTCCCAGTGAGGGGTGGAGATTGGTTGAGGGGTTGGTGGGGTACGTCACTCTATTTCCATGACATCATCCCTCTTTTTCCCACGGGTGAGTGGATGCTCCAGAGAAAGACAAGGAACAAAGAGGCCACCTTTCTCTTTCCTGACCATTTCCCAATTACAAATTTATTTAAAGTAAGAAGCTGCGTTTCTGGGTGTAAATCCTCCTTGTTGGGTCAGTGTTCTCAGAATGTGATTTTGGACAAGTAGCTTCTGTATCATCTGGGAACTTGTTAGAAATGCAAGTTCTCAGGCTCCATCCCCAGCCTACTGAATCAGGAACTCTACAGATGGAGCCCAGCATCTCGCATTAGAACAATCTGTCCAGGTGATTCTGATGCATGCTAAAATTAGAGAATCACTGGGTTAAACGATCAGCTATCAATGCATCAACATACTTATATTTCTTAAGTTCAGATTCACCTCAGAGGATGAGAATGGTGACTGGAATAGAGATGGTAGAGGAAATATTACAGCGATAGGCACTCAGGATGAAGAACAGGTCTCAGTCTTTGACAGCAGAGGGCAGGATGAGGGTCACTAGCCACTCTGGACAGGAAATAAAGGTGGTCAATTTTGTCTGACATTGGGAAGGTGTCTGTGCATTCAGCAGGTCCTGGGGAAATGACACCTAAGCTAGGATACCTGAACTTGTTGGGAAAGCTTCTGGTTGATGTAAACCAGAGTGGGATAAAAAGAGAACTCAGAAAAGCTCTGAATTCCACCAGTTGTCTCTGATTTCTTTACATGTGTGTTTGGGCAACTATGTTTTTCCTATGCCTCTGACCCCACGCGACAAGGATGACTCTTCTCCCTGTTTCAACTCTTTTATACTTTGCCAGATGGATGTTCCTTCCTTCCCCCTACACATACGTCATTCCAATAATAAAAAACTATTTATAGCTCACCCAATATGCACTCACATTGCTGCCCTCTCTACCTGGAATGCTGTTTTTCCTTGAATAACCTGAAACTCATTTTATAAAATTTACTGCAAATATCACATCCTCTAGGAAGCCTTCTCTGATTGTTACAAAGTTGACCATTCCTTTCTCTGTGCCACATTTACATTATCTGTAGATCGTCATTGTTCTCAGCATATCACATTGTCATTCCCTTATCTGACCTCTCTTGACACTTAAGGGATTGTATTTTATTAATCTCTGTAGCTACTTGATAATTTTTAAAAATAAAAACCCCAAAATCTGTGTTCATTATTATATCTGATGATACTACTAGAATTGTAATATCTTTATTACAATTTTTAACTGAAATTTTTATCGAGATAATTAAAGATTCATATGCAGTTATATGAAATAATACAGGGAGTTCCTTTGAGCACTTTGTCTCACTACCACTGAATGTAAAATTTTATAAAACTATAGAATAACATCACAATCAGGATGCTGACATGGATACAATCTACCAATCCTATGCAGATTTCCCCAGTTTTACTTCAAGTAAAAATAGTTCAAAATTTGGAAAGGAGTACATCAAGGCTGTATATTGTCACTCAGCTTATTTAACTTACATGCAGAGTACATCATGTGAAAGGCCAAGCTGGATGAAGCATAAGCTGGAATCAAGATTGCTGGGAGAAATATCAATAACTTCAGATATGCAGATGACACCACCCTCACGGCAGAAAGCAAAGAGGAACTAAATAGCCTCTTGATGAAAGTGAAAGAGGAGAATGAAAAAGGCAGCTTAAAACTCAGCATTCAAAAAATGAAGATCATGGCATCCAGTCCCATCACTTCATGGCAAATAGATGGGGAAACAATGGAAAGAGTGAGAAACTTTATTTTGGGGGTCTCCAAAATCACTGCACATGGTGACTAGAGCCATGAAATTAAAAGACGCTTGCTCCTTGGAAGAAAAGCTATGACCAACCTAGACAGAATATTAAAAAGAAGAGACATTACTTTGCCAACAAATGTCTGTCTAATCAAAGCTATTATTTTTCCAGTAGTCATGTATGGATATGAGAATTGGACCATTAAGAAGGCTGAGTGCTGAAGAATTAATGCTTTCTAACTGTGGTGTTGGAGAAGACTCTTGAGAGTCCTTGGACTGCAAGGAGATACAACCAGTCCATTCTAAAGGAGATCAGTCCTGGGTGTTCATTGGAAGGACTGATGCTAAAGCTGAAACTCTAATACTTTGACCACCTGATGCAAAGACTGAC
Organism: Bos taurus; assembly: GCF_002263795.3. Classification (NCBI taxonomy): domain Eukaryota; kingdom Metazoa; phylum Chordata; class Mammalia; order Artiodactyla; family Bovidae; genus Bos; species Bos taurus. The sequence goes on along the minus strand of NC_037329.1, from coordinate 17,089,295 downwards.
TCATTGGAAAAGACCCTGATGCTGGGAAAGATGGAAGGCAGGAGAAGGGGACAACAGAGGATGAGATAGTTGGGTGGCTCACCGACTCAATGGACACGAGTTTGAGCAAGCTCCAGGAGATGATAAAGGACAAGGAAGCCAGGCGTGCTGCAGTCCTTGGTGTCTCAAAGAGTCAGACATGACTGAGGGACTGAGCAACAACAATTTGTATTCATGTGTATGTGTGTGTGTATATGTGTGTGTTTATCACCTGTGTAGATTCCCGAATCCACCACCACAGGATCCCTCACGTTGACCTTTTATAATCATATCCATTTCCCTCCATCAGGGAAGGGAAGCCATAACACTCAGGAAGCACTAATTATCCTTTAAACTTTTGTCATGTCAAGAATGTTATACAAATAAATGCATTTATAGTATGTACTGATAAATTTGTGCGATTGATTTTTTTCACTAGCGTAATTGCCTAGAGATTCATCCAAGTTGTTGCAAGTATCAATAGTTTATTATTCATCTAGTAGTTTTATTTTCACACTTCCATTGATGACTAATGCTGTTGAACAGCTTTTCATGCACTTATTTCTATCTGTTAATCTTCAGTGAACTTTGTCTTCCTATCTTTTGCCCATTTTCTTATTGAATTGCCTCCCCCCCGCCCCCCCACTGTTGTGTTTTGAGAGTTCTTCATGTGACTAGATCCTTTGTTGGATGTGCAGTTTGCGAATATTTTCTACCATCTGTAGCTTATATTTTCACTATCTTCCCATGGGATTTTACCAAGCAGAAGTTCTTAATTCTGAATGAAGTCTAATTTATCAATTTCCCTTTTTTGGATCATGCTTTTGGTGTCAAGTCACAACTCTTTGACTAACCCTAGGTCCCAGAGAACTTCTTCCATTTTTTTCTGTAAAAGTTTTGATATTTTTATGCTTTACTTTAAATCTATGATCCATTTTGGTTAATTTTTATGTATGGTGTAAATGTTTGTCTTAGGAGTTGTTTTTGTTTTGCTTATAGATGTGCTATTGCTCCAGCATCATTTGTTGAAAAGACTATTTTTCCTTCACTAAATTGATTTTGAATTGTCAAGAGTCAATTAAGCATATCTGTTTCGATCTACAGTTCTGGGTTCTGTACTTTTTTGTTTTTTCCATTGATCTACGTGTCTATAACTCCACAGTATGTGTATGTGTTAGTTGCTCAGTCATGTCCGACTCTCTGCAACCCCCTGGACTATAGCCCACCAGGCTCCTCTGTCCTGGGAATTCTCCAGGCAAGAACACTGGAGTGCTCTGTCATTTACTTCTCCAGGGGAACTTTCCGACCCAGGGATCGAACCTGGGTCTCCTGCATCAGAGCCACCAGGAAAGACCCTATTCCTCCACAAAACAAAGCAAACAACCAAAAAAACCCCACCACTCTTTTGATTACTTCAGCTATACAGTAAGCCTTGATATTGGACAGAGGTTTTTTCCTACTTTATTTCTTTGTCAAGATTGTTTTAGCTGTACAGCTGTGCTTTGCTATATTATTTTAGGTTAAGCTCTCCTGTGTCTACAATAAATCCTGCTGGGTTCTGATAGAAATTGCATGAAACATAGATCAGCTTAAGGAGAACTGCCATTTTAACTATGGTGAGTTTTCCAATCCATGAACATGGTATATTTCTCTACTCATTTAGGTCTTTGATTTCTTTTCCTAATATTTTGTGATTTTCAGCACATGGATTCTGTACATTTTTTTTTAAGTATATATCTAAGTACTGGTATTTTATTTGGGGGGTGATTATAATATGATACTGTACTTTTAAGTTTTTATATGTTCATTTTTAGTGAATACAAAGACATACAACTGGTTTTTATTAGTTGTCTATCATGTAAACTTTCATAGATTCTTTGGGATTTATATATAGACCATCATGTCATCTGCAAAGAGAGAAAATTTTATTTCTTCCTTTCCAATTTGTATGCCTTTATTTTTTTCTTGCCTTACTATGGTGCCCAGAATTTCAGGTACTATGGTGAATAAGAGAAGGGTAAGTGGACATCATTACCTTGCTCTTGATCTCAGGAAAAAAACCATCTTTCACCATAAAAATGATGTTAGCTGAGACTTTTTGTAAATGTGTTTTATTAAATTGAGGCAATTCCCCTCTGTTCTTAACTTGCTGAGAGTTTTTATCAAAAATGAGTGTTGGGTTTTCTCAAATGCTTTTACTGCAACAATCAATATGACCACATGATTTTCTTATTTAGCTGTTGATATGGTATTTCATATTTGTTGAGTTTCAAATGTTGAACCAGTCATGCATATGTAGAATAAATCTCACTTGATCATGGTAAACAATTATGTTTATGCATTGATGGATTCAGTTTGTTTATATTTTGTTGAGAATTTTTCAGTCTAAGTTCATCAGAGATACTAGTCTGTAGTTTTTTCTATATTTTATTTGTCTGGTTTTGATATCAGGGTAATTCTGCTCATAAAATAAATTGGGAAGTGTTTATTCCTCTTCTATTTTCTGAAAGAAACTGCACAATTGGTGTTCTTTTATTTAAAGGTATGATTTTGGTATGATTTTCCAGTAAAATCATGTGGATCTAGAACTTTCCTTTGGGGAGCTTTGTAATTATGAATCCTACAGCTGCAGATTCTGTAGTAATATCATCTATTCTGTGTTTTCTTTCTTTTTCATCTTTGTCAGTCTTATTGCTGCTGCTGCTAAGTTGCTTCAGTCGTGTCCAACTCTGTGCGACCCCACAGACGGCAGCCCATCAGGCTCCCCAGTCCCTGGGATTCTCCAGGCAAGAACACTGGAGTGGGTTGCCATTTCCTTCTCCAATGCATGAAAGTGAAAAGTGAAAGTGAAGTCGCTCAGTCATGTCTGACTCTTCGCGACCCCATGGACTGCAGCCTACCAGGCTCCTCCGTCCATGGGATTTTCCAGGCAAGAGCGCTGGAGTGGAGTGCCATCGCCTTCTCCCGTCAGTCTTATTAGAGGTTTGTAAACTTCATTGATCTTTTTCAAAGAGCCAATTTTTTGTTTTATTGATTTTTCTCTGATGCTCTCTTATTTTCACTTCAGAGGTTTCTGCTCTTGATTTTTATCATTTCTTTCTACTTGCTCTGGGATATATTTTCTCTTCTTTTCTAGTTCCTTACAATAGGGGCTAACTTATTGGAGCCCTTTTCTCATTTTCTAAAATAAACATTGAGCACTATAAATTTCCCTCTCAATGCTATTTTATTAACATCCTAATATTTTTTATATTTAAAAATGTTTTTCATTTTCAAAAAATTTTATTAAATATTTTAAAATTATTTTAAATAATTTTATTTCCTTTGGGTCTTATTCTTTCACTCATGAATTACTTAAGAAATATGTTGTTTAATTTTCCTGTTGGTTTTCTATTATAGATTTCCAGTTTAATTTCATTATGGTCAGGGAACATACTGTGCATGATTACAATTCTTTTCAATATGTTAAGGTTTGTCTTATGGCCCAGAATATGGTGTCTCTTGGTGAATATTCCATGGGAATTTGAGATTTAAAAAATGTATTCTATTATTGTTGGGAACTGAACTGAGAGTGCTATATAAATGAGTTAGATGCTGTTGGTTGGTCGAGTTGTTCAGATCTTGTACACCCTTGATGATTTTCTCTCTAGTAATTCTATCAGTTGTTGTGAGAGAGGTGTTGAAGTCTTCAGTTGAGGATTTATGCATTTCTTCTTTCAGCTCTATAAATTTTTGTTTCAAGTATTTTTAAAACTTTTGTTTGGTATATGAACATTTAGAATCATTATGTCTTCCTAGCAGATTGAACCTTTTATCACAATGTAATCTCTACCTTTGTGGCTAGTAATTTTCTTTGCTCTAAAGTCTACCTTATCACATATTAATATAGGTAATTCTGCCTTTTTAAAATTACTGTTTGCATGGCATATTCTTTTCCATTATTTTACTTTCAGCCTACTTACATCATTGGCTGTAAAGTGAGTTTCTTGTAGCAGCATATAGCTGGGTTTAAAGTAATTATTCATGTTGATGTATGGCAAAACCAATACAATATTGTAAAGTAATTAGCCTCTAATTAAAATAAATTAAAAAAAAATAAAGTAATTATTCATATGTTAGTGTGAAGTCTGACATCTTATTATTTATTTTCTATTCATGTCCTCTGGTTCTCATTTATGTTTTGTGGTTTTTTTTTTTTTTTTTTTTGGTCATCCTGTGGGTTATTTGAACATTTTTTAGGACTCCACCTTAATTTATTTATATTCTCTCTGACTGTATTGCTTTCTAAAATTTTCATAGTGGTTGATTATATTACAACCCATCATAAGTATGGGTATTTTAATACCTGTAATTATGACAATCTATCAATATCACCATTTAACTACTTCAAATGAAAGTATAGAAACTTTACTTCCATTAGGCTTCTTTAATTTACCCACTTTTAATTATTAATTTATTGAGCATCATCAGTTTTGTTTCAGTCATCAAACATGATTTAAGAAGTTTATGAGGAAAACAATAATGTGAGGATTAATTTTATGTGACTGGGTCACAGTATGCCCAGATATTTGGTCAAATGTTATTCTGGGTGTTTCTGTGAGTTTGTCTTTGGATGAATTTCACATTGTGTGTTAGGTAAGATGTAGATTTCATTCTGATAGCAATGAAGAACACTGAAGCATTCTGAACCAGAACTATATGAACGAACTTGCATAACAGACCGTACTTCCTTGCATTGTGTGGTTAGTGTTTACCACGATGACAGAGGAGTCACAGTTAGAGTAATAAAGAGGGCTTATGAAATATGTTGGAAAAAGCTAACAAATAAGAAATTTCCATTATAGGAATGTCTTTAGTTAGGATGAACATATATACACTCATATGTGTATGCATATGTAACTGTATAAATTCTTACTGATTTGTTACATAAATGATTTAATAATACTATATCTACCCAATTCCATCATGATTTCAAACCTTCAGTAAAATATACTACCCACAAATCTGTTGATTGATGAATTTTGAAGGATTATTAAACAAGTCCACATTTGCATTAATTTTAAGCAGAGAAAAGAGAACATAGGGAGTAGCTTAGAAAAAAAATAATTCCCCAAATTAAAAAAAACAACAACATGGAATTAGACTGAGATTTATCCAATGGATTCCCTTCGGAAACTTATGGAAAGACCTAGAATTATGAAAAAAATGTGAAAGTAGTTCTCCATGACTTCTTTTTGTCTAAAAAAGTTAAGGTGATCTCAAAATGTTGGAGAAATAAACACAAGAAACTTGAGGCTAGCCATATTTTTTTAAAAGAATCAGTTACTTTAAAATTAAGGCTTTACTGAATAGAATTTTTAAAATTTTTTATTAAAGTATAGCTGATTCCAATATCATGTAAATTTCAGGTGTCATGTAACAGCACAATTACCTGAAACTTTTAGATTGCCTCCATGTCTTGGCTGCTATAAACAAGGCTGCAATGAACACTGAGGTGCATGTATCTTTTCAAATTATGGTTTTCTTCAGATATATGCCCATGAGTGAGACTGCAGTATCATATGGTAGCTTTGTTTTTAGTTTTTTAAGGAACCTCCATAATGTTCTCCATCATGGTTGTACTAATTCGCATTTCCACCAACAGTATAGGAGGGTTCCTTTCTCTCCACGTCTTTTCCAATATTTATTATTTGCAAACTTTTTGATGATGGCCATCCTGACTGGTGTGAGGTAGCTTTGATTTACATTTCTCTAATAATCAGTGAGATTTAGCATCTCTTCATGTGTCTTTTGGTCATCTGTATGTTTTCTTTAAGAAATGTCTATTTAGGTCTTCTGCCCATGTTTTGATTGGGTTATCTGTTTTGTTTTGTTTTGTTTTAATTGAGCTGTATGAGCTATTTATATATTTTGGAAATTAATCCCTTATCAGTCACATCATTTGCAACCCATTCTGTAGGTTGTCTTTTCATTTTATTTATGGTTTTCTTTGCTATGCAAAAGCTTTTAAGTTTAATTAGGTCCCATTTATTTTTGTTTTTATTTCCACTACTCTAGGAGATAGATCTAAAATGATATTACTACAATTCATGTTGAATTTCACATTTGAATCTATAGACTGAGTAAAACAAATTCCTCCTTCTTTATGGATGCGTCTCATCCAGTCAGTTGTAGGCCTGAATAGGACAAAAGGCTGACCTTCCCCTGAGTAAGAGGGAATTCCTCCTACCTGACTGCCTTCAACCTGGGCTATCAATTTTTTCTTGCCTTCCAACTTAAACTGAAACAGCAGTTTTTCCTGATCTCAAGCCTGCCAGTTTTTGGACTGAAACTACACCATCAGACCTATTGGGTCTCTTGCTTTTTGATTGCGGATCTTGGGACTTGTCAGCCTCCATGATCACTTGAGCCATGAAACTAGCCTCAAGTTTCTTGTGTTTATTTCTCCAACATTTTGAGATCACCTTAACTTTTTTAGACAAAAAGAAGTCATGGAGAACTACTTTCACATTTTTTTCATAATTCTAGAATAATTAAAGAATATTTAATAAATATTCTTATATATGTATGTGTGCACATGTGCACGCGCACACACACACACACACACACACACACACCCTATTGATTCTGCTTCTCTGGAGAACCCTTACTGATACAGTTATTGTATGCACCTATATTTTTGCTTTTTCTCTGTTTAATTTTTATTGAAATATAATTGCTTTACAATGTTTATTTCTGCTTTTTCAGTCGTTTCTTCCTTCCTGAAGCTCTAAGGTTTATTCTTTTATCATGTCCTTTCTATTTTAAAAACTTCCTTTGGTCAACCTTTAAAGGTAAACCTGCTAATGATAAATTCCCTGGTGGCTCAGATGGTAAAGCATCTGCCTACAATGCAGGAGACCCAGGTTCGATCCCTGGGTTGGGAAGATCTTCTGGAGAAGGAAATGGCAACCCACTCCAGTACTCTTGGCTGGAAAATCCCATGGATAGAGGAGCCTGGTAGGCTACAGTCCATGGGGTTTTTACTTTCTTACAAAACTTATCACATGTGGTAACAGAAACTGGCTCTCAGGCAGTATGGGGTACCTCTTTCCCGGAAGTTACATCTCGATTTGGAGTCGGGAACAGAGGGTGCTTACAGGATTACATACTGCCAAGGCTCAGACAGGAGAGGTTATGGCCTGGTTGTCACTTCTGCACACAGGCATCTGCTGAGAGATTTTGCTTTCTGTCTGGTATCTATCTTCTGGCCCTGTGAGGGTGTTCCCGTGTTAACAACTATGAGGGACCTTCAGGTAGGCCTGCACTTTGCTCATGGTACGTGGGAAACATTCCATTGCCACTGCTCCAATCCCAGACGCTGGAAAAGCTGCTTCCTTGCTCCTCTCAGGAGCTCCTCTGTGGTTCCCAGGCTCATCCAGCAGCCTCTGGGCTCACTAGGCTCACAGGCAGTCAGAAGACTGCTTCTGGTCCACCTGCTCACCTTGCTAGGGACCAGGAACACCAGTCTTTGTGGACCGTTCGAGGGATAGAAGCCTGCAACTCTTTTGTCCAAAACCAAGAGTTATCTGTGGTTCTCTGTTACTTCCACCTCTCCTTGGTTCTGGAAGGGGAAAGGCATAGGGATCCTTCTCACACAAAGTTATTTAAGCTCTTTTGCTTCCCCTCTAATTCTTCCTTCTGTAGCCCAGAGTATTCTAAAATAGTTTTAGGTACACTCTAAGCACCTTCTATTCTTCCAAAAGGAACAGACTAAATTCTATATTTAGTGAGAGAACTGCCAGTGGTTGAGGCACCTCTTATTCAGAAAAATGGCTCAAGTCCCAGCTAGCCACCCTGTGCACCCCACACATAACCTGCCAACCCCCAAACCATAACAAGACCAACAGAGAGAAGAGGACGCTCCCTCTGAAGTTAACAGTTGTTGGAAGGCTATGTCTACAACTCTCCTCTAGGGAGGAGACATGCTTCTATTTTCCTCCCTGTGTTAATCTGCTTGGGCTGTTTTAACAAAGTACCACAGACTGGGTGGCTTAACAATACAGATTTATCATCTCACAGTTCTGGAGGCCAAGAATCTAAAATGAAGGTACTGCAGGATGGGTTCTTGTTGACGGAAGGGCCAGTTCCAGGCCCCTCAGTGTGAAGATGATTCCCTTCTCCCTGTGTTTTCACATCATCTTCCCTATATATGCACCTGTCTCTCAACCCAGATTTCCCCTTTTTATAAGGACACCAGTCATACTGGATTAGAGTCAACACTAATGACCTTGTTTTAATTTAATTTTCTTTGTAAAGATTTCTATCTCCAAATAAGGTCACATCCTGAAGTACTAGGGATTAGGACTCCAGTGTATCTTTTGCTTTTGAGGGATAAGTGTAAGCCCCTAAAGCCAAGAGACGAGCACAAAGGGGAGCTTGGCATTTTGTTCCCTGATGAAGTACCTGATTTGTCAGTGGAATTGCCAGCCTCCCCTGTGCTACCTGAGCAGGTAAGAGAAATGTGGAGGGAAGCCCCCACCTTCAGCTACTCCACCTCTATCTGCCTGGGCCCCAGTAGCTCTAGGTTTTCAAGAAGAATGTTAGTTGTCAGGTAGATTCTGCACACGACCTCAAGCCCCAAGAACTGGCACACAGATGAGAGAGGAGGATACAACCTTGCCAGGGATAACTCAGTGTGGGATAAAGAGGCACACACAGAGGGGGAATAGTCTTTTGCTACCAACTTAGGGTAAGCTGGAAGATAACAGCTAAATCTCAGGGACTGCCCATGTCTATGGGACCAAAGGGAGCTCTTCACCCACAGGTTCTGCTAGGAGCATCTGTGACCCACAACCAGAATAGCAATTACCTAAATGAGTAGCCTGGAGAGCTGCAGTCCATGTGGTCACAAAGAGTCAGACACAACTGAGCAACTACACATGCATGCATGCGTGCACCAGGAATAGCCCACAACTTTGTCAAGGCTGTAGGGCAAGGCCGCGTGCCCCACACCTCCATAATTCCAGTGGGAAATAGATAGTCAACTGGTCAAAGCTGAGGAAAGGGCCTATAAATCAAACCATGCCAGGCTTGCTCTTCATTGAGTTGAGACTCTAAACAATAATGTGCACACACAGCAGCACTAAGGTATATTCCACTCTAGGGCCTGTTGTTTCACTTGGCATGAGACCATGGGCAGTTTCCCCTTTCACTGCTGCTAAGTCACTTCAGTCGTGTCCGACTCTGTGCGACCCCATAGACGTCAGCCCACCAGGCTCCCCCGTCCCTGGGATTCTCCAGGCAAGAACATTGGAGTGGGTTGCTATTTCCTTCTCCAATGCAGGAAAGTGAAAAGTGAAAGTGAAGTCGCTCAGTCGTGTCTCTTAGCGACCCCATGGACTGCAGCCCACCAGGCTCCTCCATTCATGGGATTCTCCAGGCAAGAGTACCGGAGTGGGGTGCCATTGCCTTCTCCTCCCCTTTCACTGGGTTACATTAAATATGACTTTTAGTGACTATGGCCTGTATCAATCATCTTGTAATAATATGTATTTAACCTTTTTTCTATTGGACATTCAGGATACAGTTTATATTTTTAAATTATAGATCATCATAATCATCTTTGTACATACATCCATGTCCAATTTCTATTTCAAAGAGGAGACATTATTATCCTCACTTTTTTTCAGATGGGAGGATTAATACTAACCAATTTCAGATGTTAAAGTGACTTGCCTTCATCACATGCTAAACCCAAATCTTCTGAATAGTAAATGAAAACACTCCTTTCTGCCTAATATAAAACTTGAAAAGCTATCTCATTTTCTCACCCATTTTACTATATATTAATATACTGTGTTATACTAGATAATGAGCTATGTTTTATTTATAGAATATTATCCATAATCTGTATACGTCTTAACTAAATGTATTTTATATCAGCTGGATAATTTCATTAGCATGAGAGAAAGATGGAAAAATTCATGAATTGGAGCTTTAAATATCTGTTTTCAAAACCCATTAGAGAGGTAGTTTACCATGATAGTAACCATTTGTGACCACAAATATATTACAGCACATGGGTCTGAATTTAATCTGAGTTTATCACATGGTAGAAGACAGCAGCAAAGTAGTGATGAAGAATTATGGCCTCACTATGCCTTAAATATGGTTGGAACTCTAATCTGCCATTTCCATGCTGTAAAAACCTGAATACATTTTATCTCTGCACCTCTGTTCCTATTCTATAAGTTAGGAATAATCTTAGTACCTACCTCAGGGTTCATGAGAAGATTAAATGAGAAAATTCCTATAAGGTTCTTATCTTAGGGACAAAATATACTCCACAGAAAATGTTCCATGAATGTTATCTACTAATATTACTTCTTTTAGAAACCACAGGTTAACCTCCATTCAAACATAGATATTGGATTCAGGGTTATTTACCCTCTGATTTAGATACAAGAGAGTCATCAGTTTTTACCCTCAGTTCAGTTCAGTTCAGTCGCTCAGTCATGTCCAACTCTTTGCCCCATGAACCGCAGCACGCCAGGCCTCCCTGTCCAACACCAACTCCTGGAGTTCACTCAAACTCATGTCCATTGAGTCAGTGATGCCATCTAACCTTCTCATCCTCTGTTGTCCCCTTCTCCTCCTGCCCTCAATCTTTTCTAGCATCAGGGTCTTTTCCAATGAGTCAGCTCTTCGCTTCAGGTGGCCAAAGTATTGGAGTTTCAGCTTCAACAATACCAACTATGTTTTTAATACGTAAATACAGATACATTAATGCATCTGCAAATATTTATAAAAATTATCATCATAATAAGTAAATAGAAAACAGAAAAGTAATCTTTCCCAATTATAATAAGGGGCTTCCCTGGTGGCTCAGATGGTAAAGGTTCCACCTGCAGTATGGGAGACCTGGATTTGATCCCTGGGTTGGGAAGATCCCCTGGAGGAGGGCATGGCAACCCACTCTAATATTCTTGCCTGGAGAATCCCCATGGACAGAGGAGCCTGGTGGGCTACAGTCCATGGGGTCACAAAGAGTCAGACACGACTGAGCAACTAAGCACAGCACATTATAATAACTGTGTAATCCTGTAAGTTCCTATAAGTTCTTTCCCAATATGATAAATATTGACTGAGGAAAATAATGAAATTAAATCATATACTGGGTAAACAGCACTTAGGTTTAGCTCGAAATACAAAACTGATTACTTTACAGCAAACACACACAAGCCATTTTTGCTGGAGCTTAATGTGGATCATGATATAACTTCATGAAATCAAACACTATATAACGGCACCAAGTGAAATTTCAACAAAGGGCAGTACCCCAGCACCTCTCTTCAAGTTGAAGCCTCATGACCAAAGCAAACACTTGCTAGAGAGGAATTTGGAGCTTTCTCCCACTTTTAGGAGGAGGATTATTCTGGCCTCCCAGGTAATCCTGTGGAGGGTACCTACTTTCTGTAGAAATCTTCACCATGGAAAACAGTACACTTCACATTTTCTTTAGCTGTGTCACACATGAGGCTACCCAAAGACCAGCAATGGGGAGGAGGCAGCCTTGCCTGAGGACAAAGGATTTGTAAGACTGTGAAGAAATCTGGGCAGATTCAGGAATGAGAAAATCCCTAGGCCTCCACCTCTGCCCAGCCCACAGGAAAGGGTGAGAGGCAGGAGGAGGGAAAGAGCTTGCCGTGGCACTGGGCCTCAGAGGTAAGCCTGGTTGGTTTTGGCAATGCCTGTTCCCATTGTTAGAACACAGCCGGCATGCTGCTGCCAACTCCCAAAAAGAATATAAGGCTTGTAGCACACAAGATGAATGTTCCTTTCCTGCATCGCAGGGTGTTATAAATAAAGCTGGAGCTTTTTATATACAATCTAATAGTATGCTACTCAATGGAAAGCAGAGGAAGGAGACGAAAGAAAGCCTCATTTTGCAGAGACGAGAAAAAATGGACATCACCATCCATTTGAAACACACTTCAAAATATGTCAAGGAATGTTTTCATACTATGGAGATACAGAATTAAGCCTACAATCCAACATACAAATTGAGTGTGTGTGTGTATATATATATAATATATTTGTGCCTAGTATAATATAGATTAATAGCAATTTTAAAATGTATTCTGAGAAGTAACAAACAGCTCTTGGATTTTACCTGTAGGAAGAAGAATATACATTGTGGCGGTAGTTTTAAGGTGAAAGATAAGCCATGCTCTTAATCCTTCATTTTCTAGAGCGGAAGCATTTCTCCCAGCAGGAAATGGGGCCCCAAGCCCCTACCTACCTGTGCTGGTGTGGGTACTGGGGCTGGCTGGGGGTGGCGGCCCGGAGCCCTGGGCTGGGGATGAGGGCTGTCCATCACTCAGCTGCTTGACTCGCTTGCGGTGAGATTTGCCATTGTAATGGACCTGGGCTTGGGCTGCAGAGTTTAGCTGGATGTTGCACACCTCACAGAAGGAGAAGAGAATTTTCTTTTTCTCTTTACTCAGCTGGTCCTCAGGCCTGTCGTTCTTTATCCCTTTTTCTTCAAAGCCCCTTAGAAAAGTTGCCATATTCATAATTCCATCTTCAGAGTAGTTGTCAGGGCTTAAGGAATACTTCATACCTTAAAAAAAAGTACAAATGCTTGTAAAATATATGCCTTCTTATTTTCTAGCATGATTATGATTAGTTTTCATGGTATGGTTTAAGCTAAAGTCTCCCAGCTACTCATTAGTCATGCTTGGAAAAAATCACCCAAAGTAGTTAACTGAGCAGACATGATCTTTGCACATGTGCTCCCTCTGTCTGGAGCATTCTCCTTTCCATCCTTGTCTCCTTCTCCCATCACCTCTCAATTCTTTTGCCCTTTTAACTCCTGCCTACCCAGAGACCTTAGCTGGTGCATTACTCTCTCGGGAAAGTTATCTGACCCTGGAAATAAGCAGATTCCTGTCTACATGTGCTATGTGAGCTCCCTGCAGAATACCTCTCACCCTGTGCACTTCATATATATGTGTGCACTTATTTGGTTTAAGTTTGTTTCCCCAACAGAGTGTGAACTCTGGGGGCAGCGGGGCATAAACCTCATTTCTGGATCCCTTGGGCCTAGAACTGCACCTTTCACATAACAGACATTCAAATACCTGTTTAAGGAAAGGATAAAGGATGCTATGAATCCATACTGTCAGAAAGGATATGTGTAGACACAGAGGCATATATAGTACACGCACACCCCCCACACCTGCCAATAAATCCATGCTCTAACTTGGGGACGAGGGGAACAAGAAAGACTAACACACATTATGTCTGAAACTTACATTGGGTTGTATTCCAAAAGCCCCTTTATAAGTCAGCCAGTGAGAAGTTGAACATATTTTCTTATAGATGAAGTGAAACAAATTGTTTTTAGGTGTCCAGATTAGCCCATAAACATCAATTTAGTCTTTGATGAGGCTGAAATGCAGAACATCTGAAATACAAAATAATAGAAATATGATATATGGTAATCCAATAATTGAAAAACAGAAAAAAGTAAAACAGACTAAGATAAAATTTGGTTTAAGTGCTGATTTTCATTTATCTAGATAAGGATAAAATGATAAATTATAATCTAAGTAAAGATTTTAAAGGAGCCTTTCCCGTACCTGAAGAACCTTGGGTAATGAAGATAGCCTTGGCTTTTTATTTTGTTCAGTTCCACTTTAACATATGCAATTTTTTCATTTTAGTTAATACCAATATTACTCGTGTTTTGTACATATCAGTGTGACTATTACAATGTTTTCGGTTCTCAACTAAAATAAAGAAAAAGATACTCTCATAGAGGAAAGAGAAGAATGATATTCAAGAATATTTGGGCAAAAACTAAGGGAAAGGGGTATCCATGAAAAAGAAATGGCTGAGGTGGACCTTAGCATGCTATGAGGGATGAAGTGTTCAGACAAAGGGAGGATCGTAGCTTGTGAGGGAGTCTGCCTGTGAGAAAAACTCCCAAGATACTGGTCTAAGCAGCTGATGGATCCAATTTGGCTTGCAGCTCTAGGGAGAAACAACTAAAAACTAGTCCATGTTTCGCCAGTTAAATGTTTAAAATTCAGAAAATAAATTATACTTCAAGGTATGACCATAGAGATATTGATTTCATGTATACAGTATGCCAAGAACTTCTTTACACTCACACACCTTTCAGATACGACTGAACGACTTCACTTTGACTTTTCACTTTCATGCATTGGAGAAGGAAATGGCAACCCACTCCAGTGTTCTTGCCTGGAGAATCCCAGGGACAGGGGAGCCTGGTGGGCTGCCATCTCTGGGGTCACACAGAGTCAGACACGACTGAGCGACTTCACTTTCGCTTTTCACTTTCATGCATTGGAGAAGGAAATGGCAACCCACTCCAGTGTTCTTGCCTGGAGAATCCCAGGGACGGGGGAGCCTGGTGGGCTGCCATCTCTGGGGTCGCACAGAGTCGGACACGACTGAAGTGACTTAGCAGCATATGCATTATACCATATGCCAAACCATAACCTTCAGAGAACTGTTAGAATGTTACTAATTTTGATGTGTCAAACCTCTTTGGTTCATAAATACTTTACCCTGATGCCACCAATTTAAGGAACTCTATTTCACAGAACTTTCCAAATGAATCTATTCCTTTCAGCTCTCCAAATAGACCATTCTCTTCCTTAAAATCTATTCAGACTACACAAAAATCAGGTTTAAGCAATTCCTATAACTGAGTTACAAAAAATAATTCCGTTATAATTGAAATGTGATTTGAATTGCCCATATATCAATATTTTTTGCTTTAGTCCTTAAATCAAAAATGCTATGGTGTCACAAAGCCGTTTTCCACATAAAACTTTAGAAAATATTACTGCCATATAAAAGTTATGTTCAAACATATTACTTTGTACCCTATCCTATAATATTAAAATTTATCATAAGAATTACTGAACTAAATGATAAAAAAAATAATTTTGAAAATAAACTTGTCATTAAAATATTATGCCTTGCTTAGAAAACTAATCTATTGTAAAACATAAGGAAAACCAATAACTTTTTAACTTTGCAAAGTGAGGTCAGGCATCATTTCATTGAATCATTGAAATCTAAATGTTAAATTTCACCTCAAGCAATGAATATATTTGACTCAGCTGGGGAATGATGACACTTACATCTGAAAGTTTAACTTATCTGGAGGTCGGTGGACTTGCCCATGTTCCTAATTAATGCATGGTATTTCACAGAAACAGGACTTACATCATATGCTCCCTTTTAAATCTGAAATCTAAAAAATGACTTCTTTGTATTATAAAAGATACCAATGCTTTCTGATTGTCATTTGTCCAAGAAATAAGTTGTGCTTTAGATTTATTTACATATGTTTTAAGTGGCAAGAAAGGTACCTTTAAAATGAAATAAATGGCTGTTCTAGAATTCCCTTGTAACCTCTGCATAATGCCAGAACACTGTATAACTTTGATCCCTACTTTACTTTCTCATTTACAGACCATCTCCCCAGCCTCCAACACCGTGTCTGTGGACCGCTCTAGGGAGGACACAATGCCTGGGGGTAGAGTGTGCGTTCTGTCCATCAAGTCCCAGTTGATTAGTCCTGTGCTGGCTTCACCACACTTCTTCCCTCTTAGGAGAAAAATAAGTTCAGCCCCTGTTAACAGCCACTTGCAACCAGAATATATTTAATTCCAGAGGTTTGGGGAAAAGGACCTAGAGGGAGTATTGAAGCAAGATATCAGAGTCTCAGCATCTACTTTTGGTCTGAGATGATATAATTTCTAAGCTACGTGTGGTGAAAACATTTATAATGTCATCTTTTGGACTAAGGGGAAGGTAATAGTTTAAGTAAAAGAAAAGAAAAAAAATCCCACTTTCTATTTTAAAGTGTTTTTATCAGACTATCTTAAATTACATGCTTCACTTGCATAGGGGAGAAGGACCTTGAGAGCTATCCAATTTTAAACAGCTGTGGGCAGTGCTCTGCTCTGGATAGTCTGGCGGGCTTACTCGGAAGGTGAGAGAGGCCAAGACAATCAGACCAAGTATTCTATGTCTTTTTTGTACTATTTTATCAGGTTAGATGGCCAAGCATTTAACATTCATGACAGAGTAAGATATTTTGGTACAGGAGAAGGAATAAGAAAGTTGTTCTTGAGTTACTGCTTTGGGGGAAAAGACAGGATGGGATAGTCACGTGTGCATGATCAGTCGCTTTGGTCGTGTCCGACTCTTTGCAACGTTATGGACTGTAGCCCACCAGGCTCCTCTGTCCATGGAATTTCCAAGCAAGAATACTGGAGTGGGTTGTCATTTCTTCCTCCAGGGGATCTTCTCAACCCAGGGATCAAACCCATGCCGCATCCTGCGTCTCCTGCACTGCAGGCAGATTCTTTGCTGCTGAGCCATCGTGGAAGCCCTGATGGGATAGTCAGTGACTATCTAAAAGTGAAGTGAAGTCGCTCAGTCGTGTCCGACTCTTTGCGAGCCCATGGACTGTAGCCTACCAGGCTCCTCCGTCCATGGGATTTTCCAGGCAATAGTACTGGAGTGGGTTGCAATTAAAGAGTGATTTTTAAATAACCAAGATGCAGCATGTCAGGAAATTTTATACTTAACAACTTTCTCTAAAACTGGCCCTAACCTGTGTAGCTATCCAATTGTCTTTTGTAATACATTTAAACAAAAAGCAGCTGATTCGGAGGTAAAGACTGGAGGCCACAGGAAGAATGTAAATACATCTTACCTTAGAAACAAGAATGGCCTGAGATCGCTGAATTTCAAATTGTACTATACTGTTACACTATACAGAACTGGGGATCATCTCAGGTTCATAAACTCATCTTTAGGGAAAGTACTGCTTACTGCTCTTGTCATGAATATTTTATGGAGAGACCACACTTCTTTGAAGGGTAGGATTACCACAAAAGGGAAATATTGTTCCACTGTGAGTCTTACTACAAGATTGCTGGGAGCAGGAAGTAGATACAGCCTGTGACTGCCTCTGGGCCTGGGGAACAGGGGACCTGTATGCAGGGATGAGAAACTTGTTCCAGATATTCCATTTGTGGGGAGGTAAACTGATTCCTGAGACAGAGACAAGCCTGAGACTAGGCAGAGAATGCTGAACAAGAGAGAATGCCTATGGAGGGCTTTGGTCTGTGAACTCAGAGAATTTTAATATCCAGGAACAACTGTCAAATTCTCTGTGTTGCCTTTTTTTTAAAAAATTCTGAAGTCATCAGTGAAATCATGCAAACATCACAGCTGATGAGGAAATTGTGTGAGAGTCTGAAATGACACCTGAGGTTAAAGACATCCATGGGAGAACAGCAGCAAGGGGCTTAAGGATGTCGGTGACTGGCCAAAGAATGATGCATGGTCTAGAACCAGCCAGTTAAGATGTCAATTAACCACTAGCTTGGGATATCTCAGGAATTCAAAAAAAATCATGCAAGAAGGGCAAGCTGGTAAAATACTGGAATTCTTACCCCAAGTAGAGTAGAGATTTGAACTATTTTGGATAAGCTAATGTGAAGGGTAAATAGACTGGGGCATTTGAGTTACCTAAAGATAAGTAAAACAAGGTTAGTTTATGCTCATTCATTATTGCTGTATCTTAAACCAGCTAGAAGCCTAGCACTTAGAAGATGCTCCATAAACCTTTAGTAAAATGAAAGAGTTGCTATGATTAATTCAGCTGAAGTACAGCTTCAAACAAGACCTGCTAGTTAAACTGGTCTTGGCTTTTAGAAGACCCAATAGTTGTATGTCTATGTAGATCAATATCTTTGCTGACATCACTAATCTTCTGAGATGTTCAAGTTACCATTATACACAAATAGTATCACAATGTCAATAATGAGAACAAGGACTGTATTTTACTCTTAGTGCCAGAAGATCAATTCCAAATATACATATTTTCATTTCAAATGAAACTAGAATTGAAAATATCCTTATATGCTTAATACACTGAGATTCTATCAGAAGTAAAAAATGCATGTTTCTTATTGCAAGAATAAAAAGTTACAATAATTAGTGTTAATAATGAAACTGCTAATTTTATACAAAAATAATTACTGAAATATTTCAATCAGTTAAATAGAGAAATTGACAACTAAATCCAGCACTAGTTCTATAAAAATATAGAATATGTACAATAAGAATATGAATAAGAACAATATGAACAATAAGAATATGTACTTATTTGGAGGTATAAATATTTATTATCTGATAAATCAAATAATGATAGAAATTAGATTATATCATGATTCTAAACTTTGTAGATATGTGCTGTATTTGCTTTCATGATGTAAAACTAATCATCTTTAAGCACAATATTTAGCTTTTATTTATTTAATTCCATTAGGGAATGAATCATTTTGGGGAAAAAATCCTACTTTGGATTCTTCTCACTTTCTGAGAATAAAGCAAAAGGCCAGCATTGTTACCTCAAAACTATTACCTCAAGGAGATAATAATTAAATAATATTTAAATTTATTATATGATGGGCTTCCCTGATAGCTCAGCTGGGAAAGAATTTACCCGCAATGCAGAAGAATCTGGTTCAACTCCTGGGTTGGGAAGATCTGCTGGAGAAGGGATAGGCTACCCACTCCAGTATTCTTGGGCTTCCCTTGTGGCTCAGCTGGCAAAGACCTGCCTGCAATGCAGGAGACGTGAGTTCAAACTCTAGGTTGGAGAGATCAAAATTATTACCTGAAAGAGATAGTAGTTCAATAATACTTAAATTTATTATGTGATACAATTTTCTGCTTCCATATCTCAAAAGTCATTTTGAATGACGGTATTGGGCTTTAACCTTAGGGAAAGACTGACATTTTAACATTTGGTTTTTGGTGATGCACCAACACAAGAGGAGACTCTACAAATGGACATCACCAGATGGCCAACACTAAAATCAGATTGATTACGTTCTTTGCAGCCAAAGATGGAGAAGCTCTATACAGTCAGCAAAAACAAGACCGGGAGCTGACTATGGCTCAGATCATGAACTCCTTATTGCCAAATTCAGACTTAATTGAATAAAGTGGGGAAAACCACTAGACCATTCAGGAATGACCTAAATCAAATCCCTTATGATTATACAGTGGAAGTGAGAAATAGATTTAAGGGACTAGATCTGATAGAGTGCCTGATGAACTATGGATGGAGGTTCATGACACTGTACAGGAGACAGGGATCAAGAACATCCCCCAAAAAAAAGAAATGAAAAAAGGCAAAATGGCTATCTGAGGAGGCCTTACAAATACCTGTGAAAAGAAGAGAAGCAAAAAGCAAAGGAGAAAAGGAAAGATATAACCATCTGAATGCAGAGTTCCAAAGAATAGTAAGGAGAGATAAAAAGCCTTCCTCAGAGGTCAATGCAAAGAAATAGAGGAAAACAATAGAATGGGAAAGACTAGAGATCTCTTCAAGAAAATTAGAGATACCAAGGGAATATTTCATGCAAAGATGGGCTTGATAAAGGACAGAAATGGTATGGACCTAACAGAAGCAGAAGATATTAAGAAGAGGTGGCAAGAATACACAGAACTGTATAAAAAAGATCTTCCCAACCAAGATAATCAGGATGGTGTGATCACTCACCTAGAGCCAGACATCCTGGAATGTGAAGTCAAGTGGGCCTTAGAAGGCATCACTATGAACAAAGCTAGTGGAGGTGATGGAATTCCAGTTGAGCTATTTCAAATCCTGAAAGATGATGCTATGAAAGTGCTGCACTCAGTATATCAGCAAAATTAGAAAACTCAGAAGGGGCCAGACGACTGGAAAAGGTAAGTTTTCATTCCAATCCCAAAGAAAGGCAATGCCAAAGAATGCTCAAGCTACCACACAATTGCACTCATCTCAGACACTAGTAAAGTAATGCTCAAAATTCTCCAAGCCAGGCTTCAGCAATACATGAACTATGAACTTCCAGATGTTCAAACCAGTTTTAGAAAAGGCAGAGGAACCAGAGATCAAATTGTCAAAATCCGCTGGATCGTCGAAAAAGCAGAAGAGTTCCAGAAAAACATCTATTTCTGCTTTACTGACTATGCCAAAGCCTTTGACTGTGTGGATCACAATAAACTGTGGAAAATTCTGAAAGAGATGGGAATACCAGACCACCTGACATGCCTCTTGAGAAATCTGTATGCAGCTCAAGAAGCAACAGTTAGAACTAGACATGGAACAACAGACTGTTCCAAATAGGGAAAGCAGTTCGTCAAGGCTGTATATTGTCACCCTGCTTATTTAACTTATTTGAAGAGTACATCATTAGAAACACTGGGCTGGAGGAAGCACAAGATGCAATCAAGATTGCCAGGAGAAATATCAATAATCTCAGATATGCAGATGACACCACCCTTATGGTGCAAAGTGAAGAACTAAAGAGGCTCTGGATGAAAGTGAAAGAGGATAGTGAGAAAGTTGGCTTAAAGCTCAAGAAAACTAAGTTTAAAGTTCAGAAAACTAAGATCATGGCATCCGGTCCCATCACTTCATGGCAAATAGATGGGGAAACAGTGGCTGACTTTATTTTCCTGGGCTCCAAAATCACTGGAGATGGTGATTGCAGCCATTAAATTAAAACATGCTTACTCCTTGGAAGGAAAGTTATGACCAACCTAGACAGTATATTAAAAAGAAGAGACATTGCTTTGCCAACAAACGTCCGTCTAGTCAAGGCTATGGTTTTTCCAGTAGTCATGTATGGATGTGAGAGCTGGACTATAAAGAAAGCTGAGTGCTGAAGAATTGATGCTTTTGAACTGTGGTGTTGGAGAAGACTCTTGAGAGTCCCTTGGACTGCAAGGAGATCCAACCAGTCCATCCTAAAGGAGATCAACCCTGGGTGTTCATTGGAAGGACTGATGTTGAAGCTGAAACTCCAATACTTTGGCCACCTCATGCGAAGAGTTGACTCATTGGAAAAGACCCTGATGCTGGGAGGGATTGGGGGCAGGAGGAGAAGGGCACGACAGAGGATGAGATGGTTGGATGGCATCACCAACTCAATGGACATGGGTTTGGGTGAACTCCGGTAGTTGGTGATGGACAGGGAGGCCTAGCGTGCTGCGGTTCACGGGGTCGCAAAGAGTCGAACCCGACTGAGTGACTGAACTGAACTGAACTGAACTGATGCACGAAAAGGTATACATTTCAAGCTCTAGAGAGAGAAGTACTTATTGACTTGGCTACACAGTCTTTATAGTGAGAAAGCCTGGATTCCATTCTCCTTCTGCCTGGCCTGAGATAGCAACAGAACTCAGGGGAGGGAACTTCAAATCACAATGACCTGGGCAAAGGCAGACATTGCAGCCCCATTCCTCCCCTGGCATTGCCAGGGCAGGAATGCTACCTTAAACATTTTCCTGAGCAGTCCTTGGAATCATTCCAGCAGCTCAACATCTGAGTCTGTGCATGAAGCTGGAAGCAGCTCTCCTGGCTCCTCGAGATTCTTGCCAACACACCATCCAGAAATGGAAGGGAATGCAAGCAATTCAAGAGATGACCCCGCATGAGTCAGACCTGCCCATCATGAAAGAAATATCTCCATTCATTGAACTCTCAGGTCATCTTAAAAAGCTTACAAGCTAGAATGGTGTAAGGGTTGGGAGGGTGTAGAGTAACACTAAAGGGACCACATAACACACGGCAGTTCCTTTCCAGTCATAATCTCTATACGTACTATCTAGACAGTTTTAAACTTACTGCACTTTTCACCCATTAAAAGTAAGTTACATCAGTTCTAAAAATTTTGGAAAAAACAAAGATCAGAAAAGACTGGGAGAAAATCTTCCACATTCCTATCATTCAAGGTGAACTACCTTTGTTGTTTATTTCTAGCCTTTTAAAATGCATATATTGGTTTCAAAGAGCTATGGTTGGATAACAGACACTTAATCAAATATGTAAATATGTTAAAAGCTGAGCTCTTAGATTGACTATATTTACATACATATTGATTAACAAAGAGTTGAATTTCCCCCCTCTGGTACAGAGAAGAGAAACAGTGCAGTTAACATCTTTAATAGGGAACTGCCCTGGTCCATGCAGTCTCAGAGGAGGTAACGTCTGAGGTAAGAACTAAAAGACGAACAGGAATAAATGGAAGAACATTCCAGATAAAGGAGATCGCAAGTGCAAAGGTCCAGAAGAAGGAGGAAATATGGCAGGTGTGACAAACTGAAGCAGCTCAGTCCATCTAGAGCAGAAAGAGCGAGGGGGGATGAAATGAGCTAAGCTGGGGCCAGGTAATGAGAATCCTTGCACAGCAAACAGAGGTGCTGGTCTAGGGAAGGGGCAGAGCATTTTAAACTAGAGGACTGGGATGAACAGATTTGCCTTGTGAAAAGATCACTTGGCCTTTAGAGCGGATAAAAGATGTGGTGCAAAGTAAGGAGGTGGTCACATGAATATGGATACATTGAGAAATCATTCAAGCAAGAGAAAATGGTTGGTGGATACTGATGGTGACCCCAGAGGGGAAAAGTGGATAGATTCAAAAACCTCGAGGAAAAAAATCAAGAGGACCTGGTGATTGCTTGAATGGGACTGGGGAACGAGAGAGTGATTGGTGCCAAGGATAACTCCATGGTTCTAAACCCTGATCTGTATTAAAAATATCTGGTTCAAAATCACCTTCAGTTTACTTCAGTCACTCAGTTGTGTCCAACTCTTTGAGACCCCATGGATTACAGCACACTGGCTTCCCTGTCCATCACCAACTCCCAGAGCTTGCTCAGACTCATGTCCATCAAGTCAGTGATGCCATCCAAACATCTCATCCTCTGTTGTCCCCTTCTCCTCCTGCCTTCAATCTTTCCCAGCATCAGGGTCTTTTCCAATGAGTCAATACTTTGCATCAGGAGGCCAAAGTATTAGTTTCAGCTTCAGCATCAGTACTTCTAATGAATATTCAAGACTTATTTCCTTTAGAATTGACTGGTTGGATGTCCAAAGGACTCTCAAGAGTCTTCTCCAACACCACAGTTCAAAAGCATCAATTCTTCAGCGCTCAGCTTTCTTTATAGTCCAACTCTCACATCCATACATGACTACTGGAAAGACCATAGCTTCGACTAGATGGACCTTTGTTGGCAAAGTAATGTCTCTGCTTTTTAATATGCTGTGTAGGTTGGTCATAACTTTTCTTCCAAGGAGCAAGTGTCTTTTAATTTCAGGGCTGCAGTCACCATCTGCAGTGATTTTGGAGCCCTAGAAAATAAAGTTTCTCACTGTTTCTGTTATTTCCCCATCTATTTGTCATGAAATGATGGGACCAGATGCCATTATGTTAGTTTTCTGAATGTTGAATTTTAAGCCAACATTTTTCACTCTCCTCTTTCACTTTCACCAAGAGGATCTTTAGTTCTTCTTCACTTTCTCCCATACAGGTGGTGTCATCTGCATATCTGAAGTTATTGATATTTCTCCTGGCAATGTTGATTCCAACTTGTGCTTCATCCAGCCCATCATTCTGCATTATGTACTCTGCACATAAGTTAAATAAGCAGGATGACAATATACAGCCTTGACGAACTCCTTTCCCTATTTGGAACCAGTCCATTGTTCCATGTCCAGTTCTAACTGTTACTTCTTGACCTGCATACAGATTTCTCAGGAGGCAGGTCAGGTGGTCTGGTATTCACATCTCTTGAAGAATTTTCCACAGTTTGTTGTGATCCACACAGTCAAAGGCTTTGGCATAGTCAATAAAGCAGAAGTAGATATTTTTTTAGAACACTCTTGCTTTTTCTATGATTCAACAGATGTTGACAATTTGATATCTGGTTCCTCTGCCTTTTCTAAATACAGCTTGACCATCTGGAAGTTCACGGTTCATGTACTGTTGAAGCCTGGCTTGGAGAATTTTGAGCATTACTTTGCTATTGCTAGCATGTGAGATGAGTGCAATTGTGTGGTAGTTTGAACATTCTTTGGCATTGCCTTTCTTTGGGATTGGAATGAAAATTGACCTTTTCCAGTCCTGTGGCCTCTGCTGAGTCTTCCAAATTTGCTGGCATATTGAGTGCAGCACTTAATAACATCATCTTTTAGGAAGATCCTTAACTTACTTCTCCTATGGACAAACTGAATCTATAGCTACATATGGGACAATTCCCTCTGAAAATAATCTCATCAGCAGAGCAACCCCTTCACATCGGGCAAACAAGACGAAAAGGACAACAAATCGAGTAGAAATGGTAGAGACTCAATCTCGTCACAGGCAGGTACAGCAACATACGATGAAGAGTGAACTCAAAACACAGAGCTCGGAGTTAAAGATTCATACCCCATATCAGGCACTCCAACTTTTAAGATCACCATTTGGTAGACAAGCCTCCAAAGCATCTGGCTTTGAAGACCAATGGGGCTCACACCCAAGAGACCTGAGGAGCTATGGAAAACTGAGGAACTTCTCCTAAAGGGCTCCCGCACAGGCTAGTACAACTACTTTGGAAAACTGCTAGTATCTACTAAAGCTGGGCATAAGCATAGTCTGCTGCTGCTGCTGCTAAGTCGCTTCAGTCGTGTCCGACTCTGTGCGATCCCATAGACGGCCTCTTACCAGGCTCCCCCGTCCCTGGGATTCTCCAGGCAAGAACACTGGAGTGGGTTGCCATTTCCTTCTCCAATGCATGAAAGTGAAAAGTGAAAGTCAAGTCGCTCAGTCGTGTCCGACTCTTAGAGACCCCTAAGATCCAGCAATTCTACTTGTAGGTATATATGCAAAAGAAATATACAGATATGTTTACCAAATGTACAATATTTATTAAAATGTTCCTAGAAGCACTATTTATAATAGGCCCAAACTTAAAAAGTATACAAATGCTCATCAAGAGTAAAATGAGTAAATACACTGTATTACATTAATTCCCATGAAGGAATGTGCTGCGCTTAGTCGCTCAGTCATGTCTGACTCTTTGCAACCCCATGGACTGTAGCCCACCAGCCTCCTCCACCCATGGGAATTCTCCAGGCAAGAATACTGGAGTGGGTTTCCATGCCCTCCTCCTCCAAGAGATCTCCCCAACCCAGGGATGGGACCCATGTCTCCCTCATTGCAGGTGGATTCTTTATCATCTGAGCCACCAGGGAAGCTTGGAGAATATATTAATTCCCACAAAGGAATAACATATGGCAATGAGAATTAATGATTTGCAACTACATGCAACAAGAAGGATGTATCTCAATATGATAATGAGCAAAGGAAGCCAGATCAAAAGTCTAACTAGTATGATTTCATCTCTCTATACGAAGTACAAAACCACGTAGAACTAATCCATGCTGTTAGAAGTCAAGGTAGTCATCACTTTGGAGGTGTTAGTGGTGGTGAGGAAAGAGGTGAAGGCCTTAAAGTGAATACAAAATGGACCAACGGTGTTCTATGTCTTTAGCTCAGTACTGGTTACAAACCAGTTGTATATATAAATTCATCAAGCTGTACATTTATAATATGTTCTGAGTTGTATATCTATTTCAATTAATGTTTTTAAAGGTAATGTGATCAACACAGAATTTTTGAGAAATATCATAAGAAGAAGAAAAATTAAAGTTCCCTCACACCCACCACCAGAGATTTGCATTTTAGAGTACACTACCCTAGATTTTTTAAAATGTATCTAAATATTTAGAAAAACGTGATTACTGTACACAATTTATAACTTGCTTCTCCATTTAATAGATCATGAACATTTTTCTCTGCATTAAACATTTTTCTTTAATATCAGGCCTAATGACAGCAAAATATTCCCCCTACAGAGATAATTTAGCCAAACTGGAGTCTCATTCCTGGGATATAAGGACAAGAGTATGACCAGGGAATCTAAAGTACCCCTAAGGCCTTTGTAGCCATTTCTTGCAAACACTTTCAAATTCTAGGGAATTAAGGATCACTGGAACCATTTCATTTCCCCTGGAACCTATGGATGGTGGTATGACAGTGTTTTTTTCACTTTTTTTTTAAACTATGTTAAACGTGCCTTTTAAAAATCTGTGTCTTTATGCATATCCATGGTTATTTCCTTAGGATAAATTCTAGGAAGCAGAGTTCCCAAGTCCATTTTTTATTCAGTTCAGTTCAGTTCAGTTCAGTCACTCAGTCGTGTCCGACTATTTGTGACCCCATGAATTGCAGCACGCCAGGCCTCCCTATCCATCACCAACAATCAGAGTTCACTCAAACTCATGTCCATTGAGTCGGTGATGCCATCCAGCCATCTCATCTTCTGTCGTCCCCTTCTCCTCCTGCCCCTAATCCCTCCCAGCATCAGGGTCTTTTTCCAATGAGTCAACTCTTCACATCAGTTGGCCAAAGTATTGGAGTTTCAGCTTTAGCATCAGTCCTTCCAAAGAACACCCAGGACTGATCTCCTTTAGAATGGACTGGTTTGATCTCCTCGCGGTCCAAGGGACTCTCAAGAGTCTTCTCCAACACCACAGTTCAAAAGCATCAATTCTTCAGCGCTCAGCCTTCTTCACAGTCCAACTCTCACATCCATACGTGACCACAGGAAAAACCATAGCCTTGACTAGACGGACCTTTGTTGGCAAAGTAATGTCTAAGCTTTTGAATTTGCTATCTAGGTTGGTCACAACTTTCCTTCCAAGGAGTAAGCGTCTTTTAATTTCATTGCTGCAATCACCATCTGCTGTGAATTTGGAGCCCCCCAAAATAGTCTGCCACTGTTTCCACTGTTTCCCCATCTATTTCCCATGAAATGATGGGACTAGATCCCATGATCTTAGTTTTCTGAATGTTGAGCTTTAAGCCAACTTTTTCACTCTCCTCTTTCACTTTCATCAAGAGGCTTTTGAGTTCCTCTTCACTTTCTGCCATAAGGGTGGTGTCATCTGCATATCTGAGGTTCTTGATATTTCTCCCGGCAATGTTGATTCCAGCTTGTGCTTCTTCCAGTCCAGAGTTTCTCATGATGTACTCTGCATAGAAATTAAATAAGCAGGGTGACAATATACATCCTTGACATACTCCTTTTCCTATTTGGAACCAGTCTGTTGTTCCATGTCCAGTTCTAACTGTTGCTTTCTGACCTGCATACAAGTTTCTCAAGAGGCAGGTCAGGTGGTCTGGTATTCCCATCTGTTTCAGAGTTTTCCACAGTTTATTGTGATCCACACTGTCAAAGGCTTTGGCACAGTCAATAAAGCAGAAATAGATGATTTTCTGGAACTCTCTTGCTTTTTTGAGGATCCAACAGATGTTAGCAATTTGATCTCTGGTTCCTCTGCCTTTTCTAAAACCAGCTTGAACATCTGGAAGTTCATGGTTCATATATTCCTGAAGCCTGGCTTGGAGAATTTTGAGCATTACTTTACTAGTGTCTGAGATGAGTGCAATTGTGTGGTAGTTTGAGCATTCTTTGGCATTGCCTTTCTTTGGGATTGGAATGAAAACTGACCTTTTCCAGTCCTGTGGCCACTGCTGAGTTTTCCAAATATGCTGGAACATTGAGTGCAGCATTTTCACAGCATCATCTTTTAGGATTTGAAATAGCTCAACTGGAATTCCATCACCTCCACTAGCTTTGTTTGTGGTGATGCTTTCTAGGGCCCACTTGCCTTCACATTCTAGGATATCTGGCTCAAGGTGAGCGATCACACCTTTGTGACTATCTCGGTCATGATGATCTTTTTTGTACAGTTCTTCTATGTAT
This sequence comes from Bos taurus, assembly GCF_002263795.3. Taxonomy (NCBI): domain Eukaryota; kingdom Metazoa; phylum Chordata; class Mammalia; order Artiodactyla; family Bovidae; genus Bos; species Bos taurus. The sequence continues at coordinate 17,061,587 of NC_037329.1, read as the reverse complement.
TCTTGCCATCTCTTAATATCTTCTGCTTCTGTTAGGTCCATACCATTTCTGTCCTTTATTGTGCCCATCTTTGCATGAAATGTTCCCTTCGTATCTCTAATTTTCTTGAAGAGATCTCTAGTCTTTCCCATTCTGTTGTTTTCCTCTATTTCTTTGCATTGATCTCTGAGGAAGGCTTTCTTATCTCTTCTTGCTATTCTTTGGAACTCTGCATTCAGATGGTTATATCTTTCCTTTTCTCCTTTGCTTTTTGCTTCTCTTCTTTTCACGGCTATTTGTAAGGCCTCCCCAGACCGTCATTTTGCTTTTTTGCATTTCTTTTCCATGGGGATGGTCTTGATCCCTGTCTCCTGTACAATGTCATGAACCTCAGTCCATAGTTCATCAGGCACTCTATCAGATCTAGTCCCTTAAATCTATTTCTCATTTCCACTGTATAATCATAAGGGATTTGATTTAGGTCATTCCTGAATGGTCTAGTGGTTTTCCCTACTTTCTTCAATTTAAGTTTGAATTTGGCAATAAGGAGTTCATGATCTGAGCCACAGTCAGCTCCAGGTCTTGTTTTTGCTGACTGTATAGAGCTTCTCCATCTTTGGCTGCAAAGAATATAATCAATCTGACTTCAGTGTTGACCATCCGGTGATGTCCATGTGTAGAGTCTTCTCTTGTGTTGTTGGAAGAGGGTGTTTGCTATGACCAGTGCGTTCTCTTGGCAAAACTCTATTAGCCTTTGCCCTGCTTCATTCCATATTCCAAGGCCAAATTTGCCTGTTACTCCAGGTGTTTCTTGACTTCCTACTTTTTCATTCCAGTTCCCTATAATGAAAAGGACATTTTTTTTGGGTGTTAGTTCTAAAAGGTCTTGTAGGTCTTCATTAGAACCGTTCAACTTCAGCTTCTTCAGCATTACTGGTTGGGGCATAGACTTGGATTACTGTGATATTGAATGGTTTTCCTTGGAAATGAACAGAGATCATTTTGTCATTTTTGAGATTGCATCCAAGTACTGCATTTCGGATTCTTTTGTTGACCATGATGGCTATTCCATTTCTTCTGAGGGATTCCTGCCCGCAGTAGTAGATATAATGGTCACCTGAGTTAAATTCATTCATTCCAGTCCATTTTAGTTTGCTGATTCCTAGAATGTTGACATTCACTCTTGCTGTCTCCTGTTTGATCACTTCCAATTTGCCTTGATTTAGGAACCTAACATTCCAGGTTCCTATGCAATATTGCTCTTTACAGCATCGGACCTTGTTTCTATCACCAGTCACATCCACAACTGGGTATTGTTTTTGCTTTGGCTCCATCCTTTCATTCTTTCTGGAGTTATTTCTCCACTGATCTCCAGTAGCATATTGGGCACCTCCCGACCTGGGGAGTTCCTCTTTCAGTATCCTATCATTTTGCCTTTTCATACTGTTCATGGTGTTCTCAAGGCAAGAATACTGAAGTGGTTTGCCATTCCCTTCTCCAGTGGACCACATTCTGTCAGACCTCTCCACCATGACCCACCCATCTTGGGTGGCCCCACGGGGCATGGCTTAGTTTCATTGAGTTAGACAAGGCTGTGGTCCTAGTGTGATTAGATTGACTAGTTTTCTGTGATTATGGTTTCAGTGTGTCTTCCCTCTGATGCCCTCTTGCAACACCTACTGTCTTACTTGGGTTTCTCTTACCTTGGACGTGGGGTATCTCTTCACGGCTGCTCCAGCAAAGCGCAGCCACTGCTCCTTACTTTGGACGAGGGGGTATCTCCTCGCTGGCCGCCCCTCCTGACCTCGAAAGTGGAGTAGCTCCTCTCGGCCCTCCTGTGCCCACGCAGCCACCGCTCCTTGGACATGGGGCTGCTTCTCTTGGCAGCTCCTGCACCATCACAGCCTGGCACTCTCGGCCACCGCCCCTGACCTCGGACGTGGGGTAACTCCTCCCGGCCGCCACCCCGACTTTGGACGAGGGGTAGCTCCTCTCGGCCATGCTTCTGCTCGGTCCGTCACAGCTGGTGCGCTTCTATGTATTGCCAATTTGACTTCTAAATAGCTTTACCAATTCAAACTTCTCTCAGTAGTGCATGACAATGTCTATTTCCCTGCACCCTCAACAGCACTGAGAAAGCTGTTTAAACAACTCTCAGTCCATTTGATAAGCACAGCATGTTCTCAAATGCGTTTATGTGATTACTAGCATAATTGGGCAGTATTTCATACACATATTAACCATGTATTATAGCTTTTATTTGTAAATTTCCTTTACAGTGACCTTTCCTTTTTTCTTTTTCAATGGAAGTTCACTGATTTTAAAAGATATTCTTGTATATTAAACAAACTAACTGAAAGGTTGTTGTTGAATCACACGAAAACACCGGGATTCTTGGCCCCCAGAGGAGAAGAATTCAATCCAGGGCCAGAGATGAGGCTTGATCGCTCAGAGCTTTTGTGTAATAAAGTTTTATTAAAGTATAAAGGAGATAGAGAAAGCTTCTGACATAGGCATCAGAAGGGGGCAGAAAGAGTACCCGCCTGCTAGTGTTAACAATGAAGTTATATACTCTCCAATGAATCCAAAGAATGTCTGGAGGTTGTAAAGACCTCACCAGACCTACTCCCATAATTTACATTTTAAGACAACAGAATTAGCTAGAAGGTTTAATCCAGAGACTGTCCTCAGGCAGGATACATCCTTGTAAAGACCAGGTCTACTCCCATAATTTACATTTTAAGATAACAGAAGGTTTAATCCAGAGACTGTCCTCAGGCAGGATACATTATTGTTATATAATCCTAAGGAATCTAGAGAAGGAAAAAAAAGTTTGTCCTTTCTTCCTCCTTGAGAATTCCAGACCCCTCTCTCCTTGGGGATCCCTAGACTCCTTATCAACCTGCCTAGGAAATGACTCTCTCATAACTCTCTCTCTCATATATTGCAAATACTTTTCCATTTACCTTATCTTTTCATTGGGTCTATGATGATTTTCAAATGTGCTTAAGCTTTTATTTTTTATGTCATCAAATCTACTCATCTTTTCATTTATGATCATTGTCTTTTGCTTAGAAAAATCCTTCCCAGGCCAACGTTACAGAAGATCTTAATTTTTAAAAATGATTTTGTAGGTGTCATCATTTTAAGCAGGATACATAAAAGAAGAAAGAACAAAAGCAGCCTAAAAACCAGTACAATTTCTCTTAATATAGGTAAGGGCATATGTGACAATTGTGTCAATGGCTGTGGCCGCTATTAGGTGGTTACATTGAAAGTCAAGGAAGAGGAGGAGGTAAAGCAAGAAAGGTTCTTTCTAAACATCAGTAAAACATTTGTTCTAAAGACCTTGGTGATGAACCATCCTTCTCTTCAACTTGTTGAGAGGGACTGGGCTGTGTTTTGGAGGCCACTCCAGTGTAATCTTGCCCGAGACAGGAGGGCAGAGCTGCCCAGCTTCCCTTTCTTTCTCTAGAGAAGTAGAACACACATCCAGTAAACAACCTCCATCAAGCTTTACCAAACAATTCTCTTTTCAACTACAAAATCTGGATACTAGAGATGTGTTCCAATGACTGTTCTGAAAGCCAAAAGATGAACTGCTGTGAAACCCTGAACAACTGTCAGATAAAGGAATGCTGCTATAATTAATGCACTGAGCAAAGCTTAGGTATCATTTTTAATTTCAAAAAGTCAAAGAAGTTGTATTAATTGTGTAGCAGATGCAGCTTTCACATCTGTGAGTACTCAAAATTAGAGACAATATAAACTTTAAGATTCCGACCCTGATGATTGCTTTTCAACATCAGAAAGTATAACTTGTGACAATAATGTGATTTTAATTTTTATCTTCTGATATAATATTTTAAAATTTAGTCTGGAATATTTGAAAATTCAATTCTCTATGTGTGTATATACATACACACACACACACACATACACACATAAGTAATAATTAATATGGAGACACTGGTGAGTTTAAAGCTAGTACTTTCCCTGAGTAATTGTATCTGGTCTTTTGACAGGTTCTTATCTTGCCCTTGTAGCTAACCTATTACAAGCTACCGCCACTAATAGGGAACAAAGATAGATTTAGACAAGGGATTGTGTTGTATCAGGACAAAGCACACAGCAAACATAACAGACTTAAGAGCAACATGAAAAGAAAATAGCAATCCCAAAGCTCCATTAAGAACTTAGAACACCAGATCAAGATCCAAAGCTGATGGCTTCGGTGGGTGTGATATGGCTGCCAGGAAATGACCTTGCATGCCCTGCTGGAGAAATTAATCCCAAAGGTACCATAGGAAGAAGATGACCCAATTACTGAGAAGAAAGTCAGGTTTATAAAAGACCATGATGAGAAGAACAGACCACAAAGACTCAAATATCAGAGCAATCAAGATTGTCAGATTTTGATTGTGAGAGTCAAAGCCAGAAACTACTCATAAGTGAAAAGGAAAAAATGTCCTGTTGAAAAATCAGTGTCCTGATGTTGCTGGGAGCAAGACCAACTCTTCAGGTTTTAAATGGAGTAGGAATGTCCAGGTTCATAATGTTATCACCCCATTGCTAGTTGGAATTGATATAAAACAGAGAAGGCAGGTAAAGATGACCTAGAAAAGAAATGTGCAGAATAACATTCTGATGGCAAGAAAGTTGATTTTGCTTGAACTTTTAATCTATTGTTACTTCCGACTACCTGTTCTTTCCATATTGATTTTCTTTTAAATGGTCTTTTGCCCTTTTAAAATTGATTTTTTACAGTGTTTCTTTGCCAAATATTTCCACTGCTTCTTATGTTACATTTGATGACATTTAAAATCTTTATATTCTCCCTTCCCCCCTGAAAGAAAGGGTAGCTTTGACTTAATTCTATTCTAAGGAAAAACTAGAAAAATAGTGAAAACCAAATTTATTAGTTGCCCCCAAGAGTAATTGCTAATTTTACTCTATAAAATGTTCATGCAGTACATTCCCCAAACTATTTTTAGATGGAGTTTTTAAATTGAAGGATAATTGCTTTACAATATTGTGTTGGTTTCCACCATACATCAACATGAATCAGGCAAAGGTATACACATGCCCCTCCTCTTGAACCTCCCTCCCATCTCCCACCCCATCCCACCCCTCTAGGTTGTCACAGAGTACTGGCTTCAGCTTCCTAAGTCATGTAACAAATTCCCACTGAGTATCTATTTTACATATGGTAGTGTGTATGTTTCCAGGCTACTCTCTCCACTCACCCCACTCTCTTCTTCTCCTTTTCATGTCCACAAGCCTGTTCTCTATGTCTGTGTCTCCATTGCTGCTGCTGCTGCTGCTAAGTCGCTCCAGTCGTGTCTGACTTTGTGCGACCCCAGAGACAGCAGCCCACCAGGCTCCCCCGTCCCTGGGATTCTCCAGGCAAGAACACTGGAGTGGGGTGCCATTTCCTTCTCCAATGCGTGAAAGGGAAAAGTGAAAGTGAAGTCGCTCAGTCGTGTCCGACTCCCAGCGACCCCATGGACTGCAGCCCACCAGGCTCCTCCACCCATGGGATGCTCCAGGTGAGAGTACTGGAGTGGGTTGCCATTGCTTTCTCCATGTGTCTCCATTGCTATCCTCCAAACAGGCTCATTAGTACCATCTTTCTAGATTATGTACATATGTTTCAAATATGATGCTTGTTTTTCTTTTTCTGACTTACTTCACTCTGTATAATAGGTTCTAGGTTCATCCACCTCATCAAGTGCATTGCTTTTTATGGTTGAGTAATATTCCATTGTATACATGTACCAAAGCTTCTTTTTCCATTCATCTGTCAATGGACATCTAGGTGGCTTCCATGTCCTAGCTATTGTAAATAGTACTGCAGTGGACAGTGGGGTACATGTGTCTTTTTCAATTACAGTTTCCCTCAGGGTATATGCCCAATAGTGGGAATGTGGGGTCACATGGTAGATTTATTCCTAGTTTTTAAGGAATCTCCATACAGTTCTCCATAGTGGCTGTATCAATTTACATTCCCACCAACAGTGCAAGAGGGTTCCCTTTTCTCCACACCCTCTCCAGCATTTATTGTTTGTAGATTTTGGATGATGGTCATCCTGACTGGTGTGAGGTGGTATCTCATTGTAGTTTGGATTTGCATTTCTCTAATAATGAGCGATGTTAAATCATCTTTTCATGTGTTTGTTAGCCATCTGTATGTCTTCTTTGGAGAAATGTCTGTTTAGGTCTTCTGCCCACTTTTTGATTGGGTTGTTTGTTTTTCTGGTATTGAGTTGCATGAGCTGCTTACATATTTTGGAAATTATTCCTTTGTCAGTTGTTCCATTTGATATTATTTTCTCTCATTCTAAGGATTGTCTTTTCACCTTGTTTATAGTTTCCTTTGCTGTGCAAAACTTTTAAGTTTAATTAGGTCCCACTTGTTTATTTTTGTTTTCATCTCCATTATTCTAGAAGGTGGGTCATAGAGGATCTTCCTGTGATTCATGTCATGAAGTGTTCTGCTTATGTTTTCCTCTAAGAGTTCTATAGTTCTGGTCTATAGTTCTTACATTTAGGTCTTTAATCCATTTTGAGTTTATCTTTGTGCATGGTGTTAAGAAGTGTTCTAATTTTATTCTTTCACATGTAGCTGTCTAGTTTTCCCAGCACCCCTTATTTAAGAGAATATCTTTTCTTTATTGTATATTCTTGCCTCTTTTGTCAAAGATACGATGCCCATAGGTGTGTGGATTTATCTCTGAGCTTTATGTCTTGTTTCATTGATCTATAGTTTTGTTTCTGTCCAGTATGACACTGTCTTGATGATTGTAGCAGGATGGATTCTTAATTTCAAAGTTATGAAGTTGTTAAAATCACTCTGATTGACAACCATAAAAGACTCAAAAAAGAACAGCCAGCATACAATTTGTATAGCCACTCAAATACACTTTTATTTACTGGTGACTACATCAGGATGTAGACCAACTTCATGTTTTCAAACTACATACATGAGTACTAGGTATTTTTGATTCACAAGTATCTGGCAATCTGGGGCAATGCAGGGTAGGAACCAACCACCTAGGCTAGATGAGAACTGCTCATGTGAATTCTTGGAGCACTATGTTCGCATCAACAAGTGAAACTCATATGGTATTACACACAGAAGTCATATTAAGGGAGGGTATAAATATTTTGAAAGGCAGCATCCAATAATCCTCATAAATGTCCGTCTGTTGAAAGATGTATTGGAGCATCTAATAAGCTCTTCTTTCTTTCTTTATTCTCTCACCTCAATGACCCAGTTGAGGAATGTAAGATATACTAAAACAGAAAGCTATATATTCATAGTATGGTGGAACAGTTTTAAAAGGACTCAGGCCAAACACAGAAGAATGTATGCCGTTTTGGTGACAGGAAGAGGGGAAATGGAAACAAAAGAAATAAATACAAGAAAGGAGCCTCTCAGGATCCAGAAATAAATATTATATGCTGTGACTTGAGGGTGATTAATTCAACTCTCTACATCTGAGTTTGGAATAAAGATAAAAACTAATTTTTTTTCTTGAGACCACTCCATGACGATAAATAAAGTAGTATTATGCTTCATGACAATAAGATCATATAAATAAGATTCTCAAGTAGCTCGAAGTGGGGCATTCAGAAGCTTAGTCTGATTATGAACAGAGAAAGAAAATTCCTTGTAGGACTGCTAATAATGGATCTAAGCTCCTCCCATTCTTACACTGACTGAACAAAATTGAAAAGTCAATATTTGCTTTTGAAGAATTCCCCTCTTTTGCCTTTTATAAACTGTTTTCTAGGACTCTTATGCTTCATTTTGCATCCTCATTCAAGCCTTCCCTTGAATTAATTCTAAGTTGCTATTGGATGATAAAGATATATTTGTCAAAAAGAAATGAATCTCTAATACCACTATGTTTAATGCAGCCTAACATCAAAAACACCTGGGGACTGTGTTTCAAAATCCTTGTGTCCAAGCTCTACCCCTGTAGATTCTAATTCAATAAATTTGGCATTTGTATAATTGGAAGAATGGGGAAGAAAGAAATAAAGTATTTCTTGGAATACTAAGAAACTTACATGTTCAGCTGGTCCTGAGCATTTATACAAGGATGTCTCCCCCACTTCAGAGTCCCATGACATCAGGTGTAAAGCCCTGTTTTTTTAATAACTGTCTTTTATTTTGGTGGGGGGTTGGCTTTTTCCTTTTTCTAATTTATTTTTTTTTTTAGATTTTTTAAATTTTAATTGGAGGCTAATTACTTTACAATATTGTATTGGTTTTGCCATACATCAACATGAACCCGCCTTGGGTGTATACATGTTCCCAGTCCTGAACCCGCCTCCTGCCTCCCTCCCCATACCATCTTTCTGGGTCATCCCAGTGCACCAGCCCCAAGCATTCTGTATCCTGCATTGAACCTGGACTGGCAATTCGTTTCTTATATGATATTATACATGTTTCAATGCCATTCTCCCAAATCATCCCCCCCCACACAGAGTCCAAAAGACTGTTCTATACATCTGTGTCTCTTTTGCTGTCTCGCATACAGGGTTATTGTTACCATCTTTCTAAATTCCATATATATGTGTTAGTATACTGTATTGGTGTTTTTCTTTCTGGATTATTTAATTGGAGTATAACTGCTTTACAAGGTTGTGTTAATTTCTGCTGTACAGTAATGTGAATCAGCTATCAGTTCAGTTCAGTCGCTCAGTCGTGTCCAACTATTTGCGACCCCATGAACCACAGCACGCCAGGCCTCCCTGTCCATCACCAACTCCCAGAGTTTACCCAAACTCATGTTCATCGAGTCAGTGATGCCATCCAACCATCTCATTCTCTGTCGTCCCCTTCTCCTCCTGCCCCCAATCCCTCCCAGCATCAGGGTCTTTTCCAATGAGTCAACTCTTCACATGAGGTAGCCAAAGTATTGGAGTTTCAGCTTCAGCATCAGTCCTTCCAAAGAACACCCAGGACTGATCTCCTTTAGGATGGACTGGTTGGATCTCCTTGAAGTCCAACCACTCTCAAGAGTCTTCTCAACACCACAGTTCAAAAGCATCATTTCTTCAGTGCTCAGCTTTCTTCACAGTCCAACTCTCACATCCATACATGACCACTGGAAAAACCATAGCCTTGACTAGATGGACCTTTGTTGGCAAAGTAATGTCTCTGCTTTTGAATATGCTATCTAGGTTGGTCATAACTTTCCTTCCAAGGAGTAAGCATCTTAATTTCACGGCTGCAATCACCATCGGCAGTGATTTTGGAGCCCAAAAAAATAAAGTCTGACACTGTTTCCACTGTTTCCCATCTATTTCCCATGAAGTGATGGGACCAGATGCCATAATCTTCGTTTTCTGAATGTTGAGCTTTAAGCCAAATTTTTCACTCTCCTCTTTCACTTTCATCAAGAGGCTTTTGAGTTCCTCTTCACTTTCTGCCATAAGGGTGGTGTCATCTGCATATCTGAGGTTGTTGATAGTTCTCCCAGCAATCTTGATTCCAGCTTGTGCTTCTTCCAGTCCAGCGTTTCTCGTGATGTACTCTGCATGTAAGTTAAATAAGCAGCATACAGTATATAGCTTTGACGTACTCCTTTTCCTATTTGGAACCAGTCTGTTGTTCCATGTCCAGTTCTAACTGTTGCTTCCTGACCTGCTATAAGTATACATGTATCCCCTCCCTCTTGAGCCTTGCTCCCACTCCACCCCACATCCTACCCCTGTAGGTCATCACAGAACATGGAGTTGAACTCCCTGTGTGACAGCAGCTTCCCACTAGCTATCTATTTTGCACATGGTAGTGTTACTCTGTTAATTCGTCACACTCTCTCCTTCCACTCTTCCCCCATCGATTTCTAAGCCACTAATGTACAAGGAACAGGAGACCAGTACCACTTTCTGTTGCACCATTCCCCTGCTTCTCAACCTAACAATTGCTCCAGCATCGTGTGGAAGAAAGTGACAGCTCCATCAGTCACTTGATAGTTGAGTAACCTTGAGAAGCCACTCATCTGCCTGGGCATCAGATTCCTCTTCTGTAAAGGGAGGAGAATGAACTCGATGACCTCTAAAATTTCTCCCTCTTCTAAAATCCAGAACTTTACACAACTTCATCTTGGCTACTGCTATTTATTCTTCTTAAAATGGGAAATTATAATGTCCAACTGAATTTACTGGCAATACTGTACTGCCTTGGGAAAAATGATGTGCTCTGACCCTTCCAACCTGCAGCTCACCCTTCATAGAGAAGCCAAGTGCGGCTCTCAGTTCTGGGTTTCACAGACTATTCCCGCTCTTCTCACTTGGTGATTGAGTGGGAGGCAGCCGGCAATATTTCAAAATGCAAACTGACATTTAATTATACAAAAATCCCCTTTCACAATCCCTTGTTTTGCCAGGCCAACTCTGATGTATTTGAACGTTTTTCCCTTTTTGTTGACTCCTAGTTTTCTAGTGTTCATGTGAAGAACAAATGAGCCTCAAACACTAGATTTATAGTCTTGTTAATTCTTCTTCTACCTCTTAGAATCTTTAGGTGACACTGTTATTTACAAAATGAAGTTTCTTTCTGAGACTTACCTGAATCCCTGACACCTATAATGACATTTTCAAAATCTGGACATTTCCCAATATTTGTATCAACAATAGAGTATTTGTAAAAATGTCACTTAAAAGTTTAAATGGAGATTCTTGCAGAAAGTAGATAAAAATGGACTTTTCTGTTTTAATTAATTAAACATTGAAACGGCTCAGCTTAGAGATAAGCCAGGGCCAGGACCACAGTGAGGTGGAATGAGGCACTTGCCTCAGATGTTGAATTTAAGGAGGCATAAAAAAACTGAGTAATCAACATAAACAATGTTTTAATGCAATATTTTAGGTCAGTAACATTGCCATGGCAAGCCATATAGACCCAAATGCAAAAGGAAATATCATGATACTGATCTTTATTTAAAATTTTGGTATTTTGTTAACTGTGTATTTTTTAATTACTTTGATTTTTTTGAAATGTTGAAATAAAATATTTATCTTGACTGCTGAACTTCTGGGTCCCCTTAAAACTTAAAGTCTGCATCCAAGGCAAGTGTCTTCACTTTACCTTAGTCCTGCCCTAGAATAACTTACCTTCTGTTATAAGCCATACACCAACATTACTGCATCTGGTTCTTAATAAAGAGGGAGTTCTGCAACTCTAATTATTTCTATCATAGTTACTATTTGTGTGTCTGTCTTTACCAAGTGGTTAATGCCATTTTGATAATTTATTCTAAGCAGTGAATGGAGAAGTAGGCAACTTTCTTTTTACGTAAGAGAAAAATGAAACCCTGAAAGGTGCAAATAACCTGAAAAGGGATATAATGCAATTAATAGCTGAAAAATTTTACACCATATGCACACTGTCTTGTTAAATGAGATGGTGGGGGGAGGGGAGTAAAATAATAAAAGAGGAAGAAATATAGGAAAGAAGATAGGAAGATGAAAACATATCCCAGAAAGTTTCAAATTTCAGTTTCTGTAAGACTCATCTGGAGTATTTGCTTAAAATGTAGATTCTCCAGCTGATTCTCATTGACATAAATCAAATAAGGCCTGGGGCATGTCCCAGAATCTGCATTTTTAAGTGATTCTGATGCAGGTGTTCTAAGGACTGCGTGTTGAGAAACACTGATTGGGAGCTCCCGTTTTAGCAGAAACTAGGTTTGTATCCAGAGAAGGCAATGGCACCCCACTCCAGTACTCTTGCCTGGAAAATCCCATGGATGGAGGAGCCTGGTAGGCTGCAGTCCATGGGGTTGCAAAGAGTCAGACATGACTGAGCAACTTCCCTTTCACTTTTCACTTTCATGCATTGGAGAAGGAAATGGCAACCCACTCCAGGATTCTTGCCTGGAGAATCCCAGGGACGGGAGAGCCTGGTGGGCTGCCGTCTATGGGGTCGCACAGAGGCAGACACAACTGAAGCGACTTAGCAGCAGCAGCAGGCTATGTATCCGAAACACATTTTCTCAACTCCAACCCTCCTCGTCCACCAATAACGAACAACCCAGGGACACTGAACTGTACCAAGGAATCCAGCTACAGCATAAGAGTTGGTGGTCAATAGCCACAATGGCAGCCAACTGGGGTGGATGATAAGGTGAAAAGAAAGGGTGGTGGAAATGTTGGGGGTGGGGAGTGAGGGAGAACAATTCAGAAAATAGGAAGAAAGTAGTGTTTTGCACATGTGATGGTTTTACTTTCCATTTTAAAACTCAAAATGAGAAGTGTAACCATTATGTCAATGCTAGCTATCATACAAGCAAATCACATAATATATTTATAGATACAACAATAACTTAGTTTGATGAGGGAAGAACCAAATCTTGGATTGAACCTGTTTCCTAGTTTAAACCTACATCTCTGGATTTATCTCCACTCTGCCTTTCTGCGCCTTCTGTCTCTGATCCTGAACTCAAGCTGTTCTTACTGGGCCAGTCTTCAGTTTGTATAATTGTAAGTCAGAAGAAACTTGAAATCGTCTCCCCAGAGAAATCACTCTGGTTAACTCAATCATTGTTGTCAGTCGCTCAGTTGTGTCTGACTCTTTGTCACCCCATGGACAGCAGCAAGCCAGGCTTCCCTGATCTTCGTCATTTTCTGGAGCTTGCTCAACTCAATGCCATCCTGTAAGTGACATCTCACCATCATGCCCACCCAATCTCCACTTGTGTTTATACAGTTAACTAGACAATACTTACTATTTATGCATCCATGCCTGTGTTGTTTAGGTCTACAAATGTATCTAGGCCATGGCTCAATTTGTAAACAGATTTTCAATTTCTGGAGGTGTCTAAAATTTATAAAACCTTATTACAAAAACTGTATTACCTAATAAAATGCTGTATACCATGAAAAGGGTCAATGAGCATATAATGAAGAGAATGCTAATAAAATAGTCGCATATTCGTAGGTCAATAGCTCTGAAATGCTGTCATTCACTTGCCACTGAAGTGAGTTTTCCTCCCCTAAAGAATACACCTCTAATTTTTAATATCTATTAGACTCTCAGTATTTCTCTAGATCTGTTGGGAGTAGGGGTGGAGGAGAGAAGTATAAGCCATAGTCTTAAGAAATTTAAAATTGTATGGAGGTGAAAATCCAATACACTTTGTCTACAATTTTAGGCCAAGATATTAATATTTTGAATCTGAAACCAGAATAGAGGAAAGAAGGATCAAGCTGACTTGGAGTTTTCTTGGATGACATGGAAATGCTACTAGTCAGGATCCAATTAGAGGTAAAGGAGAAAAAAATGGCATAAAACACGGAGAGAAGTGAAGGGTAAAGATACAGCCAAGGTAAGAGTCATGAAAGCATGTAATGGAAAGATTACATGTGGAGAGGGCTTTTAAAAAGAAAACGAATGAGAGAATAAAGAATAAGAGGGAATAGTTTTACATCTCACATCAAAAGATTCTGAGAGAGGAGGAGGCCATTAGGGGCAATTGAAATCTGTTTTGTAGAAAGAAGAAACTTGAATGACTTTTAAGATAGAATACAACGAACCTATAGTTTAAAAAGAGAAAGGTAACTATGGCAGTGAGTTCCTAGGAGGAGGAGGTAGAGATGGGATGTAGAATACAGTGGATGAGAAAGGTACGCTTGCCTGCTCAGTTGCGCAGTCATGTCTGACTCTTTGTGACCCCATGGACTGTAGGTTGCCAAGCTCCTCTGTCCATGGGATTCTCAGGCAAGAGTACTGGAGTGGGTTGCCATGCCCTTCTCCAGAGAAAGCTATAGAGGGAAGAAAAGCCCTTTGAAGGAAGATGTGGATACAGAGAACTTCTGGAAAATGTCGGAGGCACAGGAGGGACTTCACCCTGGATGGTTTCCATTATTTTTCAATATGTGGAAGGTAAGATCCAGTTCCTACAGGCAAAAATGGAGTTGGGGTAGATAAGAACGTTGTGATTAACTGTGGTGGTGAGTTTTATAAGGTGTTGGTGTATTTTCACTCTCTATGGTTGCACAATGGTGTGTGTGCTAAACCTTATGTAGAGTATTCACATATAGGGAAAGTATAAATCTTGTATAAAGCTACAGCTTCTCTCTCAAGATTATAAAGTGCAACTAATTTTACAAGTTGAGATATGTTTAAATATCTAGAAGAAAATTTCAGTTTTCCTTCTTTTATCATTTTTTATATCCTATGAGTCAACCAATTTCAATTTGTTTCTAATTTGGATTGTTATTACATAATGTTTTGAAATTAAAGAGCAGTGGTGATAGCAACTTGGATTGACAGAGTAAGTGACACACAAATTTTGTAAATAATATCAAAAGAGCTAACATTAACTTCCAGTTAAAAATAACTATAAAATGTGGGGCAATTCCTAATTTAACTGAAAATATCTATCTATGACCTTCCATATATGAGGAAGCTATTCAACAACTATATAGTAAAGTCAGAAGTGTCTCCAGGCGTAAAGGTAAATTTTAAATTTGAATCAAATAACAGACTACTATAGACCATGCTGACTTATTTCCCTGTTTTCCCCATGAAACCGAAGCTAGGAAGGGTCTAACTTAGCTATCCTTCCTGGTCGTATAAGGTCATCCACTCACAAAAAAGCAGGGGGGACTAATTTTAAGTTTTGAAGGGCATGTACTCTTATACCAATCTTGAGGTAATTTGTAGTAAATTTCTAAATATTTATTGGTCAACTAGGAATCGAATTTCCTAGTATCTTTTTACCATCCTTAAAGGATTGCTTTACTACATATTTCCTATGTATTATGAGCTTCAGGAATAACGTCTAAGCTGCCTCTATTTCAGTGAAGTGAGAGATAAAAGCTGCCTTGCTCATTATGTTTGGAATTAGTCATTGATCTGCTTGAAGCATAAAAACTTATTTTGTCATTTTATAATTGCTCCAAGAAATGGAGAGGATTTTACTCACTTGAGGTTTTTAATTTACTCATCAATAGATGACTTATGCAAAACCTTCTGACAGTCTAGAGATGACCTGAGCATTCACCTTTTAAAAAGATTTTAAAAGCTCCCCTGGATCCTAGATGAGGGAGCCATTGCCCTGGTGAAATCAGAGTTTTATCCAGGGGCTATTTTCATTTCTTAGTACTGAAAATGCCATGTTTTCTCTGCCGTTGGTCCCCTCTCCTTTGCATACATGCATGATAATGAGGTCTCACCTTTGGGCACACTGCACCATCCTTCCCTTTCCTAACAGCAGCATACCGTTCATACCCCCACACCAGGGAAAACTGCCTTGGAGCAACTAAGAATATTAAGCCAAAATTGTGCTTGTTCCCATCTTGCGGGGAAGGGGAACAGCTTGCCTCAATAACTGAATTAATTGAAGATTCATTTATTAATTAAAGATCCAAATTGTGGCTAGGACTGCCTTTGAGCAGGCTGACTAGCTTTTGAGTCTCTTATTTAGCCAAAATGCAAAAGATTTGAAATTGGGTTAAAAAAAAAAATGCTGATCTAGAAAATGGAAAAAAAGATAACAGCAGACACAGTCATTCAAAATCTCCATTCCTGTTATCTGCTCAGACTGAACAGAGTAGGGGGAGCATGCTGATATAGAAAGCCAAAAGGGATGCATTGCAAGCCTGGCTCTTTCCTCTACCAGCTGTGTCTTGGCTTAAAATATTTGATCTCTTAGCATGATCTGAAAAATGAAAACAGCAGAATTTCCTCAAAAAATTCTGGTAAATATGGAGCAAAAAAAAAAAAAAAAATACATGCAAACTGACTGGAACAGCTGTCTGTCACATAACTTGGTATTTAGGTTCATGGGGTCGCAAAGAGTCAGACACAACTGAAGCAACTTAGCACAGCACCACCTAAGTACATCCTATCATGTGAATGTATGTACCTTTTGGAGAATGGGGTAAAAAAATATCCCTAACCTGAGGCCCTTCTTACTAATCATTTCACAGGAATGAGCACTTATTACAACAATATAATCTCTGAGATTGATCGTAAGTGACATTCCTTTTTTATCTTATTGTTAAAAAAATTTTAAGCATACACAAAAGTAGAGAGAATGTTATAGTTCACCCTCAGTTTTGACAATTATCATCTTGCATTTCATCTGTACTCACTGCCATTTCTCCCCCTCCCAGATTATTTTGAAGCATATCTCTAAAATAATATCATTTCATCCATAAATATTTCAGTATGTCTCTAAAAAATGTGGATTAGAAAATATAACCACAATACTGTTATCACACTTTTAAAATTAATAATTCTGTAATATCATCAAATATCCAGCCAACATTCAGAGTTCCCCAATTGCCAAATGCATGTTTTTTTTTCCCCAACAGGTTTTTGCTGTTGTTGTTGAATCTGTATCTGAATAAGATACATACACTGCAACTGATTCTGAATTAAATTTCCCCATTCCAGTCCATTTTAGTTCATTGAGTCTAGTTCACTGATTCCTAAAATGTCGATGTTCACTCTCTCCGTCTCCTGTTTGACCACTTCCAATTTACCTTGAATCATGGACCTCACACTCCTGGCTCCTATGAAATATTGTTCTTTACAGCACCAAACTTTAATTCCATCACCACTCATATCCACAACTGGTAATTGTTTTTGCTTTGGCTCTGTCTCTTCATTCTTTCTGGAGTTATTTCTCCACTCTCCTCCAGTAGCATATTGGGAACCTACGAAACTGGGGAGTTCATCTTTCAGTGTCATATCTTTTTGCCTTTTGATAATGTTCATGAGGTTCTCAAGGCAAGAATGCTGAAGTGCTTTGCCATTTCCTTCTCCAGTGGACCACGTTCTGTCAGAACTCTCCACCATGACCCGTCTGTCTTAGGTGGCACTACACGGCATGGCTCATAGTTTCATTGAGTTAGACAAGGCTGTGGCCCATGTGATTAGTTTGATTCATTTTTTGTGATTGTGTTTTTCATTCTGTCTGCCCTCTGCTGAATAAGGATAAGAGGCTTATGGAAGCTTCCAGATAGAAGACATTGACTGTGGGGCAAACTGGGTCTTGTTCTGATGGGCAGGGCTGTGCTCAGTAAATCTTTAATCCAATTTTCTGTTGATGGGAAGGGCTGTGCTCCCTCCCTATTGTTTGACCTGAGATCAAACTAAGGTGGAGCTAATGAAGATAATGGCAACCTCCTTCAAAAGGGCCTGTGCACTCACTGCTACACTCAGTGCCCTCGACCCTGCAGCAGGCCATTGCCAACCCACACCTCTGCAGGAGACTCCTGAACACTCACAGGCAAGTCTGGGCCAGTCTCTCATGGGGTCACTGTTCCTTTCTCCTGGGTCCTTGTGTGCACAAAGTTTTGTTTGTGCCCTCCAAGAGTCTGTTTCACCAGTCCTGTGTAAGTTCTATAATCAAAACCCACTGGCCTCCAAAGTTAAATTCCCTGGGGGTTCTCAGTGCCTTTGCCAGATCTCCAGGTTGGGAAATCTGTTTTGGGTCCTAGAACTTTCTTAACAGTGCAAGAATTTATTTATTATAATTGTTCTGCAGTTTGTGGGTCATCTGTTCAGTGGATCTATGGTAGGGTTAATGGTGACCTCCTCCAAGAGGGGTTATGCCACATGCTGTGTAACCCAGGTCTGCTGAATGCAGAGTCCCTGCCCCTGTGGAAGGCCACTGCTGACCTGTACCTCCACAGGAGACACTCAAACACTCAAAGGCAGGTATTGCTCAGTCTCTGTGGGGTCTTTGGGTCCTGGTGAGCACAAGTTTTGTTTAAGGGCTCTGAGTGTCTCTGGCAGGCATAGGGTTTGATTCTACATGTGATTTCTCCCCTTCTAAATCAGAAAAACATCTATTTCTGCTTGACTGACTATGCCAAAGCCTTTGACTGTGTGGATCACAATAAACTGTGGAAAATTCTGAAAGAGATGGGAATACCAGACCACCTGACCTGCCTCTTGAGAAACCTATATGCAGGTCAGGAGGCAACAGTTAGAACTGGACATGGAACAACAGACTGGTTCCAAATAGGAAAAGGAGTACCTCAAGGCTATATATTGTCACCCTGCTTATTTAACTTCTATGCAGAGTACATCATGAGAAATGCTGGGCTGGAAGAAGCACAAGCTGGAATCAAGATTGCCAGGAGAAATATCAATAATCTCAGATATGGAGATGACACCACCCTTATAGCAGAAAGTGAAGAGGAACTAAAGAGCCTCTTGATGAAAATGAAAGAGGAGAGTGAAAAAGTTGGCTTAAAGCTCAACATTCAGAAAACAAAGATCATGGTATCTGGTGCCATCACTTCATGGGAAACAGATGGGGAAACAGTGGAAACAGTGTTAGACTATTTTGGGGGGCTCCCAAATCACTGCAGATGGTGACTGCAGCCATGAAATTAAAAGATGCTTACTCCTTGGAAGGAAAGTTATGACCAACCTAGATAGCATACTAAAAAGCAGAGACATTACTTTGCCAACAAAGGTCTGTCTAGTCAAGGCTATGGTTTTTCCAGTGGTCATGTATGGATGTGAGAGTTGGACTGTGAAGAAAGCTGAGCGCCAAAGAATTGATGCTTTTGAACTGTGGTGTTGGAGAAGACTCTTGAGTGTCCCTTGGACTTCAAGGAGATCCAACCAGTCCATCCTAAAGGAGATCAGTCCTGGGTGTTCATTGGAGGGACTGATGCTGAAGCTGAAACTCCAATACTTTGGCCACCTCATGCAAAGAGTGGACTCATTGGAAAAGACCATGATGCTGGGAGGGATTGGAGGCAGGAGGAGAAGGGGACGACAGAGATGGCTGGATGGCATCACCAACTCGATGGACATGAATTTAAGTAAACTCGGGGAGATGGTGATGGACAGGGAGGCCTGGCGTGCTGTGGTTCATGGGGTCACAAAGAGTCAGACATGACTGAGCGACTGAACTGACCTGAACTGAAATCAGTAAACTAAAATGGACTGGAATGGGCTAATTTAATTAAGATGATCATTTTATATACTACTGTGGGCGAGAATCCCTTAGAGGTAATGGAGTAGCCTTCATAGTCAACAAAAGAGTCTGAAATGCAGTACTTGGGTGCAATCTCAAAAATGACAAAATGATCTCTGTTCGTTTCCAAGGAAAACCATTCAGTTTCACAGTAATCCAAGTCAATTCCCACTAATGCTGAAGAAGCTGACATTGAACGGTTCTATGAAGACCTACAAGACCTTCTAGAACTAACACCAAAAAAAATATGTCTTTTTCATCATAGGGGACTGGAATGCAAAAGTCGGAATTCAAGAGATACCTGGAGTAATAGGCAAATTTGGCCTTGGAGTACAAAATGAAGCAGAGCAAAAGCTAACAGAGCTTTGCCAAGAGAATACATTGGTCATAGAAAATACCCTCTTCCAACAACACAAGAGATGACTCTACACATGGACATTACCAGATGGTCAATATCAAAATCAGATTGATTATATAGTTTGCAGCTAAAGATGGAGAAGCTCTACACAGCCAGCAAAAACAAGACTGGGAGTCTACTGTGGCTCAGATCATAAACTCCTGATTGCAAATTCAGACTTAAATTGAATAAAGTAGAGAAATCCACTAGACCATTCAGGTATGACCTAAATCAAATCTCTTACAATTATACAGTGGAAATGACAAATATATTCAAGGGATTAGATCTGATAGACAGTGCCTGAAGAACTATGGATGGAGGTTTGTGACACTGTACAGGAAGCAGGGATCAAGAGCATCCCCAAGAAAAAGAAATGCAAAAAGGCAAAATGGTTGGCAAGGAGGCCTTACAAATATCTGAGAAAAGAAGAGAAGCAAAAGGCAAAGGAGAAAAGGAAAGATGTACCCATTAGAATGCAAGTTCCAATGTAGAGCATGAAGAGAAAAGAAAGCCTTCCTCAGTGATCAATGCAAAGAAATAGAGGAAAACAATAGAATGTGAAAGACTAGAGATCTCATCAAAAAAATTAGGCATACCAAGGGAACATTTCATGCAAAGATGGGCACAATAAAGGACAGAAATGGTATGGATTTAACAGAAGTAGAAGATATTAAGAAGAGCTGGCAAAAATACACAGAAGAACTATACAAAAAAGATCATCATGACCCAGATAACCATGATGGTGTGATCACTCACCTAGAACCAGACATCCTGGAATGCGAAGTCAAGTGGGCCTTAGGAAGCATCACTACAAATAAAGATAGTGGAGGTAATGGAATTCCAGTTGAGCTATTTCAAATCCTAAAAGACGATGCTATTAAAGTGCTGTACCCAATAAGCCAGCAATTTTGGAAAACTCAGCAGTGGCCACAGGACTGGAAGAGGTCAGTTTTCATTCCAATCCCAAAGAAAGGCAATGCCAAAGAATGCTCAAATTACCACACAATTGCACTCATCTCACACACACGCAAACTAATGCTCAAAATTCTCCCAGCCAGGCTTCAACAGTATGTGAGCTATAAGCTTCCAGATGTTCAAGCTGGATTTAGAAAAGGCAGAGGAACCAGAGATCAAATTGCCAGCATCCGCTGGATCATTGAAAAAGCAAGAGCGTTCCAGAAAAACATCTGCTTCTGCTTTATTGACTATGCCAAAGCCTTTGACTGTGTGCATCACAACAAACTGTGGAGAATTCTTCAAGAGATGTGAATACCAGACCACCTGACCTGCCTCCTGAGAAATCTATATGCAGGTCAAGAAGCAACAGTTAGAACTGGACATGGAACAACAGATTGGTTCCAAATTGGGAAAGGAGTATGTCAAGGGTGTATACTGTCACCCTGCTTATTTAACTTATATGCAGAGTACAGCATGCGAAATGTTGGGGTGGATGGAGCACAAGATGGAATTAAGATTGCCGAGAGAAAGATCAATAACCTCAGATATGCAAATGACACCATCCTTATGGCAGAAAGCAAAGAAGAACTGAAGGTTCTCTTGATGAAAGTGAAAGAGAGTGAAAAAGTTGGCTTAAAACTCAACATACAGGAAAGTAAAATTATGGCATTTGTTCCCATCACTTCATAGTATAGAGATAGGGAAACAATGGAAACAATGAGATACATTTTTGACCTCCAAAATCACTGCAGATGGTGACTGCAGCCATGAAATTAAAAGATGCTTCCTCCTTGGAAGAAAAGCTACGACCAACCTAGACAGCATGTTAAAAAGCAGAGACATCACTTTGCCAACAAAGGTCCATCTAGTCAAAGCTATGGTTTTTCCAGTGGTCATGTATGGATGTGAGTTTTGGACTATAAAGAAAGCTGAGCACCGAAGAACTGATGCTTTTGAACTGTGGTTGTTGGAGAAGACTCTTGGAGAGTCTCTTGGACTGCAAGGAGATCTAACCAGTTCATCCTAAAGGAGATCAGTCCTGGGTGTTCATTGGAAGGACTGATGTTGAAGCTGAAACTCCAATAGTTTGGCCACCTGATGTGAAGAACTGACTAATTTGAAAAGACTCTGATGGAAAAAGATTGAGGCAGGAGGAGAAGGGGACAACAGAGGATGATAAGGTTGGATGGCATCACTGACTCGATGAACATTAGTTTGATCAGGCTTTGGGAGTTGGCAATGAACAGGGAAGCCTGGCATGCTGCAGTTCATGGACTTGCAAAGAGTCAGACACAACTGAGCAATTGAACTGAACTGAGAAATATAGTCACAATAAATAATTTCTGCATGTATTTTGTTATTAAAATATGTATCTATAGGTATATATAGTAAAATTACTGTGGTTTAAAGTTTTAGGAAGTTCTTCTATGTGGCTATGCCACAAATTTGTTACAATTAGGGTATTTCACTTTGCTTTTGACTTCTAGGGATTATTTCTTACATTTAATTGTGTTTTATAATTATTGAAAATACTTATATTGTTCCAAGATCATATCTATAAAAAATGTATATTCAGGAAATTTTAACCTATATACTTGTCCCCTTCTTCCTTTACAGTAATATTTTATATTTAATAATGTCTCCATTCTATTTTTAATATAAGCAAATATGTTAGTCACACCATAGTGTCCGACTCTCTGCGACCCCATGGATGCAAACCGCCAGGCGGTCCTGTCCACGGAATTCTCCAGGCAAGAATACTGGAGTGGGTTGTCATTTCCTTCTCCAATAAACAAATATACCTCTCTCTTAGAAGAATGATAATGGTGCTATACTCTGTGTGTGTGTGTGTTTGTATATGTGTACTCCGTCGTGTCCAACTCTTTGTGACCCCCATGGACTGCAGCCCACCAGACTCCTCTCTCCATGAAATTTTCCAGGCAAGAATACTGGAGTGGGTTGTCATTTCCTACTCCAGATACTGTGTATCCATCTACCATCTTTATTTCACTCAACAGCTCCCACTACTACTACTAAGTCATGTCAGTTGTGTTCGACTCTGTCGACTCCATAGATGGCAGCCCATCAGGCTCCCCCGTCCCTGAGATTCTCCAGGCAAGAACACTGGAGTGGGTTGCCATTTCCTTCTCCAATGCATGAAAGTGAAAAGTGAAAGTGAAGTCGCTCAGTCTGTCCGACTCTTAGCGACCCCATGGACTGCAGCCTACCAGGCTCCTCTGTCCATCGGATTTTCCAGGCAAGAGTACTGGAGTGGGGTGCCATTGCCTTCTCCGACAGCTCCTGCATCTTATCATTTTCCTAACTTATGAGATTTAAACAACTGCATATGCTGCCTAAAAATAATGTTTATCAGATGTTACTGTCACACACAAGATTCAGCATGGTAGTCTAGTGAAAAGACATCCTGTTTCATGTTTAAAAGTAAGATCAGTCTTATAAGCATACCTTATACCCTCACTTAAGGCGTCAATATTAAAAAGGAATAATTATAAAGCTATTTCTCTTAAAAGCTGGCTGTTTTTATTTGAGCCAGTGTTGTATTTCTTCGTATAAAAATCTGCTGAAAATTAGTACATGAATTCGCTTCACTCCTCTTGGCGTTTGTAAAAAGACATATCCCATTAATAAAATCTTGAAATATTTATAAGGAGCTCTAGAATCCATGTAAGTTATTCTTTTAACCAGATTCTTGTTTGTAGACATTTAGAACAGGAATTTTATAATGGAAAAATTTGGAACCAGAAAAAAATGCATAGAAGTTTTATTTAAGCTGCTAACTAGCTGGATGACTTAGGACAAGTCACTTCACCACTTAGAAATTCAACAGTATTATCAGTCAAGCGGAAATAGTAGCATCAGTGTGGTAATGTTGTTGTGAGAAAGAAATAATTATTTCAATGCAATATATAAACCACACAGCACTCTGCAAATGTAAAAGCATAATAAAACAGGAAATTAAATGCCTGGTTTACTAAAATTCAATCTTAAAGCTTTAATTTGTTTGTTTAAAATGATCGCAACATCCAATTGTGAATAAGAGCTTTATAAGCATCCATGTTGCAGCCTGAAAACTGACTTTTTGCCTGAACAGAACGCTGTTATAAATATCTGTCTTTGGATTTGACATTCAATTCTGAGAGGAATCAAACATGATTCAGAATTTTAATCTGACACCCGAGAGCTGAAACTCTGAAAGCAGATAAAATATTTTTTAAAAAGGCAATCTGTTAATCTCAAGTGACTGTTAATTCCAACTCTGATTATTCAATATAGGAAATACATCTTCAGATAGAAATTTATTTCTGAAAATTCATCTTCAAAGCTTTTACATTATCTAAGTTGGAAAGGAAATATATGTACATTTTGTGTTAAGGGAAAATAAAACACTAAAATGAATCAGTTTTTCTCTTAAACTTGTAAAACTTTTCTCATTAAATAGAGAAAATTATATGGTTTAACCTTTTGAATGTTATTCAGCAAATGATAAAGCAACAGGAATAAATAGGAGATTGTGATACTATATTAAAAATCAGCTATGTTTGCAGTTGCCTTTTTTGGTCATTACAAATCATACTCACTGAAATCATTCATTCCTGTCAATGAACTCTGAGGATGGTTCCTATTTATAATTGAAGTGGAAGAAATCTGCCTCTCTCCTTTCAAACAGCAATCTACCTTATGGGGTGCTCATTGAAGGGTTATGCCTAAGTTAATATGTTAACATTTTTAAAAACAATATTGTATTTAATTTTTTTTAGCTCTAAACTTCCAGGTTAGACATTATTTTCCTCCTTTCACTTAAATCCTGCATGCTGCCAATCATGTCTAAACAATGAAGAGCTGATTGGGGGAAAGAGGACAGTGGAATTAGTTATGAAATTTCCAAACATACACCAAAGCAGTGGTAGTAGGTCAATGAGCCTCCACATTTCCATCAACCAGATTTAACAACATCAAGAACCTGCTATATTTATCGACTTCCCTGGTAGCTCAGATGGTAAAGCGTCTACCTACAACGCGGGAGACTCGGGTTCAATCCCTGAGTCAGGAAGATCCTCTGGAGAAGGAAATGGCAACCCACTCCAGTACTCTTGCCTGGAAAATCCCATGGATGGAGGAGTGTAGTAGGCTACAGTCTATGGGGTCACTATATTTATAGCACTCCCCCTTCAGTTCTTTGTGGAATCTATTTAAAGCAAATCTCACTTCAGCATACATCTCTAAAAAGGATGGACATCTCACATAACCACAGTAGCACTTTCACCCCAGCAAAACTGCCAGGAAGCATTTTGATTTTATATGCTACCTGGTTCTTAATCAACATTTTTCCTATTGCTTCATAATATTATCTTAGAGTTGCTATGCTTAAATTAGGATCAAGTAAAATCTACAGATTACATCTGGTTGTTACATCTCCAAAGCCTGTATTAATCGAGAAATGTGCTCCCTCTACTTTTCCCCCATACCACTGAAAATGGGTTTCTCTTATTGAAGAAACTCATTAAATATACATTTCTTAAGTGCCTAGTTTTGCTAGATGCTTTTGCATTTATCACCTAATTTAATCTCAAAATATCTTCGGGAAGTAAAGCGACAGACACAGGTACTAGTCTCCCCAAATTTGGACTTTCTCCCGCATGGTTAATACCTAGGAAGCAGCTGCCAACAGAGGAGTGATCACTTATCAAAGGAGTGGCCATTTGATCCCTGCAGATCAGGGCTGGTCTGTCAATTTCCCAGTGACACATGCCCCAGTAACTTCCCCTCAAGATTCTCCCTGCAATGTGCCTTACAGGTATATCTGTTGATAGACACATCTTCCCAAGGCAGAGCTCTTAACTCCTTTCTCTGTGTCAAGTTTCTGTTATGTCACTTCTTGAATTTTAATTGGAGTTATGTCTGTCTTCAACCCCCTACACAGTAAATCCCAACAGGATAGAAATTATGCCTCAATCAACTTTGAACCTCCAGGATTCATACATAACAATTTGTGGAATAAAAAAAAAAAAGAGCATTGGTTACACATCCCACTTTCAGAAGGTATTTAGGAGGAAGGTATATCATTTATTCGAGAGGAAGCCATCTAACGCAGTCACAACAAAATCACAGCACTGAATAGAAACTAAGGCATGGAAATGGTGATACACAAAATTATAGAGCATGTGAAAAATACAAAAGGTAAGAGTGGTGGGGGAAAAGAGTCCAAGAGAAGATTGCATGCTTGAAGCAAGAAACTTCTCTGAAAGGCTAAAACACAAAGCAAACAATGTTGCAGCTAATAAGAAGTCCTGGATCCACACTTTGTCTTTGCACGGGAACATCTCTGCATGATTAGCAGTTAAGTCATTTTTCAGTATTACCAGCATTGAGATAACACAATTCAGATCAACATTTAACAATCGTTAGAAAACGTTGTTTAGAAAGTCAAACCAAAATCCCTTACATTTCAGCTTAAGCACATTTCTCCTTTCCTTTCATGAGAGGTGAGCAGCTGGCTGCCATGCTAAGCAGATCTCTTTATATACTCCAAGACCCTCCAAATATGTACTGCTTATTCCAGTCTCTAAAATATGCAGCTCTCTTCACACCCTTCCTTATGCATCCTGTTGGGAATGTTTCTTTATGTAATTCATCCTTTTAAATCATCCATTTTTTCTTTCATGCTACATTCCATAACTTCACCTCTCCCTAAGCCCTTCTGTTAATGTCTCTAGTTCAATTTACTACATTAATTCCTTCCCCTCTCAAATTGGCATTCTGCTTTCTACATCTTAACAGAAGGACTTATTTTAGTTTATTTACCTTACATTTCTCTCCTCCTTTTGAAGTGGCCAATGATAAAATTAAAACAGTCCCAATCAGAATCATGAAACCAATCTTAAAACAGTCTCCATATGTCTTGGGAGGATTTGCCTTCCTGGAGATGTGTTGATGAATTTTTAGCACAAATTAAACCTCACAAAATCAGTCCTCAAGTATTTCCACAAGTCTTCCCTAGCGTGTTTTGCCATCATGTCACCTCTGACACTTTGGAAAGTAGAGCCGTTGTGAAGCTGAATCATATGAATTCAAACTACCCTGCTTACAACTTGCAAATCTGACAAATGACTGGTCCCAGGCAAAGAGGCCAGAAATAGTGTTCTCTACTATACAACACTGCTTATTAGGTTTGTGATTCTGCTTTTATTACTGCCACCCAAATGTTCTGACAGAACCTACTATAAAAGAGAGCTAAAATGAAAAAGCCTTTTTTAGCCTTAAAAACTAAGAGTGAATAACAAAACAACAACACAGTATCTAAGTCTTATGATCATGTGCTGGTACTGATATAAGTACCTCACATGTATTAACTTATTCAATTTTAGGAATATTCTTGTGAGGGAGATACTTTTATCATCCTCATTTTAAGATGAAGAAATTGTGGTCACAAGAGTTTAAGTGACTTTCCCAAAGCCATGCATGATTTTCCTAGGATTTAAATTCAGGGTATCTGGACCCAGAGTTTGTGTTGTTAATCAGGATCTATGATGTTCAGAATATTCATCTTTGTGACACAGGACATTTGTCAGCTGAGGTAATACATAGTTAGTAAGAATGAACATTTTTGAAATAATGTTTTATCTTACTTAACAAAAAATAGAAAAAATAATCAACATGCTATTAATGTAGTTTCAAAGTGGCTAGTCTTTCCACCTACAGTGGTGATAGGCTGTCGAGAACATTCTACCAGTATATGAATGTGTCTGCCTGATACATAAAGATCTCCCTAAATATAAAAAAAGATAAAACATCACCTGTTTATATGAACTTCTTTTTAAAACTCAAATTGTGTTAGGACAAATGCTTTGTTCTAATGAATGGAGCAGTTCAGAGAGGGAAGCATAAATCTCCCAAGTTTTATAAACTGTATATGATAATTTAGAGATCATCATGACCCCATGAACAACAAACATATTCAAAATCCCAATGGACATAAAAAAGGATCGAATATCAACTTTTTAGCATTTAATGAGTGCAAAGCTTTGGGCTAGATACTGTATAAAGGACAGTCCTGATGTAAATAGAGTCAGTCTCTATCCTCAAAAAAATAACCAGTAACAGGGCATCTGATAAAAACTAAATATCCATGTTCAGATCAGATCAGTCGCTCAGTCGTGTCCAACTCTTTGCAACCCCATGAATCATAGCCAGGCCTCCCTGTCCATCACCAACTCCTGGAATTCACTCAGACTCACGTCCATCAAGTCAGTGATGCCATCCAGCCATCTCATCCTCTGTCGTCCCCTTCTCCTCCTGCCCCCAATCCCTCCCAGCATCAGAGTCCCCTCCAATGAGTCAACTCTTCGCATGAGGTGGCCAAAGTACTGCAGTTTCAGCTTTAGCATCATTCCTTCCAAAGAAATCCTAGGGCTGATCTCCTTCAGAATGGACTGGTTGGATCTACTTGCAGTTCAAGGGACTCTCAAGAGTCTTCTCCAACACCACAGTTCAAAAGCATCAATTCTTCGGCGATCAGCCTTCTTCACAGTCCAACTCTCATATCCATACATGACCACAGGAAAAACCATAGCCTTGACTAGACGAACCTTTGTTGGCAAAGTAATGTCTCTGCTTTTGAATATGCTATCTAGGTTGGTCATAACTTTTCTTCCAAGGAGTAAGCATCTTTTAATTTCATGGCTGCAGTCACCATCTGCAGTGATTTTGGAGCCCCCCAAAAAATAAAGTCTGACACTGTTTCCACTGTTTCCCCATCTATTTCCCTTGAAGTGATGGGACTGGATGCCATGATCTTAGTTTTCTGAATGTTGAGCTTTAGGCCAACGTTTTCACTCTCCTCTTTCACTTTCATCAAGAGGATTTTGAGTTCCTCTTCACTTTCTGCCATAAGGGTGGTGTCATCTGCATATCTGAGGTTATTGATATTTCTCCCAGCAATCTTGATTCCAGCTTGTGCTTCTTTCAGTCCAGCGTTTCTCATGATGTTCTCTGCATATAAGTTAAATAAACAGGGTGACAATATACAGCCTTGACGAACTCCTTTTCCTATTTGGAACCAGTCTGTTGTTCCATGTCCAGTTCTAACTGTTGCTTTCTGACCTGCATACAAATTTGTCAAGAGGCAGATCAGGTGGTCTGGTATTCCCATCTCTTTCAGAATTTTCCACAGTTTATTGTGATCCACACAGTCAAAGGCTTTGGCATAGTCGATAAAGCAGAAATAGATGTTTTTCTGGAACTCTCTTGCTTTTTCCATGGTCCAGCGGATGTTGGCAATTTGATCTGTGGTTCCTCTGCCTTTTATAAAACCAGCTTGAACATCAGGAAGTTCACGGTTCACATATTTCTGAAGTCTGGCTTGGAGAATTTTGAGCATTACTTTACTAGCGTGTGAGATGAGTGCAGTTGTGCGGTAGTTTGAGCATTCTTTGGCATTGCCTTTCTTTGGGATTGGAATGAAAACTGATCTTTTCCAGTCCTGTGGCCACTGCTGAGTTTTACAAATTTGCTGGCATATTGAGTGCAGCACTTTCACAGCATCACCTTTTAGGATTTGAAATAGCTCAACTGGAATTCCATCACCTCCACTAGCTTTGTTCGTAGTGATGCTTTCTAAGGCCCACTTGACTTCACATTCCAGGATGTCTGGCTCTAGGTGAGTCATCACACCATCGTGATTATCTGGGTCATGAAGATCTTTTTTGTACAGTTCTTTTGTGTATTCTTGCCATCTCTTCTTAATACCTTCTGCTTCTGTTAGGTCCATACCATTTCTGTCCTTTATCGAGCCCATCTTTGCATGAAATGTTCCTTTGGTATCTCTGATTTTCTTGAAGAGATCTCTAGTCTTTCCCATTCTGTTGTTTACCTCTATTTCTTTGCATTGATCTCTGAGGAAGGCTTTCTTATCTCTTCTTGCTATTCTTTGGAACTCTGCATTCAGATGTTTATATCTTTCCTTTTCTCCTTTGCTTTTCGCTTCTCTTCTTTTCACAGCTATTTGTAAGGCCTCCCCAGACAGCCATTTTTCTTTTTTGCATTTCTTTTCCATGGGGATAGTCTTGATCCCCGTCTCCTGTACAGTGTCACAAACCTCATTCCATAGTTCATCAGGCACTCTATCTATCAGATCTAGGCCCTTAAATCTATTTCTCACTTCCACTGTATAATCATAAGGGATTTGATTTAGGTCATACCTGAATGGTCTAGTGGTGTTAGTTGGGCTCTTTTGATTATAAGAATAGAGGTTCACTTGGGTTATGTCATGTAATAGGGATTGACTATAAGCTGTATTCAGAAATTAGGAAGATAGGTGTTTTCCCACCATTCAGTTGAATGGTACAGAAACCTAGGAACCATTCAGCTCAAGCTTCATTTCAGTTTAGTCGCTCAGTCGTGTCCAACTCTTTTTGACCCCCATGGACTACAGCACACCAGGCCTCCCTGTCCATCACCAATTCCCGGAGCCTGCCCAAACTCATGTCCATTGAGTCAGTGATGTCATCTAGCCATTACATCCTCTGTCATCCCCTTCTCCTCCTGCCTTCAGTCTTTCCCAGCATCAGGGTCTTTTCCAATGAGTCAGTTCTTCATGTTCAGGTGGTCAAAGTATTGGAGTTTCACTTCAGCATCAGTCCTTCCAATGAATATTCAGGAATGATGTCCACGCTCAAGCTTGGAGGGACAAAAATTATTTCAAAACTGGAAAGTCATCTGGGATTCAAAAAGCAATGAAAACAAGATAATCACCCTGAGTCTGCTAATCCTTACTCCACTTATTGCCATCTCTGTTTCTCTCTGCCATTGGGTCTCTTTCTGTTTCCAACTTCTTCCTTCTGTCTGTGAATTTCATTCAAAGACTTCAAGGCTCTGACCATCGAGCGTGTCACCACTGCTTTGCTGGGCTCAGCTTTCCCACCAAGACCACCTTTGGTATTACCAAAAGATACACCTAAGATGAGAGAAGGCCTCTCTGCTTGACCTAGACCTCCTGAAACCATGAAGCCACTATCAACATCTGAGGGACTCCTAGACTCAACTGCTTCTGAGACATCTGGACCAGTGTTAGAAATACAGCAATTTAAATACCAGTGGGATCACACTCAGGTTTCTTACTTATAACCCAATTCTCTTAATATGATATATACAATCTATGGGAGACAACATATAATATGTCACACACATTTTAAAAAGTAATTTACAGGTATGGTGGTTGAGAGGGTAATCTCTAATGACACCACCTGTGTTTAAATTTAGCTCTAACGTTTACAGGATATATGACAACATGCAAGCTATCTTAAAATTAAGGTAGTAGTACTCCTGACTTCATAGGGTTGTCATGAGGATAAATAAGTCATTCAAAGATCCTTGAGATGTGCCTGGCATACCATAACCTCTTCATGAATTTTAGTTATTATTTTCTTATTTCTAACACACCTTACCAATTTTATCCCTTATAACTCCACAGCACAAAAATTCTATCCATACATACTCTTTCATGTCTCTACTCTTACCTTCTGTGGATTTTCTTCCTCTAATTCTCCCTGGTAAAGGCTCCCTCCTCCCTAAAAATTCAGCATAAATTTCCTCTTCTGAGCAAGGCCTCTCTGGTTGATAGTCTCCAGAGGGGGCCTCTGACAATTCCTCTAGCTGTGTATGCTTATGCAACTTCCCACATTAAGGGTGGCTGATTCAATACCCTACTTTTGAGTCTGCGTTTACCCTAGGACTGGCTTGGAATCTAGAATATGGTAGAAGAACATACTGGAGCTCTCAAACCCAGGCCTTTTCCTCCTGCTCTGGGAATGCTGCCACCATGCTATGAGAAGCCCATGCCACACGGAGATGTTGCAGAGGGGGACCAAGGCACGCTGTTTAGTATCCCAGCTTAGCTCCCAGCTGATGCCAGGTGAACCCTCAGCCATGAATGAGCCATGTTAGGTGGTCCAGCCCAGTCAAGCCCCAGAAAACTGAAGGCCTAGGCCTCACCATGTTCCCAGCTGAGCTTAGTAAGCCCAGGGAAACATAAGAAATCATAAAATAACAAATTGTAGTGGCTTGAAAGGATAATAAAGTGGTTTCAAGCCCCTGTGTTTTTGTTTTATTATACCAATAATACAGGTTGTGTATTACAGAAACATCAAAACATCATTCACTAAACTCCTAGATAGCTATTTCTTGGGTTAAGCTCTCATAATTCTATTCTGTAGTTTAACAAATTTTCAAATTGTATTGTAATCATTTATTTTTATGTTGGTTTCCTCTATTGAGAGTCTCAAGACTAGTAACTATGGCCTTAAGGAAAAATCTTTTTTTTTTTTTCAGAAAAAATGCCAAGAAAAGTAACAATTTACAATTACTAAAACAAAGGTGTAAATTCAAAAGTCAACCCCAGCCTGTCATCTTGGCCATCTCTAACTCTTTGTGATTTGAAGTAAGTTATAGAAAGGTAGCTTTATAATTTTGGTACCGTCAAAATAATGATCAGATGATTTACTATTATAATTTCTACCTAGAACCCTGTGTATATACCATATTCTTCTGATAATTGAAAGAAAAAGAAAATAAAAACAAAGGAAACAGAGAAAGTGGCCAAAGTCAGCCAAGACTTCGCTTGTTTATTTTTTAAGAACAAGGAGGAGAGGGAACTTGTTTTATCAGCCAACATGGTGTTTTGGAAGCTGGGCAAGAAGGTGGTTATAAATATGGAGTCAGAAGCAGGTGGCCTGGGTTTTAATTTCAGCTTCAGTGGGTTTGAATTCCACCTACACATTTTTGTGGCAAGTCACTTAACTTGTCTGTGCCTCAGTTTCCTTAAAGATAAAATGGAGATCATGACATGCAAAGCACATAGAATGGTAAGACTGGTTAACTGAGGCCACTGTTCCTCCTGCTCTTCTTCCTGCTCCTCCTCCTCTTATTTCCACTATTATAAATACATAGTAACCAAGAGACTATCATTTTAGGTCATGGCCAGACAAAGAGACCACTGAAACTAGACATAAACAGTGACTGATGATTAGCTTTCCAACTTTTACTAGACACAAAAATAAGTTCCAGAGAGAATTTTGTTATGAAGGACAAAACCTTCATAACAGAAGAAAATACAGGAGAATGTCCTTAACAACTGTTTATGGAGGGAAAAACCTCAAACTAGCTATAAAAGTGAAAGTGAAGTCTCTCAGTGGTGTCCAACTCTTTGCAACACCATGGACTGTAGCCATCAGGCTCCTCCGTCCATGGGATTTTCCAGGCAAGAGTGCTGGAGTGGATTGCCATTTCCTTCTCCAGGGGATCTTCCAGACCCAGGAATCGAACCCGGGTCTCCTGCATTGCAGGCAGACACTTTACCATCTGAGAAAAATATAAATCATTATGGAAATAATCACTCCATTTAATCACACCAAATCTTTAAAAATCTGTGTAAACAAATAAAAAATATAAAGTTGACAGACAAATCAGAGATTGGGAAAAGAAATTTGTCAGAATTAGTGTTCAAAATATAAAGAACTACTAATTAATCAGAAAAAGCAAATAACTCAATACAACATGGGGAAGATAATAAAGCAGCTTGCATAAGGGAAACACAAATGGTCAACTACATAATCCAATAAAACTCCAAGATAACGCATCCATCACTTTTTTTAAAAATTGGATGTTACATGCTTGGTAATTGGCTCCTTATCCTCCATCTGGATTCTGAGCTAACGTTATCTCCTGAAGAGGAAGAGGATAGTGTGAGTGAATCAAGAAGATGAAGAGAAGGGGATGTCCCCCAAACTCCAGAATTTTTCCATTCCAATCTTTCCATAATCAGGCTGATTAGAGCCATTAACCTTTCAATTATGCAACCTGACATTTAATGTAATCAAATTCTTTCAAATTATACTTATCATGTCTCCATGATGTTTTATTTCAACATCATCATCCTTATTTAGGCTGGACACAGCTGTGAGAGATTCTCATGTATCAATTCAGAACAACCCCATGATATGGATATGATTATTATCCCAATTGTACCAATAAGACACAAAATGGTAATGAGCCCAAGGTCACCCAGAAGAGTTAGGACCCAAATCCAAGTCATCTGGACCTAACTTCCAGCTCTTAACCATGTTATTATTGCCCCTAAATATATGACATATGAAAAGGTGCTCAATCCATCTTGCTAGTCATCAGGGCCATACAAACTTGCAACATACCATTTCACACTATATGCAGAATAGCAACTATTTAAAAGTCTGACAACAATAAGCACTATGAGAATATGGAGCAGTAGTGACTTAATCTTCTAGAGGGCTTATAAATTGCTGCAAACACTTTCAGGGCATTTGCCAATATCTACTAAAATGGAAGATGTGTATTTTCTATGATATAGCAGTTTCACTTCTAGATATGTATGGTAGAGAAAATATTTGCCAAGGAAATAAGTAGAGAAATGTCCATTTCAATCATGTTTGTAATAGCAAATAGCAAATATATACACAGATAGATTTATCTCCATCCATAAAATTTGGGATAGTCATAAAATGAAATACTGTTCAGCAGTTGAGAGGAATAAATTAGAAGTACTAGCTTCATAAGAGAAAATCTGAAGATAATATTAAATTTAAAATGAAGCTGAAGAATGATGTGGTGAACTGCTTTCATATAAATCATGGTGGAGAGTTCTGGCAAAACGTGGTCTGCTGTAGAAGGGCAAGGCAAACCAGTTCAGTATTCTTGCCTTGAGAACCCCATGAACTATATGAAAAAGCAAAAAGATAGGACACTGAAAGATGAACTTCCCAGGTCGGTAGGTGCCCAATATGATCCTGGAGAAGAGTGGAGAAACAGCTCCAGAAAGTATGAAGAGGCTAAGCCAAAGTGAAAACAACATCCAATTGTGGATGTGACTGGTGACAGAAGTAAAGCTAGATGCTGTAAAGAGCAATATTGCCTAGGAACCTGGAATGTTAGGTCCGTGAATAAAGGTAAAATCAAAGTGGTCAGATAGGAAATGGCAAGAGTGAACACTGACATTCTAGGAATCAGCAAACTAAAATGGACCGGAATGGGTGAATTTAACTCAGATGACCATTATATCTACTACTGTGGGCAAGAATCTCTTACAAGAAATGGAGTAGCCCCCAGAGTCAACAAAAGAGTCCGAAATGTAGTACTTGGGTGCAATCCCCAAAATGACAGAATGATCTCTGTTCGTTTCCAAGGCAAACCATTCAATATCACAGTAATCCAAGTCATTGCCCCAACCACTAATGCTGATGAAGCTTAAGTTGAATGGTTCTATGAAGACCTACAAACCTTCTAAAGCTAACACCAAAAAGGATATCCTTTTCATCATAGGGAACTGAAATGCAAAAGTAGGTAGTTAAGAGATACCTGGAGTATCAAGCAAGTTTGACCTTGGAGTACAAAATGAAGCAGGGCAAAGGCTTAACAGAGTTTTCCCAGAATGCACTGGTCATAGCAAACATCCTCTTCCACAACACAAGAGATGACTCTACACATGGACATGACCAGATGATCAATAGTGAAATCAGATTGATTATATGGTTTGCAGCTGAAGATGGAGAAGCTCTATATGGTCAACAAAAACAAGACCAGGAGCTGACCATGACTCAAATCATGAACTACTTATTGCATAATTCAGACTTATATTGAAGAAAGTAGGGAAAACCATTAGACCAGTCAGGTATGACCTAAATCAAATTGGAAAA
Organism: Bos taurus; assembly: GCF_002263795.3. Lineage (NCBI taxonomy): Eukaryota > Metazoa > Chordata > Mammalia > Artiodactyla > Bovidae > Bos > Bos taurus. Next base: position 17,026,548 of record NC_037329.1, on the reverse strand, counting down.
CTCAGCAGTGGCCACAGGACTGGAAGAGGTCAGTTTTCATTCCAATCCCAAAGAAAGGCAATGCCAAAGAATGCTCAAACTACCACACAATTGCATTCATCTCACATGCTAGCAAAGTAATGCTCAAAATTCTCCCAGCAATGATTCAACAGTATGTGAACCAAGAACTTCCAGATGTTCAAGCTGGATTTCGAAAAGGCAGAAGAACCAGAGAACAAATTGCAAACATCCACTGGATCACAGAAAAAGCAAAGGAATTCCAGAAAAACATCTGCTTCACTGACTACACTAAAGCCTTTGACTGTGTGGATCACAACAAACTGTGGAAAATTCTTCAAGAGATGGGAATACTAGACCACCTTACCTGCCTCCTGAGAAACCTGAATGCAGGTCAAGAAGCAACAGTTAAAATACCAGACATGGAACAACGGACTGGTTCCAAATTGGGAAAGGAGTGCATCAAGGCTGTATATTGTCACCCAGCTTATTTAACTTATATGCAGAGTACATCATGAGAAATGCCAGACTGGATGAAGCAGAAGGTGGAATCAAGATTGCTGGGAGAAACATCAATAACCTTAGATATGCATATGACACCACCCTTATGGCAGAAAGCAAAGAGGAACTAAAGAGCCTCTTGATGAAAGTGAGAGGAGAGTGAAAAAGTTGGTTTAAAACTCAACATTCAGAAAACTAAGATCATGGCATCCGGTCCCATCCTTCATGGCAAATAGATGGGGAAACAATGGAAACAGTGGCAGACTTTATCTTCTTGGGCTCCAAAATCGCTGCATATGGTGACTGCAGCCATGAAATTAAAAGACGCTTGCTCCTTGAAGAAAAGCTACAGCAAATCTAGACAGCGTATTAAAAAGCAGAGACATTACTTTGCCAACAAAGGTCCGTCTAGTCAAAGCTATGGTTTTTCCAGTAGTCATGTGTGGATGTGAAAGTTGGACCATAAAGAAAGCTGAGCACTGAAGAATTGATGCTTTTGAACTGTGGTGTTGGAGAAGACTCTTGAGAGTCCCTTGGACTGCAAGGAGATGAAACCAGTCAATCCTAAAGGAAATCAATCCTGAATATTCATTGGAAGGACTGATGCTAAAGCTGAAGCTCCAATACTTTTGGCTACCTTGTGGGAAGAACTGACTCATTGGAAAAGACCCTGATGCTGGGAAAGATTGAAGGCAGGTGGAGAAGGGGTTGACAGTGGATGAGATGGTTGAATGGCATCACTGACTCAATGCACGTGAGTTTGAGCAAGTTCTGGGAGTTGGTGATGAACAGGAAATCCTGGCATGGTGCAGTCCATGGGGTCACAAGGAGTCAGACACAACCAAGAGACTGAACTGAACTGAACATGAAGAATATCATATATGTTCTTGAATGAGGTATGAGTATTTAGTAAAGTACACAATGATGAATGGAAATGACCAATGCTAAATTCCAAGGCATGGTTACCTCTGGGGAGAAAGGGATGAGTCAAGGGCACACAGTAATTTCAACTGTATCTGTAATGTAATGCTGGCTTTAAAAAAAACTAAGGGAAATGTGTTTAGATTTAATAAAATTGGTGGCAGGTGCAGGGTGGTAAACTAGTTTGTATACTTGTTTCTACATTTAAAGTATCACATAATAAAAATACACAGACAAATGAAATGTGGCATAACAGAGACCATTCCAAAAGTAAATAACAAAACAGGTGATTCACATATATTCCATCAAAGTCCTTTTTTGAGAAATGCGTTGCTTAACAGGAGCAACTGTGGATCTGAGTCTAGGTCCTTAAACATTCCTGGATCCTGCCTCCCTTTAGACATTTAACAAAATAAAGTGTTTCTACTATAGAAATAACATAGTTTTACACAAAACAACAAAGTAAGATATGTATTATAATTAACAAGAAAATAAAATGAGTGGCAAAATGCTTATGAAAATATTAGCAATGTCTTTGTCCTCACCAGGCAAAATATGACAGGACAGATAATAGCAGGTGAAATACTTACAAGAATAAAATATGTTTCACCATCTTTTTATGGTGTTGGTAGTTTTTCTTCCACACAGAAGAGAAAACATTTAGGGTTAATAATTTGAATCAAATAGATCAACTGTCAAACTATGTATTAAGGCCTCTGGAACACCAAAAGCTAAACAGCTCGGGGATTAAAAAAAAAAAAGAAGGCACTGGTGTTTAGCTATGAGTTTACTGGCCTGTTACTCTGCACATTTCGTTCCTATCATCTAAATTCTAGAATACACAGTGATCTAGTTACAAATTCTGAGATCAACAGATTTAAAAATATGACACACAAGCAGATTTGTCTCAGGAAGATAACTCAAGATTTCAGAAAAACTCTTTTCTCTCTTTGTATTTCTTGTCTCTGAGGTATCCCCATGCAAACACTGTAACACCACACTTACCAGCCATTAAAATCGCATGAAAACATGGTCAAGGAAGGAAACATACATTAAAAAGTCCAAGAGTAAGAAAATACAAAGCAAAGAGGTCATTTAGTCTTGTTATACTCAAGAGTGCTAAAAAAATTAATCATATGAAATCCCAGACTGCTACAGATGGGAGCTGTTTAAAAAGGCATAGATAAAACATCTGGAAGTTTTATTAAAATGTGGGGGGAAAATAAAAATTTGTCATAGAAATTTTAGAAAACCTAATAATCAAGAGCTACTTACAACATGAGCAAAGAATCAATCATGAAGGCTACAGTATTTATGATGATTCAGAGTCATGGCTTTGAATTTTCAAGAAAAAGAAGTCATTTATTAAGTATACATTTGATTAAAAAGCATGTGGAAATGAATTTTAAGCTCCTAGTATGTAGAGAATAAGCTTATAGTTACTAAGGGAGGGAGTGGAACATGGCATGCATGGGGTGGGAGATTGGGATTGTAATATACTATTGATACCATGTATAAAATAGATAACTAATGAGAATCTACTGTAGAGCACAGGGAACTCTACTCAGTGCTCTGTGGTGACCTAAATGGGAAGGAAACCTAAAAAAGAGTGGATTGATGTATATTTATAACTGATTCACTTTGCTGTACAGCAGAAAACTAACAACATTGGAAAGCAACTATACTTCAATAAAAATTTTTTTAAGATATAAAATACTAAGGGAAAAGAAAACAAAATAAAATAATCTGGTAAAACACGTATGTAAGAATGTTCTAGACAAAAGTAGCAAGATGTGTCCTATCTGTATTAAGACACAGTGAATGTAACGAAATAATAATTAAAAGAGTGAGATAATATCACAAGAGCAGACAGTCAGATTAATGGATCAGAACTATCTCCAAATAGATAACATGGAATAGAAGTTAGTGATCTTTGATTAGGGGAACATCAGCAAAATCAATAATTACCTAATACATGGTACTAAAACAGTTACTCAGCTATTTAGAATACTGGCTACTTAGAAGAATTTATAGTGTCACTCCAATATATTAAATAAATTTCAGACAGCAAAAGTTAAAAAAAATACTTCAAAGAAAGGTCACTATTTATTTAAATTAAAAACAAAGTATAGAGAAAAATGACTAAAAACAGAAGGGCAGATTTTTTCCAAAATGTAAATATCTTTATTTTATAATCATAAAAGTAATATGTGGGAAATTCAGAAATACAAAAATACATGAAAAAGATAAACAAGAAAGCTTGTTGATTCTCCTCATCATCCAGGGAAAATGCTGCTACATTTTAGAGAATGTTTTTTATATTTTTAGTGAGATTCTATATTTTTATGTGAGACTTTCTTTTTTACTACTGTACAAGTGGGATCACAGCTGTTTTGTAATTTAAAGTTTTTCATTTTTGTATTGAACAGAACTTTCTGTGCCAATATTGATGCTTATTGTCATCCATTTGAAATGGTTTTAATATATCTCATTCCATTAAAAGGAAACTTTTTGGAATTAAAAACAAACAAAATTTTCCTCTTTCAACTATCTGGCTTCAAACACATGTATACCTGTGGCGAATTCATTTTGATATATGGTAAAACCAATACAATATTGTAAAGTTAAAAAATAAAATAAAAAAAAAGAAAACAAACAAAAAAAAAGCCAACTTTGGAAATCTTTTTTTCTTCTACTGTTTTTAATGATGTAAAAATTCTTTTGATTAATAGATGACTCTGGCTCAGAGGGTAACTCATATTCTGGAAGTATTAGAAAGCAAACTAAATTTATATATTTTCAAATAGTATATCTATGCATTTATTTTACTTTCCTTGAAAATTAGTGAAGTTGAATTTTTTTTTAATGTATCAGTCATGGTTTATCAGTATTTCTTCTTTTCTAAGTTATCCCTTTATGTTCTTTGATCAAGGTCCTACCTGAAATCTTTCTATTGATTTGTTAACGGAGCACTCCAAAAATATTTTAAAAATTAATAGTTTCAATATATGTTATATATAATTTTGCCTGTTTGTCATTTGTATTTTATCTTTGTTAATTTTTTTTTGCCAAGTGCCAGACCCATCACAAGCATGGAAATTGAAACTGTAATCAAAAATCTTCCAGCAAACAAAAGCCCAGGTCCAGACAGCTTCACAGCTGAATTCTACCAAAAATTTAGAGAAGAGCTAACACCTATCCTGCTCAAACTCTTCCAGAAAATTGCAGAGGAAGGTAAACTTCCAAACTCATTCTATGAGGCCACCATCACCCTAATACCAAAACCTGACAAAGATCCCACAAAAAAAGAAAACTACAGGCCAATATCACTGATGAACATAGATGCAAAAATCCTTAACAAAATTCTAGCAATCAGAATCCAACAACACATTAAAAAGATCATACACCATGACCAAGTGGGCTTTATCCCAGGGATGCAAGGATTCTTCAATATCCGCAAATCAATCAATGTTATACACCACATTAACAAATTGAAAAACAAAAACCATATGATTATCTCAATAGATGCAGAGAAAGCCTTTGACAAAATTCAACATCCATTTATGATAAGAACTCTCCAGAAAGCAGGAATAGAAGGAACATACCTCAACATAATAAAAGCTATATATGACAAACCCACAGCAAACATTATCCTCAATGGTGAAAAATTGAAAGCATTTCCTCTAAAGTCAGGAACAAGACAAGGGTGCCCACTTTCACCATTACTATTCAACATAGTTTTGGAAGTTTTGGCCACAGCAATCAGAGCAGAAAAAGAAATAAAAGGAATCCAAATTGGAAACGAAGAAGTAAAACTCTCACTGTTTGCAGATGACATGATCCTTTACATAGAAAACCCTAAAGACTCCACCAGAAAATTACTAGAGCTAATCAAATTAGTCACATTTTAAAATATTTACCCTACTGGTTTCTACCTTTATTGTCATGCTTACATGGATCATCACTACTTCATGATTATATAAATTTCAACTTTCACATGATCCTATGTTCTTTTTGCATGTTTTTAATTTTTGAATCTGTAGGTTACATGAAATTTATGAAGTATGAGAAAAATTCCAACAATGTTTACCACCAAATTTAGATGTTTATTCCCTATGAATTAAATACCTTGAACATAAACCAAATTCTTAAATCTACTTGGGTCTGTTTGGCTCTTATCTTCTGCCATTTATTTAACTAAATTAATTATTTAATTTAATTAAATGATTTAATTATACATTTATTTTGCATAAATTATGATTTAATCTATGCACTTGAATAAAAGCATACAAGTAAAAGGCAACAAATTAGAAAAAAATACTGCAGCAAATATGATAGATAATTTATAGCATCAATATGATAAGTCATATGAATCAACAAAAAACTGCCAAAATTCCAAGGTTGGGAATGGAAATTAAGCAAAGAATATGAAAGAAAATGTCATAGAAGAAAAAAAAATCACTAATGTAAACATTAAAAAGTGATTTTCACCTCACTAGTATTCAAAGTTTAAGAAATGAGATAACATTTATTAAGTTACTCAAATAGCAAAGACTGTTTCACAAATAAGTTCTTCAAATGTCCTGAAAGTTGAAAAGAATCTAAGGATACAGGCACTTAAACTTCCCAGTAGGCATATAAATGGACAGAATCATTTTTTAAAAACAATTTGGCAATATCAAACAAGAGTCATAAAACCGAGTATATCCTTTGATGTCCCAGTTTCTTTTACACTCCAGCCTAGAATATAATTTGAAACGCAGTACAAAATTTATGCACAAAGATATTCACCTTTTATTTATATCAAAAATAGAAACTAGGTTAAAAAATCCAAGAAAATAATGAATATATAAATCACAACATAAACATAGTATTGAATAGTCTAGCTACTTAAAGTAGTTATCTCTCAAACTGGCTTAATGGCATGTAGAAAGTCTTAGAATACATCATTGGGCAAATAAAAAGGAAGATTTTATATATTTTTTTGGATTCTAATCAGCAAAAACACATATAGAAAAACAGAACGTAAACACACATGATGATCTCCTCTGAGAAGTCAGATTACCAGTGATTATTATTTTCTTCATTTCCTTATTTCCAAAATACTTTATAACACATCTCCTGTTTTTATCAAGCTAGGTGAAACCATAAACTTGACAATGCCCAGTATTTTTGAGACAGAAAAACTATGAACAAAGATTTCTGAGCTGTAAGAAGTAGTAGAGAGAAGGAGAGAATGAAGGTCTAAAACACGGGGATGGATGCTATAAGGATCCATATAGGGAGGGACTTATCCCTGGGTTGGAAGATCTCCTGGAGAAGGAAATGGCAACCCACTCCAGTACTCTTGCCTGGAGAATCCCATGGACAGAAGAGCCTGGCGGGCTACAGTCCACAGGGTCGCAAAGAGTCGGACATGACTGAGCGACTTCACTATAGGTGAAGAGAATTATCTAAGAGGAGCATCTTTGTACTGATGCTTGTCAGGAAGAATTACCCGACTGGAGCAAAGACAAAAGGACTTACAAGCAGGGAACAGGGTAAGAACATTCAGGAACTGTGACCACATAAGTCAAGCACAAGGCAAGCTCATAAACTGAAACTGAAATGGATGGAAGGTGGTTAGGGAACTTGAGATGAATGATGCATGCATGCGTGCATGCTAAGTCACTTCAGTCATGTCCAATTCTTTTCAACCCAATGGACCAGGCTTCTCTGTCCATGGGATTCTCCAGGCAAGAATACTGCCATGGGTTGCCATGCCTCCTTGAGAAGAATGATAAGGGTTATGAAAGCACAAGGGGAGAGAGAGCTAATTAAAAATAGTGAAAAGAACTGCCCTGGTATTTCTGTGAATACCTAAAAACATGCTGTGATCATCAAATTATTTAGTTCTATTTGTTCATCAGAGTAAAAAATCTATTAACAGAGGAGCCTGGTAGGCTGCAGTCCATGGGGTCGCTAAGAGTCAGACACGACTGAGCTACTTCACTTTCACTTTTCACTTTCATGCATTGGAGAAGGAAATGGCAACCCACTCCAGTGTTCTTGCCTGGAGAATCCCAGGGACGGGGGATCCCGCCTGGTGGGCTGCCATCTCTGGGGTCGCACAGAGTCGGACATGACTGAAGCAACTTAGCAGCAGCACCAGCAGCATGCTATGTCTTCACTGATTAATTCTGATTTTGTTACCCATTTAATATCACTCAAAACTTAACATTCAAAAAACTAAGATTATGGCATCTGGTCCCATCACTTCATGGCAAACAGAGGGGAAGAAGTAGAAACAGTGATAGATTTTCTTTTCTTGGGCTCCAAAATCACTGCAGACAGTGACTGCGGTCATGAAATTAAAAGACACTTGCTCCTTGGAAGGAAAGCTGTGAAAAACCTAGACTGAGTATTAAAAAGCAGAGACATCACTTTTCCAACAAAGGTCCATATAGTCAAAGCAACCATTTTTCCAGTAGTCATGTACAGATGTGAGAGCTTGACCATAAAGAAGGCTGAGCACCGAAGAAGTGATGCTTTTGAACTGTGGTGCTGGAGAAGACTCGAAAGTCCCTTGAACGGTAAGGAAATCAGCCCTGAATATTCACCGAAGGACTGATGCTGAAGCTGAAGCTCCAGTACTTTGGCCACCTGATGTGAGGAAAGATGGAGGGCAGGAAGAGAAGGGGGCAACAGAAGATGAGATGGTTAGGTAGCATCACCGACTCAACGGACAAAAGTTTGAGCAAACTCCAGGAAATAGTGAAGGACAGAGAAGCCTGGCGTGCTGCAGTCCATAGGGTCATAGAGAGTCAGACGCGACTGAGCAACTGAACAACAATAAGCCCTTAACCAACCAAATCACGAATGCCCTGCACGTTGGCAAATTCAGTGATCAATTCACAGTCCTCAGGTTGTTTGACATTTTATCAGTTTACGACACATTCAGGGGCTTCCCTGGTAGCTCAGCTGGTAAAGAGCCCACCTGTAATGCAGGAGTCCCCAGTTTGATTCCTGGGTCAGGAAGATCTGCTGGAGAAGGGATAGGCTACCCACTCCAGTATTCTTGGGCTTTCCAGGTAGCTCAGACCTTAAAGAATCCACCTGTAATATAGGAGACCTGGGTTCAATCCCTGGGTTGGAAAGATCCCCTGAAGAAGGGAACAGCTACTGACTCCAGTATTCTGACCTGGAGAATTCCATGGACAGAGGACCCTGGGAGGCTACAGTCCATGGGGTTGCAAAGTGTTAGTCAGTCGTGTTTGACTCTTTGTGATGCTATGAACTATATAGCCCACTAGGCTCCTCTGTCCAAGTAATTCTCCAGGCAAAAATACTGGCGTGGGTAGCCATTCTCTTCTCCAGGGGATCTTCCCGACCCAGGGATTAAAACCAGGTCTCCCGCATTGCAGGCAGATTCTTTACTATCTGAGCACCAGGGAAGCCTATGACACATTTAGGAAATCCTCATTCTTAAAAATTATAATTCATTGGCTTGTAGGACACCACATTCCCTTATTTCTACTGTAAGGGTTCACCTTTCATAGACTTCTTTGAAAATATTCAAGTGCTCCAAGGCTCAAACTTTGTGCCTCTTCCCTTTATGCACTCATTTGCAGGATGATCCCATGCATGTTCTTAGCTTTAAGTACTTTTCATACACCAACAACTTACCTATATATTAAATTACACACACACACACACACACACACACAAGCAGTTTCAATCATTTACCTGAACTTCAAACTCATGCAGAACTGCTTATTCTACATAAACCTCTATCAAGTTGTCCACAAGCAAATTCCAAATTACTCTTTATCCCCAATTACTTGCCTATTTAACTAAATGTAAATTCCATTCATCTAGTTGTTCAAGCTAAAAACTTAGGAGTCATTATTAGGGTCTCCATTTCTTTTTGCCTTCTACTAATAGACCTACAAATCCTACTTACTCTATTTTCAAATCATTCCAGGATCTGGTCATCTCACCACCTTCATTCTAGTTCAAGCAGGTCTCTCACCTGGAATGCCTTGGTTTCCCAAGGAACATTCTCTCTCATCTCCTAATCCCCTCAGTCTGTTCTCCCCATAGTAACCAGAGTGATTCTTTAAAACACGAAAATCAGATCATACCTCTCCTCTGCTCACAATTCTCTGATGATTCCCCGTTTCTTTCAAAGTAAAAACTAAAATCCTTATGACTAAGGCCATAAAGTCCAAGGTCTACCAAACCCCTGCAATGTCTACAGACCTTCAATCTTCCACATTTCTCTCCTTCACTCAACATGCCAAGCATCTTTCTGCTATTCAGCCTCTGAGTATTTGCATCTGCTATTCATTCTATTTGGAGTCCTCTTTTCCCAGGTCCTCCCAGGAGTCCCCACATCAGCCTCTGAGAAGGAAGGCCTCCTCAGAGAGGTCTTCCATGACTGCCCTATAGAAAAGCCTAGCAACCCATCCCTCATCCTGCTTTATTTACTTTAATGTATTTTTTCCATAGCACACATACCCACCTAATATGCATTTGAGTATTTGTCCATTTCACACCCAAATAAAAGCCTCAGAGCCAAATATATTTGTTTTATTTACTATGATAATCTCAAGGCCTATTATGTAGTAGGTGTTACAAATATCTGAATATTTAGATGAAGCAGTGAATAAAGTATTTTTTAATACCAACTATGTGCCAGGTTACTGTACTGGGTGCTGAAATAGGAAATTAAGTATTTCACTCTGAAATTTTCTATGTAACTCAGGGTTCTTAGTTGTAAATAACAGGAATCAAACTGCTGTATCTTTTTTTGCTAAGTCACTTTAGTCGTGTCCGACTCTGTGCGACCCCATAGACGGCAGCCCACCAGGCTCCCCCGTCCCTGGGATTCTCCAGGCAAGAACACTGGAGTGGGTTGAAAGGAAGTTATTGGCATGGTCAAGGAGAGTTTGCCAGTCTGAATGGGGAAAGAGAGGCAGAGAGCAAGAGGTACTTCCCTCTGCTTAGGTTTCTATATGGGAGATGAATAATTTCTCAAAAGACCATACTAAGTAAGAGCGTCCCCAAATACAAGTTCAATGTCTGTCCAAGGCACATTTTCCCAAATGTTTCTTATCTAACTAGCAATACCAAGAAAGTGACCAAACAAAATATTAATACATATCTAAATAAAAGTTCATACTTTTTAAATATGAAATTTCAGAAATACTGATACCTTCCAGATATATGTGCTGTGCAGTGCTTAGTCACTTAGTCATGTCCAGCTCTTTGTGACCCCATGGACTGCAGCCTGCTAGGCTCCTCTGTCCATGAGGATTCTCCAGGCCAGAATACTGGAGTGGGTTGCCATGCCTTCCTCCAGGGGATCTTCCAAACCCAGGGATGAACCCAGGTCTCCTGCACTGCAGGCAGATTCTTTACCACCTTAGCCACCAGGGAAGCCCACATATAATATATTATACTCTATATGTCATTCTCTCATTTCCATTTTTACAAGAAATGGACCAGGTATAATTTATGGAAGATTTTCTTTTCCTTTCTCTTCTTCATTAGTAACAAAATCTCAGAAGTATAATTTCCAGATTCTCTTGGAGAAACATGAACATATGATGTGTCCCAGATGGCACTTTCCAATCTTTTACGCACAAAAATGAAGCCTTCGCTGTGAAGAACAGTGGGCATTTCCAACTCTGTTGAAAGCAGAATGACACATATCTGTCCTTCTAGATTCACAAACAGAAAGCTCTCAATGTCAAAATGACAAGTCAACTGCCCACCTTTCCATTCAGTTTTCCATCAAAATACTAATTTTTTTTCCTATTTGGTTGTACAATATTTCATAATTGGTCAACTTACACAATCGCTAAAAGTAATAAAAAGCAGCACAAAGTGCACAGAACATTTCCCTTCAACACAGCAAAATAAAAAGTTGTTTCTTGAATTTCATGATATATTCTTTGCCAACTTCTCATCTGACCCTGTCGACTCAAGAAATATGTATGAAAAAAAAGAAATATGTATGAAAGGCAATTTTCTCATCTACTTACATAATCTCCTCAATATTCACTTTTGCATGTGAAATCACAGTAAGTTCATCAAGTGCCTTCTCTTAAACTTACATGCAAATAATAAAAATGAGCCCATATCAAAATCATCAGTCTCACTCCAAATGCAATTATGTGAAGTAATTGGTCTGAGTCACCCACATCTAAGTCAAAGATCAAGAGAATATAAACTGAAGACAGAAAAGTTAGACATTAGCAGTGGAGAAAAAGAGAATGAGAGCTTAACTATATATACACACAAGCATAACCCTGTATTTGTGTATGCATATATGTGCATGTGAATTTGAATGGGTCCATATGTCAGATGGTGACTGCAGCCATGAAATTAAAAGATGCTTACTCCTTGTAAGGAAAGTTATGACCAACCTAGACAGCATACTGAAAAGCAGAGACATTACTGTGTCAACAAAGGTCCATCTAGTTAAAGCTATGGTTTTTCCAGTGGTCATGTATGGATGTGAGAGTTGGACTATAAAGAAAGCTGAGTACCAAAGAAATGATGCTTTTGAACTGTGGTGTTGGAGAAGACTCTTGAGAGTCACTTGGACTGCGAGGAGATCCAACCAGTCCATCCTAAACGAGATCAGTCCTGGGTGTTCATTGGAAGGACTGATGTTGAAGCTGAAACTCCAATACTTTGGCCTCCTGATGCGAAGAGCTGACTCATTGGAAATGATCCTGATGCTGGGAAAAATTGAGGGCAGGAGGAGAAGGGGACAACAGAGGATGAGATGGTTGGATGGCATCACCGACTCAATGGACATGAGCTTGGGTAAACTCCGGGAGTTGGTGATGGACAGGGAGGCCTGGCGTGCTGTGGTTCATGGGGTCACAAGGAGTCAGACACGACTGAGTGACTGAACTGAACTGATATGTCTGTGTGTCTTTTGGCCTGAGCGAAAAAAGGAGACTATGTATACATGTGTCCACCAAGCAAGAGAAAGAAAAGGTATGTGTTTATCTACCTGAACATGAATGTCTGTTTGTGCCCGAGGAAGCAAATGTATATGGGAGGCAGGGAGAGAATGGTATACATGTGTGGCAGAATAAATGAGTATGTATGCGTATGTGAGTGTGTGTGATAGGCAGGAAGAACTAGAATCTTTTCATTTCCTTATATACTGTGTAATAGAAGTGTTTTCCAAAAATCATGAAAGCACAGATAGTTTTATTAAAACTTTTTTACATAAGGGCAGGTACCTTCAAATGTCTAAATTAAACTCAATAGAAATTAGATGTGAAAAATATCCTAAAACAATCTAGTGGAAAGACATGAAAAATTCAGTCATTTTAAACATTACCACTTTATAAGCTAACAGAGTGCTATTTTTCTTTCAGTTTAAAATAACCCGATATAATGAACTAATTTTTCCTTCACTTAATGGCTCTTTAAATCCGTATTACAATTGATTAATGTCTCTTGATTAAACATCACTTTATTTTAAATTAGGGTTTAACAGATAAATTATTTCTGAATGGTCACAATTAAATCCCTTGGTAGTATGTTAGCGTTTTATACATAAACATAAAATACACCCTTGCCAGAAATATTTCAACGTTTGAAACTGGGTACATGTAGCACTGACGCAGTATGCTGGATTATAGCTGAATTTTGATTAGCACAGCACACTTCAGGTCAGTTCACTCTGCCTTGCTCCCCAGGGCTGACTGGAAGGGGACATACACACACAGGCCAATGGAAAAGATGGAAATGTTTCATCTTCAATTCTGGCCTAATGTTTGTCAGGTCTCAAACATCCCAAGATAAACCTGGAAGAACATCAAACTCATCCAGGGGAACTGCTCTTCCCCAAAATTTCAGTTCTTCAGTAGATGGAAGGTAACAAAGGTAGGTTTCCTTTTTAGAACTCAGCTACTATTTCAGTGCGTTTTCTGCCAGCATCTCATAGGTACATGTACATAAATATATGCACATTTATAAATACATGCACACACATGTAAAAATTGTCTCCATGAGCTAATGTCATCTAATGCCACATTGTTTTATTTTTCTCAATCAAATAAAGCCTAGTTCCAAGTAGGTGTTTACTAACAATATTTGTTATTTCATGCTTCATCCTGCCCTGGTCTTATAAGAGCACCAAAAAACTCAGCAAACTTATGGATGGGCTTACTCCTTGGAAGGAAAGTTATGACCAACCTAGACAGCATATTAAAAAGCAGAGACATTACATTGCCAAAAAGGTCTGTCTAGTCAAGGCTATGGTTTTTCCAGTGGTCATGTATGGATGTGAGAGTTGGACCATAAAGAAAGCTGAGCACTGAAGAATTGATGCTTTTGAACTATGGTGTTAGAGAAGACTCTTCAGAGTCCCTTGGACTGCACGGATATCCAACTAGTCCATCCTAAAGATCAGTCCTAAGCGTTCACTGGAAGGACTGATGTTGAAGCTGAAACTCCAATACTTTGGCCACCTGATGTGAAGAGCTGACTCATTTGAGAAGACCCTGATTCTGGGTATGATTGAAGGTGGGAGGAGGAGGGGATGACAAGAGGATGAGATGGTTGGATGGCATCATCGGCTCGATGGACATGAGTCTGAGTAAACTCCGGGAGTGGGTGATGGACAGGGAAGCCTGGCATGCTGCAGTTCATGGGGTTGCAAAGAGTCTGACATGACTGAGTGACTGAACTGAACTGAAATGAAGGACAGGCTGTGGCTTTCATTTTATGTGCACACTATCGAGATGCTGGTGTCTAAACTACAGACTTTCCTGTAGCTCTGTAGGTAAAGAATCTGCCTGCAATGCAGGAGACCACGGTTCTATCCCTGGGTTGGGAAGTTCCTCCGGAGAAGGGAATGGCAACCCACTCTAGTATTCTTGCCTAGAGAATTCCATGGACAGAGAAGCCTAGTGGGCTTCAGTCTATGGGGTTGCAAAGAGTTGGCCACAACTGAGCGACTCACACACGCACATAAATCTCAAAGACAAAGGTAGGTGAGCTGCACTCCCTCCATGCCAGTGTAGATCCTGGCATCTCTAAGTGCCTCAAACACAATGGCCTCCCTCGTGATACCACTTCCCCCTCCACCACATCATCTAGCCATCACCCAGAGAGGTCTTATCACCTCCGAGGATTTCCCCCCTGGGAGCAAGAGTGGACCCCTGTCACTTTCCTTTCTGCTTTATAACCCATAACTCTAAGGTGGGACCCTTCAGATTCTTTCAAGTCTCAAAACCTCCTTCTCTCTTGGGCAACCTAACTTAATGCTCTATCTGAGGGTAAAATCCAAAGGTTCTTTAGTAGTCCCCCTGGAAAGGAGAAATATGAGATGCTCAGAAGCTTTTCAAAAAATAATTTTGGCCTCTCCTTCCTGGGAAAAAATGGAAAATAGGAATGTTTTGTCAACAGCAGCCTAAATTTCTGAGATTCTATTAATATACTATTTTTGGCTGTGTTTACAGATGTATGGATACTCTGTAGTATACTAATTGTACTGTTTTCAAATTAACAATTAGACATGTTGCTTCAGGTACTTACCCTGAAAATGTATCTAGAGGTTAAGGAAAAACGTACTGAAAATATTTTTTTTAAGTGTAACTAGCATATTGTTGAAAACAAGTTTACTTCATGTCTCTAGACTTTTCAAACATCCTGGGAGAATAAATACCTATATATGTATGTGAATTATATGTATGTGAATGTGTGTAAGTATGTTTATATATCACTCAAAATTTTCCACTAATGTGTTTTCCTGAGGTGCAAGAGCTATGTTATAAAAACTTTGATATTTTTCTATAATATTTACTTAAAGTATCTTTTCCATTTTACTATGTAGCTTTGATTTTGTTAATGAGAATTAACACGCAGAAAGCTTCACCAAGATTTTCAAGTATATCTGTATAAAGTTATACAGGGTATTGGCATAACTCTTAATCTCTTTGGACTGTAGTCACTGTCTTTTCATTATTCTTAAATGTATTTATTTGTGTTTTTCTCGCTCACTCCTTTTTACTCCATTGACTAAACATTTATTTCTTTATTTGATTTTAAGTCTTAGATTCACCAATGCTACTATTTCCCTGTTTTCTAACATTAAATTCTATGTTTGTCTTTATTAGTAATTTATTTTTATTGAATAATTTCAGTTTATTGTTGTCTCTGCTTCAGGACTTTTTTCCCTCCCAAATATCTACAGTTAAATATTTCACTCATTTATTTTCAAAATCTCTTAGGTTTTATGAAATTATCTATAAATATGTTTTTGACTCACAGCATAACTGATGCACAATTTTCTTTTTTAATTACTTTCTTAAAAGTCTGTAGTTGTGTTTTGTTTTTTTTTTCTTTGATATAGGGGAATGTTTTCTTATTCTGTGAATATTTTAAGTTTGGAAAAGAGTTTTGTGAATTGAGGGGGGGGTCTCCATCTAAAATATTAAAACCTTAGTGATATGATTAGCCATTGATAAGTCTCAATTTATTACCCCATGTCTCTTTTCCATATTTCTAACCTAGAAATTGGGCTTCCCACATGGTGTTAGTGGTAAAGAACCTCCTGTCAATGCAGGAGATATGAGAGACTTGGGTTTGATCACTGGGTCAGGAAGATTCCCCTGGAGGAGGGAATGGCAACCCACTCCACCAGGCTCCTCTGGGTGGCAAAGAGTCAGACACGACTGAAGCAACTTAGCAGGCACGCAACCTAGAAATAAATACAAAATTTCCTATTTGTGCACTTCAGTCCAATCTATCAAAACAAATAGAAGATTTTAAACAGAACTTTTAGCACAAGATTTCTACATTTTTTTTTTTTTTCTTTTTCACTCAAAGTACTTATTGAATGAAAGACTGTTCATCTTTGCTGGACGCTCCTGCATGGTGCCATAACTGGCGAGTAGATCCAACTCTAGCTCGTCAGAGCATAGCATTCTCTCTCCCTCTGGAACACCCTCCTTCTCTTTCCATCTATCGTTTAAAGCAATGACCACAAGCTGAGTCATTTGGGGTAACTAATAAGATCCTCATGGGATAATTGGGGTAATTAATAAGACTAATAAAATTTGGGATAATTTAATGCCATTTAATATTAGAAATCTTCATGTTAATCATTTAAAATATCCTGTTAGGTTTTTGGGTTTCCTCCACCAAAGAAGAATGGGGAGTTTAGGGGGGTGAACAGGGTCAGGACCACTGAGAAAATAAGCAGAAGTCTCCAATTCAGTGGCCAGTTATTGTTACATCTTATACCCCTTGACTTAAAAACCACTCTAAAAACAATACTCTTGTCAAATGACTTCTACTTTTTGTGAGAACATGTCACAGCTTCACACATGATTCTTCAGTCCCCTGACAGAGATAGAAATAAAGAGCAATTTTAAGATGTCATTCCTTAACCAGGAATTTTATTAAGATATACTTTAGCTGAGATAGACTAAATGACAACTTGTTTTCCCCCTAGGTATGTGTCAGATAAGCTAGCCGTCTCAGTTCAGCCATAACTACAGTTCTTATAGAATATGATTAATGATATATTCCAAGCAGAAGTCCCCAAGGAAAACATCTTCTCTTAATTCTTACTATCCTAATGAAATGGCATAGTTCATAATTCATTAGTCTGACGGGAGTGACAAAACAGACTGCAAGGAAAAAACAGTGCCTCTATTGTGTCCAAAGAGATGAAGCTGAGATAATTCATCACTGATAACATATGCTCAAAATTCACTATGTTCTGCTGAATAATCCAGGTTTCCTGTAGAAGAATAACAGCAGTACACACATTAAATTCCTCTTTTTGAGGAAAATGGTCACCTCCAAAGAAGCCTATATGATTCTATTAAGTAATTAATAGTCTGGGTTGCCATGAAAGAAAATTTCCTAAACAATGGATTTATGAAATGCATATTATATGCTTTCCCAATGACTAAGCAGTAAAGAACCCATCGGCAATGCAGGAAATGTAGGCTCCATCCTTGAGTCGAGAAGATCCCCTGTAAAAAGGAAGTGGCAACCCACTCCAATACTCTTGCCTGGATAATCCCATGGACAGAGGAGCCTGAGGGCTATAATCCACGGGGTCACAAAAGAGCTGGAGATGACTGAGTAAACAACAACAAATGAGTTAAATAAAAATTGACCGAGCACAGTGATTCACTAAGGACAGTGTAGGACGGTGGGTCAACATGATTTTGTCCTTCTCCATCTTTCTTATGTCCCTTCTTGAAAGAGGATTGCCTGTCACTCCTATTAATCATGTATCTTCCAAGTGTGAGGCCATTGCATGATTTATAGTTATTAAATTAATGGAGATTTGGATACCAGTTTATTCAAAACTAGCTTTTTAATAAAGGCAACAGACTACCATGTAAAACCACTTTCTTTTGGCACTGTACTTTAAAGTCCAAAAATAGCATAAAGATATTGATGGAAATCAAAATATTCTGTCTCATTCAGGCAGACATATAGAACAGACTGACAGACATGGTGGGGAGCAGGGAGGAAGGAGAGGGAGGAATAAATGGATAGAGTGACATGGAAACATATTCTGTCTCATTAGTGTAATCCTAATTAGCAGCAGCAGCAACACAGACATTGGTGGAGTCCTGTACTCATGGAAGGTACCATTCTTAAGTCACAAAGGATATTTGTGTTCTGAATGTCATTTCTACCTACTGAACCCAACTTTTGTAGATTTTTTAACTTTAATCAATAACTGAAGCTCACAAGTGAATACCACATGGCTATTAAAATAGAACAGAGTGCTAGACACCTTCTCCTGAAGTAAGAGCCCAAAGATCCCAAATCATTAATCCTTAAAAAGATCAGGTCATTGGAATACATTTTCCATTCTAAATAATTATTCTCTTGCACACAAAAATGAACACATCAAAATAGGAAGTCTAGACTTCTAGGAGCAAATCATCTATTATCTATAAAGCATGACACCAATCTTAGACTTTTGGTAAAAAGTTTCTGAGAAAAGGACTGTGAAGTTTTGTGGTTACATAATGTTAGAAGTTGCAAGAGGAAAAAGCAAGTTCTAGCCTGTATATGGAAAATTTCCTCTACAGATGGGTTCTCTCCATTTGGGAAGGGGAAAAAAAAAAGACAATAAAAATAATCTAGTGTTCAAGAGCTCAAAATTCACAGTGAATCAAAAGATAACTGTGCACTGGTCATAAAGCCCTAGCCAAAGAAGTATTTCAATTTACTAACCTTGACTTCATAAGAGAGATAAAGTAGTTGAGGTAATGAGAGTAAAACCCATTCTTCTGCCTGGATCTTGTCCCCACAAATCAAATTCTTCAGTTACCATAGAATACTGGATGCAACTGCAATGCTCCATTGCACAGCTGCAGGGCAAGCCTCACAAATAGGTGAATTTTAATTACAGATAAAAAGGGGCTTCTCTGGTAGCTCCGTCTGTAACGAATCTGCCTGCAGTGCAGGAGACCCAGGTTTGATCCCTTGGTTGGGAGGATCCCCTGGAGAAGGAAATGGCAAACCATTCCAGTATCCTTGCATGGAAAATCCCATGAACAGAGGATCCTGGTGGGCTGCAGTCCATGGGGTCCCAAAGAGTCGGGCATGACTGAGCAACTAACACTTTACAATTACAGATAAAAAGATGAGGGTACTTGCTATGACTAGACCTTTTATATCTGGCTATCTTGTCTAGGCCACCCAAAGCCGCAAAGGTGAGTTCAATTTTTAACTTCTTAGCTTTTTGTCAAAATTGGTTCACTATCAAGTATGTCTGTAACATTTTTCTTAACACTCCTTTCTCCTTGTAACATGCCTTTCTCTTTGTTCCCATTGTTTCTCTTCATACTGAATTATCCTGACTAGGGAAATTTTTCTTGCAGTTTTCACTGTTCATCTTGTCTCTTCTTCCCGAAACCAATATGCAGACTCAAAGACCTTCCTATATCAATCACAAAAATAGCCTGCCAGTCCTCTTCTCAAATAATGGTTCCAAATATTTGCAAATTAAATGGTTTTCAATTATTTTTAAATCTAGTATTAGTTAAGAAGCCTTTGGTTGCAAGTAACTGAAACTCCAACTCCAACTTCTTAAGCAACGGAAGTTATTAATAAAAGTTACTGCAGCAAGAATTATTTTCTACAAAGAAAAGTTATTGCTTTCAAAAACCCCAGGGACAGAATTTGGCTTTATCCAGAAGCTGAACAATATCACCCATACTGTGTTTACACCAGCACTTTAGGGTGTTGTACTCACTCTAAGGCTTGATCTGATATTCAGAGGATCTGCAGTACCTCCTAAAGCTACAGCTTCAATTACTTCCAATAGGAAAGTCAGAGTCTGTTTCCAGTAGCTCAGTTAAAATGCCAGTACCCAATCTAGTTGTTCATGCCTGCACCATGAGAGGATCACTAATAAAAATAATGTTAACAATGTGGCTAACGGGATGGGAAACACTGATTGTTTAAGCTAATCAAGGCCCTTTGGAATCTGAAGTAGAGCTCTACTTTGGTCTATGTTAATCAAACTTTATGGTTAGGGAACTAGGGGAACTGTGTTTGGAAGAGAGAAGAGTCAACCAACAAATTTTGACTCTAAAATTAAATCTTTCATAGTTATCAAGCTCTTATTATCCTACACAGAACAGCATGACATTCTCTGTCAGTTCAGTTCAATTCAGTTGCTCAGTCATGTCCGACTCTGCGACCCTATGGACTGCAGCACATCAGGCCTCCCTGTCCATTACCAATTCCCGGAGCTTACTCAAACTCATGTCCACTGATTCGGTGATACCATCCAACCATCTCATCCTCTGTCATCCCCTTCTCCTCCTGTCTTCAATCTTTCCCAGTATCAAGGTCTTTTCAAATGAGTCAGCTCTTTGCATCAGGTGGCCAAAGTATTGGAGTTTCAGCTTCAGCATCAATCCTTTCAATGAATATTCAGGACTGATTTCCTTTAGGATGGACTGGTTGTATCTCCTCACAGTCCAAGGGACTCTCAAAGTCTTCTCCAACATCACAGTCCAAAAGCATCAATTCTTCAGCACTCAGATTTCTTTATAGTCCAACTCTCACATCTATACATGACTACTGGAAAGACCATAGCCTTGACTAGACAGAATTTTGTTGGCAAAGTAATGTCTCTGCTTTTTAATATGCTGTCTAGGTTGGTCATAACTTTCCTTCCAAGGGACAAGCATCTTTTAATTTCATGGCTGCAGTCACTATCTGCAGTGATTTTGGAGCCCCCAAAAATAAAGCCTGTCACTGTTTCCCCATCTATTTCCCATGAAGTGATGGGACCGGATGCCATGATCTTCGTTTTCTGAATGTTGAGCTTTAAGCCAACATTTTCACTCTCCTCTTTCACTTTCATCTTTAGTTCTTCTTCACTTTCTGCCATAAGGGTGGTGTCATCTGCATATCTAAGGTTATTGATAGTTCTCCTTGATTCCAGTTTGTGCTTCATCCAGCCCAGCATTTCTCATGATGTAGTCTGCATATAAGTAAATAAGCAGGGTGACAATATACAGCCTTGACGTACTCCTTTCCCTATTTGGAACCAGTCTGTTGTACCATAGACAGTCTCTGTACCATAGGTGAAATATGAATAGTGATATCAGTGAAACACAAACATACAGAGTATAAATGATGAGTACGTGCTTGCTAAACAATACACTTGAGAATCACAAGGTGAGAAGAAAATACAGTTTATGCATCAGATTTAAGCAAGTTTCACATTTAGAGAACTGATTGTGACCACAGACCCATATTTTGCTTTCTGTTATTGTTTTTATATTCTTTTTTTTGACTACTAAAGAACCATACATTTTGAATGACATTTGGAAAGGACATTTGGTTCTCTAATACCCTAATTGTGATTTTACAATTTTATTGGAGGATATAAAATAAAAGTTAAAAATATGACTTTTAAGTAGGGTGGTCATCCATGCTGGTTTACCCAGAAGAATCCTGGTTTATGCCTTTTCCCTGGGTAACTATTAATAATACCCACTTTTATCCTCCATATGTCCTGCTCTGGATAATAAATTATATAGTCAGTTGAATTTTAAATAAAAGTCAAACATCTATATTATATTCTAAAGAAATCTGGGACAAGAAAACTACCTAATTAAATAACAGTAAAGTTAAATAGGCATTCTTTGTGGGAGTTAAAAAAAAAAAAAAGACTTCAATTTATCATGTTGTTAGAAATACAGCATCACATCTAAAGTCTGAAAGGAAACTCATTTTCAGCCACAACTGCTGTGCTTTAGGGATCTGGATTAAAACTCATCATTATCTTTCTATTAATACCCTTCCCCAGACCAATCAGTGGTCATATGGTATTTACAGACGCTGGACACTGAGCTGTCTTGAATGGCCTTTGTATTGCAATACAATCAGATTATGCTTAATCTAAATGCTGTGTGTCCTTTATAGGACAGACAAATCCTAATCCCCCATTTACAAAAGCAAAGCCAGTCCAGTCTCTGATGGTTAGCTATTCATTTTTTCCTCTTTAAAAAAAAAAAAAAAAAACTTGAAGTGATGAAAGTTAAAATAAATTTTAAATTCACTAGTTTAAATTAGTCTAAAAATAAGTATTTGGAAGTTTTGAGCATTAGTTCAAGCGCTGTTTTGCTAGCCTAACATATGTTATTACAAAAACACAATTCTTTTCCTTCTAAAGAATGTAGATTAAAAAAATAAACTACTCCTACTATTCTAAAACAATAAAGAAAGCTTAAAAAGCATCTTATTTCCTCTTCTAAATCACATGAGAGTTAATCTTGAAGCTCAGATTAGTTAGCAATACTTTACCAGTTAAGCGGTAATGATATTTTAAAGCAGAAGTCCCCACAAGATGACTCACCAAACCATTCTGAAATGAGCCCTTTGCCATTTTATTACACTGTTGTCAAGTCCTGCCTTCCCATGAGCCTTTTGAGATTTGCTGTCATTTTCAAGGAAGTGCAGGGGAGTGGGGGATAAAGTGCAATTGAAGGCAACATTCCGTCCCTTCCTTAACGCATGGCTTTCACCATCTGCCAGCCCAACTTTCTTTTTTTTCCCTGTCATCCCCTTCCTCCCAGGATCCCAGAATTCACTGTCAAAATCCTGATGCCATCTCCTCTCACAGCTTTGTGAGACTTCAGTGAGACTAAATTTGGGGGAATGTTCCTTTCTAAATTTTGCCTTGTCTCTGTGAGTCAGTCACATGACCTGGAAATGAGAGCCTAAAGTTAGTAAAGGATAGGTAGATAAAGAAGTAACTGAAGTACAAAAACCAGCTATCCAAATGGTAGCTACCACCCTCACATATGACAGAGTTTGGAGTTTGGAATTGTCTCACAGGAATAGAGTTCAATGTTTAAATTAATATGGGAATAATTTTTTCTAAAGGCATTAGGAAGGGAAAGAGTGTTTCCACCAAGGCTGATAGCACACTATCTCTTAATGCAACTCTGTGAAGCCACAAATATAACAACAAAACAGGCAAGGGCTTTGATGTACTCATGGGTTTTCTTTAGGGTTGGATGTGAAAGACAGGCTTGTTAACAACAACAAAAAGATGGCATTTCAACTCTAACTTGATGACTGATTTCACTCCTGCTAAAATACTCAGACATCCATTCCCCAGCCCCATCCATCTCTACGAGGCAAAGGTTCTATGCAGAGCTCTGCTGAAAAGCAAAAATACTCGTGCAAGGTGCCTTTAGAATATGCAGCACCCTTCCTTAAAACAGGGGGTCAGCTGCAAAATATTTCTCCAATGCAAACAAGAGATCTGTATCTAAAATAAGCTGATGGTTAGTTTTGTTTTGTTTTAATCCACTTTAAAAATTATTGGGAATAAAATCTCTGCCTTGATTCCTCTCACTGCCTAGCACCTACTCAAAAATTGTATACTAAAAATAAATATCAACTGCTCTTGTATCTATAAATAATGTAATAAGAAAGGTAAATTTTGAAGCTAGAAATTCATAAGATATACATCAAAGAAAATTTTAGTTGACTTCTGGTTTATGGATCAATTCAAAACGTTCAAATCCTTCAACTATTCAACACTTTTTATGTTCCTCTCATGTTCTAAGCACTACAGTGGACAAGACAAATTGGAAACTCACTCTACCTTTATTGATATTAAAACCTAATAGAGAGACATCTAATTAAGGTGATAAAATGATACAGTATACTATAAGTGGGGCTTCCCAGGTGGCTCAGTGGTAAAGAACCCGCCGGCCAATGCAGGAAATGCAGTTTGATTCTAGTGTTGGGAAGATCCCCTGGGAAGGAAATGGCAACCTATTCCAGGATTCTTGCCTGGAGAACTCCAAAGATAGAGGCGTCTAGAGGACTAGAGTCCATGGGGTTGCAGAGTTGAACACAGCCAAGCATGCATGCATACTCTAAGAGCCTGATAAATGCTTCAGGCCACCCTTACTTTATTAACAGCCTGTTAGATGTGCCTGTTTTTAAGCTTCCTAAAACTGAAATTATGCAGTATTTATTCTTTTGTGAGTTTTGTTGATTTTGTTGTGTGTATTTATAAATCATTCATTTCTATTGATCTATGGTATTCTATGAATACCTCACAGCTTATTTATCTAGTCTACTATAAATTGACATTTGAGTACTTTTCAGTTCACTCTACTACAAATGATGCTACAATGAACACCCTATGGACTGGAGACAAAGGTACATATACTTGTGGAATTTCCAGGTCTGACTTATATACTTATTGTTTGTAACATAGATACTTTCAAACAAAGCAGATTTAAGATAGGACTAGGTAGGAAATCACAAAAGAACAGAGTAAAAATACATCCTATAAAGAACAGCTGGACCAAATGCAAACATTATTTATTAAATTGATTATTACTTTTTTCACTGTGAGTGCATCATAGCATCATACCACATACCATTTAGGAACAACGGCCTTCTCACTAAAAACTCTTTATTAAAAGTACAACATAAACCTATTTCTACTTTGCAGTTTAAGTAAAATTTTAAAAAGAATAAACCCTTTATTTAATTTTATCTTTCAGGTGATTTGCTTTAACATTAAGCAAACCATCATACTGTGAGTGGCTACAGTAATGCTAAAAAGAAGGTAGAAAAGAACCTAAGAGGAAACATTTGGAGAAGAAATGGCTCTTAGTTTTCATGAAGTCTGAGAGTTTTAAAAACACATCAAGTACTTGAAAACCTGTCCTTTAAATGGGCCTACATAACCAAATCACTGGCAACTGTATTTCTGAAAATGTTTCACAAAGCTTGCATGATTTGAAATATATGGGTTTTGTGGATTGTCTGGACTCTGTGCCTGGAATTTTTCCCAGTGATCATCTCACGTTTTTATTCCTAGGATCAATAATGTCAGATGATGTTAAGGCGTGTTAGCCGAGTGCAGTGACTTAGAAGGAAAGAAAGAGAAAGGAGGGGGAAGAGGGAGAAAGGGAAGGTGAGAGCAGGAAGGAAAGAAGAAAAGGGAGGGAGGGAGGCATTTCAACAATCCCCCAAACCAGTAACTCAAAGGATAAATAGATTAAAAAAAGAAGAAATTGCAAAAGAGTGAAAGCACTTAAACAATAACTATACAAAACATTCTACTGAATAACTAGGTTTTAGTTAAGAAATACAACCAGCTTTAAATCATATGCACCATTCCACTGTCCTTCCAAAGCATCCTAAAATATAATAAAAGACCAAATACCAAAACACTTCGCTGATAAACAATTCTATATTGTTGATAATATTGCTCCAGATAGGTTAAGAGACTGTTTGCTGAAAAGAAATAAAATATTCTTCCTGGTTTTCAGTGATTAAAGTATCTTTCTTAGGAATAATGGTAATTTACTTACTAGAGAAAAATTAAATGAACTAGCAACTGGAAACTCACATTAAAAAATAAATCTAGATAATACCTTTCACAAAAATTAACTCAAAAGGTATCATATATGTAACTGTAAATCACAGAACAATGAGACTTCTAGAAGATAAGAGAAAATCTCAGTGATCACGGATTTAATGGTAGTTTTTAGATGCGGCCCCAGAAGCATGATCCATGAGGAAAAAACCTGATAAGTGGAACTTCACTGAGCTGAAAAAAAAGTCTTCTCTGTGAAAATACTGTTAAGAAAATAAAAAACAAGTCACGGATTGGGGGGAAATATTTGCAATACACTTATCTAATTAAAGATTTGGAAGTTTTGGCCACAGCAATCAGAGCAGAAAAAGAAATAAAAGGAATCCATTTTTGGAAAAGAAGAAGTAAAACTCTCACTATTTGCAGATGACATGATCCTCTACATAGAAAACCCTAAAGACTCCACCAGAAAATTACTAGAACTAATCAATGACTATAGTAAAGTTGCAGGATATAAAATCAACACACAGAAATCCCTTGCATTCCTATACACTAATAATGAGAAAACAGAAAGAGAAATTAAGGAAACAATTCCATTCACCATTGCAACGGAAAGAATAAAATACTTAGGAATATATCTACCTAAAGAAACTAAAGACCTATATATAGAAAACTATAAAACACTGGTGAAAGAAATCAAAGAGGACACTAATAGATGGAGAAATATACCATGTTCATGGATTGGAAGAATCAATATAGTGAAAATGAGTATACTACCCAAAGCAATTTATAGATTCAATGCAATCCCTATCAAGCTACCAACGGTATTCTTCACAGAGCTAGAACAAATAATTTCACAATTTGTATGGAAATACAAAAAACCTCGAATAGCCAAAGCGATCTTGAGAAAGAAGAATGGAACTGGAGGAATCAACCTACCTGACTTCAGGCTCTACTACAAAGCCACAGTTATCAAGACAGTATGGTACTGGCACAAAGACAGAAATATAGATCAATGGAACAAAATAGAAAGCCCAGAGATAAATCCACGCACATATGGACACCTTATCTTTGACAAAGGAGGCAAGAATATGCAATGGATTAAAGACAATCTCTTTAACAAGTGGTGCTGGGAAAGCTGTTCAACCACTTGTAAAAGAATGAAACTAGAACACTTTCTAACACCATATACAAAAATAAACTCAAAATGGATTAAAGATCTCAACGTAAGACCAGAAACTATAAAACTCCTAGAGGAGAACATAGGCAAAACACTCTCTGACATACATCACAGCAGGATCCTCTATGACCCACCTCCCAGAATATTGGAAATAAAAGCAAAAATAAACAAATGGGACCTAATTAAACTTAAAAGCTTCTGCACATCAAAGGAAACTATTAGCAAGGTGAAAAGACAGCCTTCAGAATGGGAGAAAATAATAGCAAATGAAGCAACCGACAAACAACTAATCTCAAAAATATACAAGCAACTCCTGCAGCTCAACTCCAGAAAAATAAATGACCCAATCAAAAAATGGGTCAAAGATCTAAATAGACATTTCTCCAAAGAAGACATACAGATGGCTAACAAACACATGAAAAGATGCTCAACATCACTCATTATCAGAGAAATGCAAATCAAAACCACTATGAGATACCATTTCACACCAGTCAGAATGGCTGCGATCCAAAAGTCTACAAATAATAAATACTGGAGAGGGTGTAGAGAAAAGGGAACCCTCTTACACTGTTGGTGGGAATGCAAACTAGTACAGCCACTATGGAGAACAGTGTGGAGATTCCTTAAAAAACTGGAAATAGAACTGCCTTATGATCCAGCAATCCCACTGCTGGGCATACACACTGAGGAAACCAGAAGGGAAAGAGACACGTGTACCCCAATGTTCATCGCAGCACTGTTTATAATAGCCAGGACATGGAAGCAACCTAGATGTCCATCAGCAGATGAATGGATAAGAAAGCAGTGGTACATATACACAATGGAGTATTACTCAGCCATTAAAAAGAATACATTTGAATCAGTTCTAATGAGGTAGATGAAACTGGAGCCTATTATACAGAGTGAAGTAAGCCAGAAGGAAAAACACCAATACAGTATATTAACGCATATATATGGAATTTAGAAAGATGGTAACAATAACCCTGTGTACGAGACAGCAAAAGAGACACTGATGTATAGAACAGTCTTATGGACTCTGTGGGAGAGGGAGAGGGTGGGAAGATTTGGGAGAATGACATTGAAACATGTGAAATATCATGTAAGAAACGAGTTGCCAATCCAGGTTCGATGCATGATACTGGATGCTTGGGGCATGCACTGGGACGACCCAGAGGGATGGTATGGGGAGGGAGGAGGGAGGAGGGTTCAGGATGGGGAACACATGTATACCTGTGATGGATTCATTTTGATATTTGGCAAAATTAATACAATTATGTAAAGTTTAAAAATAAAATTAAATTTAAAAAATAATAAAAAATAAATAAATAATATAAAAATGATATACAAAAAAAAAAAGAATTTGTATCTAAAATGTACTAAAAACTCTCTTAAAACTCAACAATAAGAAACAACACAATTTAAAAAAGGGCAAAAGATCTGAATAGACACTCTCAACCAAGAAGATATACGGATGGCAAATACGAATATGAAATGATGCTCCACAGCATATGTAACCAGGGAATTGCAAATTAAAACTACAAGATACCTATTAGAATGGCCAAATCTGGAACACTGACAATACCAAATGCTGGTGAGGATGCGGAACGATAGCAACTCTCATTCATTGCCAGTGGGCATATAAAATGGTAAGCTACTGAAAAACACAGACAGTTCTCGCACAGTTAAACACAGTCTCACCATATGATGCAGTATTTGTGCTTCTGGGTATTGGCCCAAATAAGTTGAAAACTTATGTTCACCCCCAAAACCTGTATATAGATGATTATAGCAGCTTTATGCATAATTGCCAAAACTTGGAAGCAACTAAGATGTCTTTCAATTAGTGAATGGATAAAGAAACTGGGGCATAGCCACACAATGGAGTATTATTTGGCAACAAAAAGAAATGCGCTACTAAGCCACAAAAAGACATGCAGGAATTTTAAATGAATATTGTTAAATGAAAAAAAAAAAAAAACAGTCTGAAAAGGCCACATACTCTATGACTCCAACTATAAGATATTCTAGAAAAGGCAAAACTATGGAAACAGTAAAAAAAAAATCAGTGGTTTTCAGTGGTTGGGAAGGGGAGAGAGAGATGAATTGGTAGAGCACAGAAGATTTTTAGGTCAGTGTAACTATTATATTTGATATGGCAAAGGTGGATAACAATATGCATTTGGCAAAACCCATAGAACAGTACAATACAAACTGTCAACCCTCATGTATACTATGAACCTTAGTTAATAGTAATGTATCAATATTGGCTTATCAATTGTAAGAAATATACCATACAAATGCAAGGTGTTAAGAATGGGGAAACTGAGGAGTGCAAGTATATTTAGGGAACTCTAATTTCTCCTTGATTTTTCTATAAGCCTAAAACTTTATAAAAATAGTCTGTTGATAGAAGAAAATTAAATAAACTGATTTAAGCTTTAATGCAGTTAAAATATCTGAAAATATAGTTTGACATGATGAAATAGAAAACAAGAGAATAGCACTTGAGTCCTGAATTTAAGAGGCCTGGTCTGTACAGACTTTCTTTTCCAGACACTGTCAATAATAATAATAATAATGACAATGATGACGATGATGGTGGCGGTAGTGAATAACAGTTATTTTACATTTACAAAGTGCCAGGCATTATGCTATACATTTTACGCATTTTCTAATGTAATCCTCACATAACCTGATGAGATATGTACTGTTACCCTGGTTTTTCAAATAAGGAAACAGGAGCTTTTCCAGTTCACACAGCTAGTAAACGGTGAGCAGGTACACACCCCACTGCGCACTCTTAACCACAGTGCTACTTCACATTTTACTGCAAAGGGAAGATGCAATGAAATTATATGAACATGCACCCAAGTTTCCAAATTTATCAGATTAGGTCATGTGAAAAAACACAGGGTAAAATAATGGGCTTATCATCTAAATTGTATTTTTTTTAAAAAAACCTGTGACCTACATATACTTAACCATACTTGCATAAAATGAAACTATGATCTCTAATTTTCTACAAGTAGTCTTTCTTGAAAGCAGATACCAATGCTTTCATGGCCCAGAAATTTGCTCAACTGTTCAAGAGAAAAAGAGAGGTCAGTTCAGTTACAGTAAATCATAGGTGTGTGGGCAAGGGAGTAAGCCCTGGGCTGAGAGGGGAGAGACCTGAATTGTGGTCCAAGCCCTGTCGTTCCTGTGCCAAACATGTCTGTCTCCTGGGAACTGGACTTAAAGAGACTAATAATGAAAATCTCTGGGTACCTTCTAGTGCTCTGATTCATGTACAAGTGACCTTGAAGATTATTAATTCTTCTGATGGAAAAACTCAGTCATAAGGCATGAAGAAATTATGGTAGACCAGGGAGCCTGGTGGGCTGCCGTCTACGGGGTTGCACAGAGTTGGACACGACTGAAGTGACTTAGCAGTTAGCATAGAGTTTCACCTCAATTTAGGCAAGCCTGCCTTAGTGTTGCAGCATCCAGAGGTGGATCTGAGGTTCGGTGGAATAGCCTCTTTCCATAGGCAAATCTCAAAGGAGCAGAATAGTCAGATTAATAACACTGTGTCAGTAGTAGGAAGATCAGTTCCTGCTGGATTCTGGATAACCAGGGCCCTGTGCAAAACTGAAAAATAGAAAAAAAAATTCTGGCCTGTGCTATGTTTACAAAGGACTCTCCCTCCTCGTAACAATGCACTCTACCCCTCCACTGCCAAATCCCTGCCCCTCTTCACTTCCACACCTCATGGGGCCTTCCTCCCAGGATGGTCCTTGAAGTTCCCTAGGTGCTACAAGATATTCACCTCTTCTTCTAGAACTGCAGTCTTGCTGCAGTTCCTCTAAGATTTAGAAGGAAAATAAACAGATTAAAATGAATCAGACTACAGTATAAATGGCTGAAAGGAGCTTAACCCTTCCAGAGTCAGTATTCGAATCTTTTAATATACATAAACCTTTCAAAAGTGAAATTTGGATAAGAGGAAGTTTTGTGGGCTTTTAAAATTGATTAATTTTTAGGAGAGGAAATCATGCTATTCTGGGACCTCCTGTCTTTATCACCAATTTTACTTTAGATTAGCAAATCAGAAAAACAAAAGGAGACCCCAAGCAACCCAGCACTCCACTTCTGAAAGACTGCTAATTCAAACCCAATCCACTCCACAAGATGCCAGGAAGTACATGTTCTGTGGGCTAACACTGAAATTGCTCACCTAAATTGTCAAATATACATTTTATGATAACCATCACACTCGACACTAATAATCAAAGCATCCAAGAATTACAGATATGCTGAGAGAAAATATTCAAGACATAATTGCAATTAATTTTTGTTTCATGAGTAAACAAACCATGCCAAGAGAAGTGATTTTGCTGCCATTACCTTCAACAAGAAACTTTTTATTCATTTGAAGTTTCTCTGGCTTGGGCCCCAAATAACGATGTTATATAAAAAGTTTTTTGAAGTTACTATATGGCTTCTCTAAAGTCTGTACAATCCATTATTTCACATTTCTCTAAGTATATCACGCTGGACAAAAAACTGAAATATACATGTATATTTACATATCTGTACAAAATATTAAACAACCACTTTGTGTAATTTTAACTAATTTAGACCCAATTGAACATACCCTTTTCACTTTTTCACCCTTTTATTTCCCCAAATGTGCTCATATTTTAACTATTTCAGGAGAACACAAAGGAGAATCATATAAATAAAATGATCTTTTTCTTTCTCTTTGAAACCATTTTAGACCTCACAAATAAGACACATGAAAACCACTGCTCTATAGAAGATGACTACAAAAAAAATCAATGAAAACACACACATCAATATTCTCTCTCTCTCTCTCTCTCTCTCATACACACACACAGACACACACACGGTATCCTGATAAAAATATATACATAAAATTCTCAGCTATAAAGTTAGAAGATTAACAAGAGGGGAAAGTACTAATGCTAGAATCAAAGCAAGAAGAATTATTACTGCATGGTCCTTTAGAGTTCTATGAGTCTATCGACACCCATTATGTCACATTGATGAAGCTGCCCTATTTACTACTGGTAAGTACCTACCCTGCTGTCTCATTAGAGCTTAAAGTTAAAGATGACTAACGGTGTTTTTAAAGCTTGGAAGTACTGAATACATCTTTCTATACAGTTTTGACTTTTAAACCATGTTAATGCTTTATATATTAATAATTTAAATTTAAATAAGGATGGAAGAAACTGAATTTGGTTTGAAACACAAATAAATCTAATTGTATGTCAGACAGACAAGATAACCATATGGAAGAATGGAGGTAACTTCTGAATGCAGTATATGACTTACATCCTCAATGAAATATTTTCTATGGGCAAAAAGAAGAGTGGCATGATCTTGGACTTAATGAGTTTATTGCTGGTACTGGGATTGATATCACAATTTTAAAATTTGGGGGAAGCGGTTAATGTAACTACAAATTAGTAAATATTAATATATTGATATTGTTGGGAACCAGGAATTTCTCTGTGGGAGAAAGAAGATACAGAAACAGAATGGGAGAAGGAGAAAATATGCTATCATGTTGGATTGGAATTCAAGGTATTAGTAAGAACTTACGATTCTCTGCATGTATCTACTAGCTCTGTCCACTGAATGCTTCCAGAAGGAAAAACACCCTCCCTCTGAAAACAATGATACGCTGGTAGCAATAAACACGTCTAGTTCCAAGATACTGGTTTCTAAATATCATTCTCCACTAAAATAAACCAGGACATTTGGGAGAAATCACTGATTCTTAGTCTAGGGAAGAAAAAGCACAAAGTATTGCCTAAAATCTGTTTCTATACTGGAGAAAAAAGAAAGTACTCAAAAATGGATCAAAATTGTTAGCTTGAAGGGGTGATCACTAGTTAAATTTGGGACAATTATAGCATCAAGATGTCTAATGACATGACTGGATTATAATGTGATTTAAAAAATAAAAATCCTGGAATCCATACTGATTTTTTTTTTAAGTGGGGATAGGAGGAGGAAAAGTTTTCTTTACAGAAGCCAACTAATGACTATAGAATGAACAAGAGAAAGTCATCATTTTCACAATCACCATAGTAACAACCAGTTCGAGAAAGATGCATCTGAAGATGCTAATATCATTAAGTGAAAAGCAGTTAGGAAACAAGATAGTCATGGAGTCTCAAAGTATCTTGCCACAGATTACTTATTGATTGCAAAGGGAAAAGATACCCTTACAGTGCAGAAATCTGGCAGAGACACCTTTACCAGTGATTGAGTTTAATGTCATCAACATTAGGACAAACCACCATCATGAGCCACTTGATACACACCTATGGAGCATTCTTGACAAATATATTTAACCTGAATCTAATCATGAGGAAACACCAGACAAATCCAATTGAGAGAGATTCTGAAGAACTGGCTTATACTCTTCAAAAATATCGATACTGTTCTAAAAATCAGCTACAAAGGCCATGATTGGAACAATCTGAAAATTTTCAATATAGGCTACATAGTAGGTAAAAGTATTATACTGTTAAATTTCTTGGACATCATCAGATAGATGCTGAAGTATTTAAGTTCATGGTGAAAAGTTATAATGTCTGCAACAAACATTGAAATGCTTCAGCAAAACCAAACAAAACCCAAGTGTGCACACAAAGAGAAAGGGAAAAAGTGAAAGTGACAAATTACTGCCAACTGGTGACCCTACATGAGTGGTTTTGCAACTTTTCTGCATATTGCAATTTTTCAAAATAAAAAATTGTTGGGAGAGGGTGGGAATCCTTAATGTATTTAATGGGACACTTTCCTACATGCTTTGACCCCAGAAGTCTATACTCTGATATTCAAGTAGGACCACGTCTTCTTGGGGTATGCAGAAATAACAGGGGCACGACAGTGCCTGTGGGGTGCTGGTGAGCACAGAGGCTGGGAGAACCTCAGGAAAGCCTTCGGAGTGTGCCACTTGCTGGAACACAGGGCCTTCCTTACTGTGCCCTGCCGGGCCCTGCACCACCTGCCCCCTTCAGTTCTCAGCTCCTACTTCTCCTGCTCGTGTACATATTCCTCATCCCTACTTCCCTTTTTCTATTCCTCATGACCACCGAGCTCCCTCCTCCTTGGACTTGTGTTCTCCGTGCCCCCTGCTCAGGAGCGCTGCCTCCAGACCCTCACGCGCTGTAAACGTCGTAGCATGCAGGTCTTGGCCGGAGCATCCTTCCCGCCATCACCAGCTCTAGAGTGACCCTGCACTCCCTGCATGCACCCTGAGAGCATCTTTTTCAAGTTGCTCTGCATTCACTCACCCCATGGCACAAGTTAGAAATGACCGTACTTATGCATTTATTTATTGGTTTGCTAGCCATCCTCCCATGAAGCAGCCTCATCTCTCCTGGCCACTGCTGTAACCCAGGGCCTGGATCAGTACCTAGTGTACTCCACAAACACTTAGGGACTTAATGGACCGGTGGTGCTAACACACTGCACAACCCTGTGGATTAAACACTGTATTGCCTTCCCCACAGTATCTGCAATTTAGTATTTAGAGCAATAAAATAAAAATGCAAAATCAGAATTTGAGTCAATAGCCTCTCTCATATTTCTCTTAAGACTAAATCAAGATACCTGAATCAATGCTCTTGTTTTCTAATGAAACATAAAAATATTTGCAAACAATCACGTATCATAGCAGAAATGAATCTTCCAGTCCTTGCAAGGATAAATGAATGAGGAGATGTAACTGCTGCTTCATCTGTCCACAGCACTCTAGTCACCAGCCAGAGGAGATCATTAAACAATTGAAGGTGGGAATCTATTCTTCCCTTTCACTTCATTAAATCATACATCATTTTTATACGTGAGCCACCAGGCTATAAATCATGTAAGACAGAATGAGAGCTAATTAAAGGGTCAGCTGAGCATATAGTTTTGAATTCCTAGGTACCCAAAAACTGAGATTGACAATAAATATAATGAAACCCTGCACCATTTGCTAAGTAATAAAGCAAGGATTTTCAAGCTGCCAACTTCCTATAACAAATTTTCATATTTAAAAAACTCCATATTGAATGTAAGTCTTATATAGTAATGAACTTTCATTTATCCGGAGTATTTCATTAAAATATACTTAGATTTATTTTATTTTTATTTTTTTGGTAAGGATTACAAGGTCAAAAAATATCAGTGAATTGCATTCTCATTTCAGATTGAAGTTCACTCTTGAGATAAGCAATATTATTGTTAATTGGTATTTATACAACATCTTTCCTCCAAAGTATGTTCAGGGAAAGCAGGTTAGTATAAAGAAATTCCATGTGTCAAGGGGGAAAATGAAAATGGAGTTAGACCACGATGGCCAAGGTCACTAAACAAGTCAGAAGCCATTCTGAGAGTAGAACCTGAAGAGACACGTGGCTTACAGTGGTTTTCCCTCCTCCAAATACACTGCTTCACCTAAACGGTGAGAGTGTTCAAGTTTTATGCATTTTACATTTGCATTCCTTACAACAGAGAACTTTCACATTAGAAAAAATCTCACTGTCTTACTTAACCACTGTGATAAACATCAAGATTATTTTCCTACTTTTAAAGATCTTCATGGTTATAAAATAGAGCTTGAGCTCTAACACACTGAGACAGCACAGTCAGGTATAAATAGTAGGCTACAGTTTTTAAAAGAAGAAAGGTACTAACCTTCTATCAGTACTATAATTTAAAACCTAAAAAAATAGGGTACTTTTTGACTGTCTTGCATTATGATTAGGACTTTGCCAGCTTTTAAGTCTACTTCAGAATCACAGCTAAAAGAAACTAAAATGTTAAATAGACCAACAGTTTATTTACTAATTCTTTAAAAATATAAATCTCCAATATTTCCTATTCAAGTCCCAGAGTAGAAAAAAGTTTCCCTCTGTGAAACAAAAGGCAAATAAGGTGGGAACTGATGAGGTATACAGTTCGAGGTTTCACAGCTGTACCTGTTTTTCAATCCTCTTTCCAAATAACATGATACACATTTCTCTCTGTGATCAAATAAGCACCAAAAAGGAAGAAAGAAAAATGTAGCTTGGACAACATATTTAAAAGATTACTTGGATCTTTTCTAATCTTATGCTCCACCATGAACCACTAATTACAACAACATTGGTATTTCAGTATGTACAAAACAAGAAAAACTTCACAGCAAACCCTGCTTGCACAATAGTGCATCTTTTTTACCTCAGTCTTCAAGTATATGGAGTACCTCACTCCTGATCCCATGGAAAGTGTGGCAAGTATTCTTTGCTACACCTCACCCCAGCATCACTGTTATAATTCATAAGGTCCCATCCCCTCCGCAACTACAAAGGAAATGCTTATTGCTCTGCTGTTTCCAAAAGAAGATTCCTCAGGAAAAGAAAAGCACATGCCTCCATGGGATGTAAAGCTATATATAGATAGATGTATAAATATCTATATGGCTAGATCCACAAGCAAAAAATAGCAAACAAGAATACTGGGAGCTTCAAGATATCTCCAGTCTATCACATTTGAGCACTATTCACTCTTTCCTAACAAAGAATCAGTAATTTGATTTTTTTTTTCATGGCTAAATTATGGAAAGTAAAATTAACTTATATAAACTTACCTTTAAAGTATATATATACATATATAACGACCCAGAGGGATGGTATGGGGAGGGAGGAGGGAGGAGGGTTCAGGATGGGGAACACATGAGAAATAAAGGAATAAAAAAAAAAAAAGAAAAAGAAAAAAAAAAAAAGAAAGTATATATATACATATATAAACACACACATATTTATGTATACGTTTTTGCTTCAAAGAATATTAACCAAAAAGAAACAGACTGAGCTAAATATCAGTTATTATTGTAAACAGAAAAAATAGCATTTTGCTGTTCTTCGCAAATTTCACACTGAAGTCCTTTTTAGCTTCAGTGCAACATATTCTGCTGTAAGGCTATCTAGAAATGACATTTCTACCTGGATTCTATATGGAGAATTCCTTTCCTAGAGAAGATTCTCCCCTGACTCTAGAAGAGAACTGCTTACCTTGCAGTCAGTTAAAAGATTCTTTTACTTGAAAATTTGGGGGGTGTGGGTGGGCTCATTAAAGACCAGCTACAAAAGCTATAGTCACTGAGCCATCTAAAGATTCTTACCTCTGTTGCCATCATTAACCTTTCAACACACCTAACCCCGTGGACCTCACCAGTGAGAGCTGTGTGTAGACGGAGTTTTTCCCACCACCCAAACCAACTCAAAGCTCTTGTCCATTAACTTTCATGGAAAATCATTAGCCAATGAAATGGAATTTTTTTCCAGACAATAAGTCACAAAAGAAATGGCCTTTCTTGAGGAAGTCTGAAGATGGGAGGTTCAAAAAGGAATGAAACAATAATAGCTTCAGAAAAATCGCTGTCTTTGAGGAAAGCAGGGAATGAGGCAGGAAAAGTCTTCAACTAGATCAAGCCCTGAGCCTTTGGAGTGGGAGCACTGACTCCAAGAGCTTAGACTACCAGAGAACTAACCCCAGGGAGTATCAAATATGAGAACTCACACAAAAGAAACCACTTGAATACAAGACCCAGAAAAACAAACAAACAAACAAAAACTCAGCACAAATCTCACCCTATAGGAAGCTCAAAAACCTGAGGAGAGCAGAAACCAAAAGGAAGAAAGACTTCAACCTTCTTCAAGGAAAGAATTCAACTTTCCTTGAAGCCTGGGAAAAGGAGACTTCAAATAATAAGCTAAAAAAAAAAAAAAAAAAATGAAAAGGCAGAGAAATACTGCACAAATGAAGGAACAAATGAGAAACACAGAAGTCCAAATAAATGAAGAGGAAATAGGCAAACTACCTGCAAAAGAGTTCACTATAATGACAGTAAAGATGATCAAAAACATTGAAAACAAAATGGAGGAAATGCAAGAATCAATTAACAAAGATCACGAAGAGTTAAAGAATAAACATACAGAAGCAAAAAACACAATTACTGAAATTAAAAATACTCTAGAAGGAATCAATAGCAGAATATCTGAAGCAGAAGAAAGAATCAGTGAGCAGGAAGATAAAATGTTAGAAATAGCTTCTGAAGAACAGAAGTACTTTTTACTTTTTGTAAAAAGAATGAAAAGAACTGAGGACAGTCTCAGGGACCTCTGGGACCATATCAAACACACCAACATTCGAATTATAGGGGTCCCAGAAGAATAAGAGAAAAAGAAAGGGTATGAGAAAATTTTTGAAGAGATTATAGGTGAAAATTTCCCCAACATGGAAAAGGAAATAGTCAATCAAGTCCAAGAGGCACAGAGTCCCATACAGGATAAACCCAAGGAGAAACACACCAAGACATATACTAATCAAACTAACAAAGACTAAACCAGTCCATCCTAAAGGAAATCAGTTCTGAATATTCACTGGAAGGACTGATGCTGAAGCTGAAACTCCAATACTTTGGCCACCTGATGTGAAGACTGGACTCACTTGAAAAGACCCTTATGCAGGGAAAGATTGAAGGCAGGAGGAGAAGGGGACGACAGGGAATGAGATGGTTGGATGGCATCACCGACTCAATGGACATGAGTTTGAGTAAACTCTAGGAGTTGATGGACAGGGAAGCCTGGCGTGCTGCAGTCTATGCGGTCACAAAGAGTCAGACACGACTGAGCAACTGAACTGAAATGAACTGAAACACTAAGAAAGATTGTTAAAAGCAGCAAGGGAGAAACAACAAGTGACATACAAGGAAAAC
This sequence comes from Bos taurus, assembly GCF_002263795.3. Taxonomy (NCBI): domain Eukaryota; kingdom Metazoa; phylum Chordata; class Mammalia; order Artiodactyla; family Bovidae; genus Bos; species Bos taurus. Next base: position 16,988,313 of record NC_037329.1, on the reverse strand, counting down.
CTCATACACTTAACAGCTGATCTTTCAGCAGAAACTCTGCAGGCCAGATGGGAATGGCAGGATATATTTAAAGTATGGAAAGGGAAAAATCGACAACCAAGATTACTGTACCCTGGAAGGATCTCATTCAACACAAAGCAAAAGTTAAGAGAATTCAGTACCACCAAATCAGCTTTACAACAAATGTTAAAGGGACTTATATAGTCAAGAAATACAAGAGAATAAAACAGATCTACAAAATCAATCCCAAACAATTAAGAAAATGGCAATAGGAACACATATATCAATAATTACTTTAAATGTAAATAGATTAAATGCTCCAACCAAAAGACACAGACTGGCTGAATGGCTACAAAAACAAGACCCATATATATGCTGTCTACAAGAAACCCACTTCAGACCTCAAGACACATACAAACTGAAAGTGAGAGGATGGAAAAATATATTCCATGCAAATGGGAAGCAAAATAAAGCTGGAGTAGCAATCCTCATGTCAGACAAAAGAGACCTTAAAATAAAGAAGTTACAAGAGATAAGAAGGACACTCCACAATGATCAAGGGATCAACCCAAGAGGAAGACATAACAATTGTAAATATCTATCCACCCAACATAGGAGCACATCAATACATAAGACAAACACTAACAGACATAAAAGGAGAAATTGACAGAAAAACAATAATAATAGGAGACTTTAACACCCCACTCACGCCAATGGACAGATCATCAAAACAGAAAAGTAATAAGGAAACACAAGTCTTAAATGATACATGAGATGAGATGGATCTCATTGATATCTTCAGAACATTCCATCCAAATGCAGAAGAATACACCTTCTTCTCAAGTGCACATGGAACATTCTCCAGGACAGACCACATCTTGGGTCACAAATCAAACCTCAGTAAATTTAAGAAAACTGAAATCATATCAAGCATCTTCTCTGACCATAATGCTATGAAACTAGATATCAATTATAAGAAAAAAAGTGTAAGAAACACAAATACATGGAGACTGAACAACACGTTTCTAAATAACCAACAGGTCACTGAAGAAATCAAAAGGGAAATCAAAAAATTTCTAGAGACAAATGACAATGAAAAAAAATGAAAACTCAAAACCTATGGGATGCAGCAAAAGCAGTTCTAAGATGGAAGTTTATAGAAATACAATCCTACCTCAAGAAACAAGAAAAACATTGAATAGACAACCTAACTTTACACCTAAAACAACTGGAAAAAGAAGAACAGAAAAACCCCAAAATCAGTAGAAGGAAAGAAATCATAAAGATCTGAGCAGAAATAAATGAAAAAGAAATGAAAGAAACAATAGTAAAGATTAAAAAACTAAAAGCTGGTTCTTGGAGAAGATAAACAAAATTGACAAACCTTTAGCCAGACTCATCAAGAAAAAGAGAGAGAAGAATCAAATCAACAAAATTAGAAATGAAAAAGGGTAGGTTACAACAGACAATGCAGAAATACAAAGGATTATGAGACTATTATGAACAACTATATGGCAATAAAATGGATAGCCTGGAAGAAATGGACAGATTCTTAGAAAAGTTCACTCTTCAAAACTGAACCAGGAAGAAATAAAAATTATGAACAACCCAATTACAAGCACTGAAATTGAAGCTGTGATAAAAAATCTCCGAAAAAAAGAAAAGCCCTGGACCAGATGGCTTCACAGAAGAATTCTATCAAACATTTAGAGAAGAGCTAAGTCCTATCCTTCTAAAATGCTTTCAAAAGATTTCAGAGGAAGGAACACTTCAAAACTCATTCTATGAGGCCACCATCACCTTGTCACCAAAACCAGACAGAGACAACACAAAAAAAGAAAACTACAGGCCAATATCACTGATGAACATAGATGCAAAAATCCTCAACAAAATTTTAGCAAACAGAATTCAACAACATATCAAAAAGCACATACACCATGATCAAGTTGGGTTTATTCCACAGATGCAAGGATTCTTCAATATACAGAAATCAATCAATGTGATACACCATATTAACAAATCAAAAGATTAAAAACCATATAATAATCTCAATAGATGCAGAAAAAGCCTTTGACAAAATTCAGCACCCATTTATGATTAAAACTTCAAAAAATGGGCATAGAAGGAACCTACCTCAAAATAGTAAAGGCCGTATATGATAAGCCTACAGCAAACATTTGGAGAAGGAAATGGCAACCCACTCCAGTATTCTTGCCTGGAGAATTCCATGGACAGAGGAGCCTAGCAGGCTATATAGTCCATGGGGTCACAAAGAGTCGAACATGACTGAGAGACTATCACACACACACACACACACACACACACAGCAAACATTCTTCTCAATGGTGAAAAATTGAAAGCATTCCCTCTAAGATCAGAAATAAGATGAGGGTGTCCATTTTCACCACTATTATTCAACATAGTTCTGGAAGTCCTAGCTGTAGCAATCAGAGAAGAAAAAGAAATAAAAGGAATCTAGATTGGAAAAGAAAAAGTAAAGCTCTCACTGTTTACATATGACATGATACTGTACATAGAAAACCCTAAAGATAGTATCAGAAAATTACTAGAACTAATCAGTGAATTTCACAAAGTTGCAGGATACAAAATCAATAGGCAGAAATCACTTGCATTTCTATATACTAACAATGAAAAATTAGAAAGGGAAATTAAGGAATCAATCCCATTCAACATTGCAACAAAAAAGAATTAAATATCTAGGAATAAACTTACCTAAGGAGACAAAAGAACTGTATACTGAAAAGTATAAGACTCTAATGAAAGAAATCAAAGATGTAAACAGATGGAGAGATATTCCATGTTCCTGGGTAGGAAGAATCAATATTGTGAAAATGACTATACTACCAAATGCAATCTACGGATTCAATGTGATCCCTATCAAATTACCCATGGCCTTTTTCACAGAACTAGAACAAAAAATTTCACAATTCATACACAAAAGACCCCAAATAGCCAAAGCAGTCTTGAAAAAGAAGAATGGAGCTGGAGGAATCAACCTTCCTGACTTCAGATTATACTACAAAGCTACAGTCATCAAGACAGTATGGTACTGGCACAAAAACAGAAATATAGACCAATGGAACAAGATAGAAAGCCCAGAAATAAACCCATGCACCTGTGGGTACCTTATTTTTGACAAAGGAGACAAGAATATGCAGTGGGGCAAAGACAGCCTCTTCAATAAATGGTGCTGGGAAAACTGGACAGCTACATGTAAAAGAATGAAATTAGAACAGCTCCTAACCCCATACACAAAGATAAACTCAAAATCAATTAAAGACCTAACTGGAAGACCAGAAACTATAAAACTCTTAGAGGGAAACACAGGCAGAACACTCGATGACATAAATCAAAGCAAGATCCTGTATAACCCACCTCCTAGAGTAGTGGAAATAAAAACAAAAGTAAATTTCAAGTGGGACCTGATTAAACTTAAAGCTTTTGCACAGCAAAGAAAACTATAAGCAAGGTAAAAAGACAACCCTCAGGATGGGAGAAAATAATAGCAAATGAAACAACTGACAAAGCATTAATTTCCAAAATATACAAGCAGCATATACAACTCAATACCAGAAAAACAAACAACCCAATCAAAAAGTGGGAAAAAGACCTAAACAGACATTTCTCCAAAGAAGACATACAGATGGCTAACAAACACATGAAAGATGCTCAACATCATTCATTATCAGAGAAATGCAAAGCAAAACCACAATGAGATATCACCTCACACTGGTCAGAATAGTCAAAAAGTCTACAAACAATAAATGCTGGGGATGGTGTGGAGAAAAGGGAATGCTCTTGCACTGTCAATGGGAACATAAATTGATACAGCCACTATGGAAGATAGTCTGGAGATTTCTTAAAAAACTAAGAATAAAACTACCATATGACCCAGCAATCCCACTCCTAGGCATATACCCTGAGGAAACCAAAATTGAAAATGACACATGGATCCCATTGTTCATTGCAGCTCTCTTTACAATAGCTAGAACATGGAAGCAACCTAGATGTCCATTGACAGATGAATGGATAAAGAAGATGTATACATATACACAATGGAATATTACTCAGCCACAAAAAGGAATGCATTTGAGTCAGAGGTGGATGAATCTAGAACCTATTATACAGAGTGAAGTGAGTCAGAAAGAGAAAGATAAACACTGTATTCTAATGCATATATACAGAATCTAGAAAAATGGAACTGAAGAATTTATTTACAGGGCAATAACGGAGAAACAGACATAGAAAGTAGACTCATGGACGTGGGGAGAGGGTAAGATGTATGGAAAAAGTAACACGGAAACTTACATTACCATGTGTAAAATAGATAGCCAATGGGAATTTGCTGTATGGCTCAGGAAACTCAAACAGGGGCTTTGTATCAACCTAGAGGGGTGGGATGGGGAGGGAGTTGGGAGAGAATTTCAAAGGGAGGGGATATATGTATACCTATGGCTGATTCATGTTGAGGTTTGACAGAAAACAGCAAAATTCTGTAAAGCAATTATCCTTCAATAAAAAAATAAATTAATTAAAAAAAGAAATGGCCTTTCTTGACCAGAAAATGAATATTATCCTTATTCAAAGTTACTTTTAAATTTAATATTCCATTTTATAATTATGGTACCATTTGAAATGATGAGGTAAAATACAAAAAATGGACACTTTATGATGTGTCTTTGTCTAATCCGTTACCATGTAAATCTTTACCATTCACAGACACTCAAAAATCTAAGTGTTTCAGATGGTCAACTGCATCAGTTAGGGTCCCAGTGGGAAAGAAATGCACCTTTCAGTTTGGGAAAATATTTGAAGAAGATTCACTTTTAATGGACTACTTATAAGTATATAATCTGGGCATAGTGGAACCATAAGGAGGATATGCAGGAAGCAGGAGTTAAAGCAGAAGGGATGTTACCCCCACCAGGGAGAGAGCAGTTACCCCAGCCTGGAGAGGAAGACCATGGGGGAGACCGCCTGGAGAGAAGCACTGGCCAGCACAGCACACAGCCAGACTGTGGGGCCCTTGAGAGAGGGATCCAGGGGATGTGCACTCTGACATCACTCTACTCCCTCTCTCCTGTCTCCTGTTGGGATTTTCCACTAACCAAGCCCAACTGTAAGACAGAGGCTGAGGGATACCATAGATTCAGTCCACTCAGGTCAGCCTCCCAGTGTAGAGAAACAAGTGAATAAGGGCAAAAGTGGATCTGGAGGGACAAAGAGAAGACCCCTACATGGGCAGAGACGGGAACACACATGCTCCCACTCTAAGATTAAATTATGATACATTTATAGGGCTTCCCTGATACCTCAGTTGGTAAAGAATCCACCTGCAATGCAGGAAACCTGGGTGCGATCTCTGGGTTGGGACGATCCCCTGGAAAAGGAAAGGCTACCCACTCCAGTATTCTGGCCTGGAGAATTCCATGGACTGTAGAGTCCATGGGGTCGCAAAGAGTCAGACACGACTGAACGACTTTCACTTTTCATGATAGATGTATAAAACATACAGAAGTGAGGCATCCACATGAGGCAGGAGCAGATGCAAGGGCCCCAGGACAGCTTGCCTTGTCCCCCAGACAGAGTCCCCAAAAGCACACGGCACATAGGTACTGGCTGTGCAAGGCAAGATCTGTTTAATCAGAGCTGCTGCTCATTTCTCACCACCCCATGGTAAATCCATATTCAAGAAGACTTTAACAAGGGCCTCTGAACACTATGAAAAGGAATCTGGGTTGTCTCTGTGCAAAACTGAGTCATAGAGGTTTTTTGATCAGAGCAATGCCATGATTACATCTGTGTTTAGAAAGGCTCCTTTGGTCACTTTGTGATGTTGAGATTAGAAGATGCACTGAAGGAAATGTAGGGGACCATTTAGAAAGCCATTACAGTAATTCAGGAGGGAGATAAGTCCAGGACTGTCATTTTGTGATTTGCACTTTTTAAAATCTCTGGTGCCTAGTACTTGGCGATATATAAAGAATGATACAAAATTTGTTTCTTCAATCTTGAAATTTCTATCATTCTCTCAATGATTTCTCCTGCTTCTTTACCTCCCAGGACCATTCATTTATCAAGCCTTGCGGAGTCTAACTTCTAACATCTCTAGGACTGTCCTCTTTTCTCCACCAATGCTTTGAGATAAAGGTCACACTTATCACACAGACTAGCATTTCTCAAAATTATGTACAAGCCGTTCTTAGGGACTTCATAAAAAAGAAAAGCTTTCTGGTCAAATGCTTTGTGGAAGTTGTGGAATAAACAAATGTAAATGGTTTGTTTATACCCACGTATGGATTCTTAGAGAGGAGGGAATACATGCATTAGTTCTTCCTTTTCATAAAACATCTAGTGACTTCTCCAGGCACAGTGGGATACCTCAGAATATAGACTGCAAAATGCTGACATGGACAAACGAAGGTTTTCCTTGCATTTCTGTAAAATTTCGTTCAGCCTGCTGACTTTTCTGTATTTATTGCCCCCAGGACAGAGATCATACAGCATAAAGCAGAGGAAAAGGTAATCAATTCTTACAGTTTGTTTCAAATGTTAGGGGAACTCATGGGCAACAGATTTGGAAAAATATGATGAATAAAAGCAAAACTTCTTACATTCAGACTAGATAAAAGGAAGGGAGAGGGAAACAGCCAAAGGGTAAGCAGAGTGTTTCAACTTAAGTGGGTACCTGAAAAGGGGGCCACGTCCCAGCCCACTTAACAGCCCCAAACTGAGCCATGGTGGAGGGGAAAGTCACAACAGACACAGAAGGTTTGGAGGACCTAAGAACCAAGGGAGTCTATGCCTTCCTGGGAAGATGGAGGGCTGGGAATAAAGCATGACTTTAAACGAAATGGCTGAAATGTAATTTCACGTCTATGCTGCAGTTTCCCAACCTTGGCACTGTGAACATTTTGTCCCCACTAATTCTTTGTTGTGGGGACTGTCCTGTGTATGGTGGGATGTTTATTGGCATCCCTGGCCTCTACCCACTAGATTCCAGGAATGTAATCCCCACCCTCAGTGTGGGCAACCAACAACATTTCCAGGCCCTGCCAAATGTCCCTGGGGGCAAAACTGCAGTTGAGACCTCTGCTCTCGGTGGATGCAGTCCTAGACAGCCTCAGAGAGTTTCTTACAAGTGTGGTACAGATTGTGAATAGCTGAATGAATCCTTCCGGAAGATCCAGAGCAACGTGCATGAATGATGTCCGAGAACCAGATGGGATGAAGGAAAAAAATGCAACAGCAAGAGTTGCCAGAGAGGACTGATCATACTCAAGGACAAAATGGCACCCTCCCCATGGATGCTTGCACATCATAACTTCACTGGTTAAGAACAAAGATACTGGCACATACTAGGAGGCAGGCTGTCTAGGTTCCCATCCGAGCTCTAATCATTAAGAGCTATTTGACTCTGGCAAAGTGCTCAATTTTACAGACCTAATACATAAGACAGAGATAATAATGGTACAGGTTATACAGGATTACTACAGTAATTAAACGCGTGAAATAATTAAAAGTCCTGCTCTCGTCTCCATAATTAAGCATTGAGTAAGAAGTCGTTTTTATTATGTATAAAAACACTCCCCTGAAATTTGATCTAATTCAGAGTAGGAGAGTAACCATGAATTAAAACTAAATTTCAACCATCAAACCAAATAAGGTTCACAATAAAAGCTGAAATTCATAGGTAAATGAACCTATTTTTACATTTCCAATTTGTTTTTTTTTTTTTTTAATTTATTTGTTTGGCTGTGCCAGGTCTCAGTTGCAGCATGTGGGATGTAATTCCCTGACAAAGGATCAAACCCTGGCCCCCTGCTTCAGGAGCACAGAGTCTTAACCACTGGACCTACCGATTTGTATTCACAAATTTCTTCTCACTACCTTGGTCTCTTTGCATCCAGTCTGACATTCTCCATCTCTACCGCTCAATGCATATTCATACCACCATTATGGTCATCATTTTAAATCCCAAATGTGATCAGATACTGGGTTCCCAATTATCCATAGTCACGGTCACACAGAGACACCTCAAGAGTTCAAGGCTATGTAGGGGAGGGCATGGCATGAGAGTTCATGGTTTCTGTGCAAGATTTGTATTATTTTAAAAATTATGTATGCTCCTAAGAAAACATTTGAAAACACTGGCCTATGGAGACTCCACCAGATGGCAGTCAAGACCATCCCTGAAGGCCCTCGCCCATCCCTCCAGCTGCTCAACAACCTTGCTATCCAGATGAAGAAAGTCACCTGTGCAGAGTACATGTGCCATCAACCTCATAGTTTTACACAGGCAATTTTGACTGCCTGGAATACTTTTCTGCATCTCTTACAGACAGGAAGTCACTGAAGGAACTTTTTTCTGGAAACGTGCTTATATTTGCATTTTTGAAAGAAGTCTCATGGACTCTGGTGCTGGGGGACCTGCTTCACATACTGCAGGATTCCTTATAAGGCTGGTAAGGAAAATACCTTGGGCTTCCCTGGTGGCTCAGGCAGTAAAGAATTTGCCTGCAATGCAAAAGACCTGGGTTTGATCCCCGGGTTGGGAAGATCCCTTGGAGGAGAGCATGGCAACCCACTTCAGTATTCTTGCCTGGAGAATCCCCATGGACAGAGAAGCCTGGCAGGCTACAGTCTAAGGGGTCTCAAAGAGTTGGACATGAGTGAGCAACTAAATACAGCACACAGCAAGGAAAATACTTAGCTTCCCTATGATCAAATTCCACTACAAAGTCCTGGAGTGCTCAAAAAAAAAAAAAAAAAACCCAAAGCATTGAATCCACTAACCTTAGAAGTCAACCTCTCTTTTTCTGTTCTTTTACATTGTCCTGCTTATCCTTTCCCAAGGTCCCTACACTCTTCCCTTAGAGGATCTAGTCCCTTCTAAGAGCTTTTAAAACACTGGAGCCAGTCTCTCCTCTAGTTTGGGCAACTTCTGCTTTCATCTCTACTGTACAACTGTGCCCTGAGGCAAAGACAGCACAGAGGTCTGGAAAGGGAAGGGAAATGTATGTTTAGAGTAAAACAAGTGATCCACCAATGGATCAAGTGAACCACCATTCCATCCAGATGTGTGTCTCAGTGAATCGTAACTTCTTTCCTCATACTTTTCTTGAATCAGTTTCATTCTGTGGTCAGAAAAATATACTGTTAAAAACAAGTCCAACTGAGACACACATCTATGCTGAAGACCCTTCTACAAGTTAAATCATGATCTAGAAAGCAATACCTTACCCAGTAGCTGTCTTTTCCCTTTTCCAAACCTTCAAGATGGTTCCTTCAGTAGTGAAAAATATCACTCTTTCCTCAGGAGGGTCACCATTCATTGCCTTCATTTGTGCATCAATGTTCTACACTTTCAGTTTAATGCCACAACCCATCAGATCACTGCCTCCTCTGTCCCATTTGGCAGCCAGTCTCAGGACTGCTGCTGGTTTTCCATCTGTCAAACTCAATCTACCTTCAACCTAGAGGCAGGGCATGGAGAGTGGACTGAGCAAAGAACAACGAAGGCATACTGGTTTGCTCCTGGATTTGCTCTGCTTTGAATGGAGAAGCATGCATGCTAAGTCGCCTCAGTCATGTCCGACTGCTCGCGACCCCATAGATGGTAACCTGCCAGGCTCCTCTGTCCATGGGATTCTCCAGGCAAGAATTCTAGAGCGGGTTGCCATCTCCTCCTCCAGGGGATCTTTCCAACCCAGGGATCAAATTGGCGTCCCATTATGTCTCCTGTATTGGCAGGAAGGTTCGTTAGCACTAGCACCACCTAGGAAGCCCAGAATGGAGAAGGGGGGTCCTAATAACATAGAATATTCCTTAATGGGGACTTGCTTCCTGACTTTGAGGGAATCTGGCTAGAAACAGGCTTACAGCCTAGAAGACAACATAAACAGTGATATTAATTATGTATCTTCCCAGCTATAAGGACTCCTCTTAACCCGCAGCAAGAGGAGCATGAGGGAGCAGCCACATTGAACCATTCTGATCAGTGAGAATGAACCATTCTGATCAAGGAGAACCATACTCCTTGCTACCATGCATTGGTCCAGAGAGGACGTGGTCCAAGCTATCCTATCAGATAGAGTGGAATATGCTTACATAGCCTCCTTGAAAATGGACACCAACTGAAGCTGCCTCTTTCACTTGCTAGCTGTATGACCTAGCATGGGGCATGTGACCTCTCTTGACCTATTTCTTCATCTGTGAAAAGAATAATTTGAACTAGATGATATTTCGATTTCCTTTCTGCTCTTGCATTATGGTTGTCATAAAGAAGGTAGATTCTAGAGTCATTGAGGCCTGGATTCAAGACCATGTTCTATCAGTCACGAGCCGTATGACCTAGAAAAGTTCCTGGAATTCTAAGCATGAGTTTCATCATCTGTAAAATGGGGATGATGCTAGTGCCTTTCTTGGTGTTAAGCAAAATAGTGCATGTAAAGTGCTTAAACGCTATCACACAAAGTAAAGCAGACTACAGCCTCTGGTTACTATAGCTATTGTTATTTCTACATGGAATCATAAAGTGAATTTCTTTTAAAAAAAAAAAAGGAGGGAAAGAAGAAAAAGGAAGGAAACCAATGTGAAAATATCATAATTATTCAGTTAAAGGAATGGTTTGAATAAGAAGATCAAACTATATGGCTTAATATCAGTGCAAAGAGGAGAAGGAAACAGCAACCCACTCCAGTATTCATGCCTGGAGAATCCCATGGACAGAGGATCCTGGTAGGCTATAGTCCATGGGGGTCACAAAGAGTCAGACACGACCAAAGTGACTTAGCAGCAGCAGTGCAAAGAAGTGAGGGGAGAAAGGACAAAGAATCAATATGACTTCACAGGCATGTAAACACGTACAGCCCTGGGGAAGGGCATGGCAACCCACTCCAGTAATTTTGAAGAGCCTGGCAGGCTAGGGTCCATAGGGTTGCAAAGAGTCAGACACGACTGAAGTGACTTAGCATGCAAACATGTACAGGATGTTCAATTATGGTCTTAAAGAATGTAACACTATTTATGCCAAGCCTTATCACCCTCAGAATTTAAATAAAAATGTTATAACAAAGAATACTCCAAATACAAACAGCATTGGGTAAAATTATAACTCTCACGAATGACAGAGTCTGTAAACTATTCAACTTGAAGAACCGTATTGAAGACATATATTCCACAGTCTTTCTTTATAACCTTCTTTTAGTGACATGTACAATATCTATACACCTGAGATATTCCTTTTTTATGTCAAAAGTATACTAACTACTCCAACACCACACATGATTAATTATCTCCACTCTGATTATCTCAATCTAGAAACCACCCTAACACCCTTAAAGGTGGTAATATTTTGAAACTCTCAAGGAATAAACTAGGATGTCTATTATAGAATATTTTTGTCTACATGAATGGTATGCTCTGGTGGCCACTGACTGACATAGAGTCTATTTCTTTGGGGAGTCACATTATCTGACTGGGTACCATGCAATCTAAAGAACGATGAGAGAGAATATAAGACAGGTAAGAGAGAAAAACAAAAATAATAAAGGAACCAGGGCTGCATACTGTGGCATAATATAATGCCAGCCTCAAGAGATAGGAAATCTCAGCAGGGGAAGGGCTGCAGTCAGCGAAGGCCGTCAACCCAGCATACTCCAGCCAAAACAACAATGTCATTCTACCTGTAAAGCTGAGAGCAAGTGCCACAAAAAATGACAGGGACAGGAATCAAAGATAAAGCCATCACACAAAGGGCATGTCACATCTGCCTCTCACATAAAAGAACTATATGGATCACACACACCATATCTTTCACATTAGATTTGTAAAGATTTACAGCCCTGTTCCATTTCCTAGGCTTCCATGAATGATGTAACATGTGCACAAGTGACCCTTTCAGATGGTCACACTAGGGAACTGGCAAGAGTTTCCCTGTGGGGGGGATCCTAGAGACCTCCTGAGGAACGCAAGAACTGAAGCATCCATTATCCCATATTTATGACGGTGCCCCAGAATTCAAAAAATGTTAAGGTGGTTGGTCCTGGATATCTCAGAACAAATGACTCACTCTCATCTGTCCCATTCAATTATCTTGGCACTACCAAGAGTTGTCATGTCGTGTGCCTGGCAGGACATTTTCAAAGTCAGCGGTTCTTTTGCAAGATGGTGAAAGACAAAGAGAACAGCTCAAAGATTTTCCTCTTAGATAGTATCTTCTCCATTGACCACACCTGCACTCAGTTGAAACTAAATACATTTTTTTATTTGACTGTGGAAAGTCATCTTCTTGGATGAGTTAATGCCTTGCTGACTACCAAAACAGTAATGAGAACATGTTTATTTCCCAGATTTGGTGTTAATCGGTTACTCTGATGATTGCACTTTAAAGCCATATTCTTGTAAAACATCTAGAATGGCTATTTCCAGAATTTGGAAACTAGGCGGTCTAACAGCTTTAGAATCCTATAGTCATTTTAGAGACAGAGATACAAGATTTAACTTAAATCACTCTAATCACTCAGATGTCTAAGCAGATATGCTGCTTACTTGTCCTGTTATATTTATATACTTTCACATGGGCCTCTGCAGATATAAGGTATTAGAAGGGAGTTTGCTCAGGGACCAACTTAGAAAGCCTTAAACTGAAATATAAGTATTTCATATCCTGCTTATCTATTTATATTTGTCTAAGCCCTCAAAATGACGGTGAGGGCTAAATACCTCTATTTTACTTCACATATAAAATCCAGGAAGCTGTCCCATGGCACCTTGGGCATGCTTCTCCCTTTATTGATTGGCTTCTCCATGAACCCAGAGGGCCTGTGCCGGGTTCAGAAGTGTGGAGCTAAAAAAGAACTTTCTGTAGATGGGAAGATTACACTTCATGACTGTCCTTCTCCGACTTTAATGCGCAAATGCAGCGAACCAGAGGTTTAAGACGGAGATTCAGATTCAGCAGATCTGAGTAACACTGCTGGTCCACAGCCCAACCTGAAGCTGCTGGGAGCCCTGTCCTTGCTGACTGCCCTATGCTGCTCCTCCTCTACAGGGCGGGACCACTCTGTGTTTTTCTCAGGGCTTCAGCTTCCTCCCCTATGAAGCTAGACAAGGAGAGGGAGAGGGTGGGATGATTTGGGACAATGGCATTGAAACACGTATAATATCATATATGAAACTAGTCGCCAGTCCAGGTTCAATGCACCATACTGGATGCTTGGGGCTGGTGCACTGGGACGACCCAGAGGGATGGTATGGGGAGGGAGGAGGGAGGAGGGTTCAGGATGGGGAACACGTGTATACCTGTGGTGGATTCATTTTGATATATGGCAAACCCAATACAATATTGTAAAGTTAAAAAATAAAAAAAAATAAAAATAGATAAACAACAGAATTTACTGTATAACACAAGGAACAGTGTTCAATATCTTATAATAACCTATAATGGAAAATAACCTGGAGAGATATATATATATATATATATATGTTTGTAACTGAAAAAAAGAAAGAAATAGAGGCTATTAGCAAATTCAAGAGTTGAAGAGAAGGTGAATGAATACATTCAGGTTGAAAGCATTCTGAAAAAAAAGTTTAAGGAGCTCCTTGATGAACTATCTTTAAAAATCACTGAAGGACATGAAGATAACTCTTCCCCTAAAACTAACAAACTGGATGCCATTGACGTCGCCAGTTTCCTGTCCCGCAGAGCATTCGCTTTTTGTATTCTGCATCAAACTGCTACTCTAGATCCCTGCTCCTTGTCCAGGCTGTTATAACTGTTAACCAGCCTTCTATACAACCTCACTTCTCAGTGATGCTCAACTTACATCCTGCGGGGAGGCATAACACCCTTGATAACTCTTCTCCCAAAGCCCCAGGTCCGTTAACATAATCTTGTGACAGTAAGTTGTTAAATTGTAGGGAGGAAGAGAAGACAATTTTCCATGTCTGTATAATTTATAATTCATAGAATTTTCTCTCCTAAAAGGTGCCATTGCTACTGCTTGTTTTATACATGACAAAAGTGAGGGCCAATGAAAATAAATCCCTTGGTCAGTATCACAAAAATAATTAAGAGTGGAATCAGGACTGGAAATGATGTGTTTAATTCCCAGTTCAATCTGATGACTTCAACTCCACCTTGGAGGAAATTTTCCAACACATTTTTTTTTTCCCAAGCTCCTTAAAAGTTATCTGCAGCCATTCTTGGTTTTGCAGCAGCATTCGATGGTGGTGCCACTGAACCAATACAATGCTGAGGTGAAGGAAAGAGAGACAGCCTGAGAGTGATGGAGAGGCATTCCTCATAGATGAGGTGGAAGGGACCGGAATAAAGAAACCAGCTGTGTTAGTGGCGGCTCCTCCGTCCCCTCGGAGAAGACTCAGAAAAGCCCAACTCAAATACTCACTGGACCTATCTCTGAGGTGTCCTCAGAGATGCTGTTATCTATTTTAATCTATTTTAAACAGAATATCTTTTTGAAAGTATATTGCAGCAGGGCTTCCCTGGTGGCTCATGGTAAAGAATCTGGCTAACAATGCAGGAGACACAGGTTTGATCCCTGATCTGGGAAGAGCCCACACACTACGGAGCAACTAAGCCCATGTGCCTGAGCTGACCAACTACTGAGCCTGTAGGACCCAGGAGTCACAACTACTGAACCCATGTGCCACAGCTACTGAAGCCCTCGCACCCTAGAGCTCATGCTTTGCAACAAGAGAAGTTGCTCTACTGAGAAGCCCACATAAAGCAACTAGACGGTAGCCCTTGCTTGCTACAACTAGAGAAAAGTCCAACAGCAATGAAGACCCAGCACAGCCAAAAACACTAGAAGAATAAAATAAAAAAGTATACTGTAAACAAATATGCCACCTTATAGCCAGAGCATGATTAGGAACATGGAGAGCACACGGTTCTCGAAAAACACCCAGAAGTGGTACAGCATGCCGAGAGAGAGATGCAGTCTGGATCAAGGAGGAGATACTGGACTTGAGGTGGCGCTAGTGGTACAGAACCCACCTCCAGTTCAGGAGATGTAAGAGATAGTCGGAAAGATCCCCTGGAGGAGGACATGGCAACCCGCTCCAGTATTCTTGCCTGGAGAATCCCAGGGACAGAGGAGCCTGGGGAGCTACGGTCCGTGGAGTCACAAAGAATCGGACACGACTGAGCGGCAGCATGCACGCACCTTGCACTTGAGAGAAGCCAGCCTGAATACAGACTGATTAGCCGTGAAAAAGTGGTCATGGGTACCAAGCAGAGAATGAATTATGGGGCTGTGTGGAGAGAAATGGGCTCAGGGCAGATTTATTACACTCCATTTCCACTCTGCTAGCAGGCTGCACAGAGCCTCTGAGGTACAGATTTACTCAGGATTGAAATTTTACATCCTGGGACACTATCTCAAATAATCTAATTTGGTGAGATGAGAAAATCATATCTCATAAAACTATCATCCCTTTTCAAAAGCCCATATAAAAGTTTACAGGCTGTTGAGGTATCTAGCCATGGCACAAGCTTCTATTATAGGCGACATGAAGACAACGAACTTAAAATTATTTTAATAAGAAATGCTACTGCTCGCTGTGCGTGGTTTGTTTTTTACGACCTGAACTTCATAAATTTTCATAAGGTGTCTTTATTGTCAGACTTGGGGAGCTGCCGTGTCACTGTTGCTCAGTCAAAGCTTTTTAAAATAAAAGAATCTCAACCTGAGTGTGATATTATACCTGATATGATGATAGCTGACCCCACACCTACTTCCAGCAACATTCTTGTCTTCTATGCAAATGTCAAAATAAATATATCCCCCTTCACTGTGAAATGGGTTATCTGTTTGGCCATTATACATGTAGGAGCAGGCTGCCCCAGTAGGAAGGGACCTTGACTGTCCTCTACTAATTCTAGATGGAAGAGAAATGATGCTCAGGACTACACACACACACAAAGAAAACCTATGCCCAGTAACTTCTTTAGGACTTGTGTGTGGGTATCTTTCAGGGGTTGGACAGAAGAGGAAGAAAGAGAGGTGGCTACTTCCGAATAAGAACTACTATCATCTTCTAAGAGCTCCTTATGTTTGTGGTATAGAATCAGCACTTCATATGCATTATTTCACTGAGTCCTGCAATCCTAGGAAATGTAGAATAGCATGCCTATTTTACAGGACATGAATCTTCAGCTTGGAGATGATTATCATTTGCCCAAAGTCATACAGCAGGGACTCAATTTAGATGTGTCAGATCACAAACACAGCTTTATTCCAATGTCACCTCTCAATATTGTTTCTCATCAATATCATTCAGTATTCTTGATTATTCAGGAGAATACTATGAAGAGGAAAAGAACTTCAGAAAACCTTGGAAGGGAAAAGACATTTTACAGTGTATTGGAGCGGAATAGGGGCTTCCCAGGTGGCACTAGTGGTCAAGAACCCGCCTGCAATGCAGGAGACAGGGGTTTGATTCCTGGGTCGGGAAGATCCCCTGGAGGACAGCATGGCAGCCCACTCCAGCATTCTTGCCTGGAGAATCCCATGGACAGCGGAGCCTGGCGGGCTACAGGCCACTGGGTCTCAGAGAGTCAGACCACAACTGAAGCAACTTTGCATGCAAGCATGGACCAGAATGAGCCCCTGAAAACTGCCTGGGCAAACTCTTCATTTTACTGAGAAGAAATAGCAAGGTGGTCACAGGACTAGTGCTGGGTCACACAGCTGGTTAACATCAGGAGCAGGATTTTCTCCTCATCATACCTACCACCAGTGCTGCTGAAGGCAACACACATAGCCGAGTTGATAAAGGAGTTACACAAAAAGTGACTTTCCCCGTCTCTAATACTGGGCACTTTTTTCTACCTCATCCTCTTTAGCACCTTCTGCTCTTCCCCTGGAATAGAATGAATATGATAGGTACTTAGGATGTGATTAGAACTGGAAAGGCAAGGCCAGGAGAATAAAGAGTATTCCAGTATTTTTCCTCTTAGGTCCTTAACTTGAGGATAAAATTCCTCCTAGATATTTCTCTTGGGAACAGGATGAAATAAGAGGAGTAATCAAATACTCAGTCAACAGATACTGCTGCTGCTGCTGCTGCTAAGTCGCTTCAGTCGTGTCCGACTCTGTGCGACCCCACAGACAGCAGCTCACCAGGCTCCTCTGTCCCTGGGATTCTCCAGGCAAGAACACTGGAGTGGGTTGCCATTTCCTTCTCCAATGCAGGAAAGTGAAAAGTCAAAGTGAAGTCGCTCAGTCGTGTCTGACTCTTAGTGACCCCATGGACTGCAGCCTTACCAGGCTCCTCTGTCACGGGATTTTCCAGGCAGGTGTACTGGAGTGGGTCGCCATTGCCTTGTCCACAACAGATACTAGAATTCACTATTTCTAGATAATCAGTCATTAATTGGATGACTAAGGATCTGCTTTCAAAGAGCTTATGTCTAGTGAGGAAAAAATCAATACAATCAGTACAAACTAACTGTTAAAATCTAATGTTGCAAGCACCATGAGAGACACAAAAAATACGATATGAGAACATGAAAAGATCATCAAGGAGTTTAGCTCAGATATGATGAGTACTCAGGAAAGCCTATGGGAAGTCACTGAGGATGAGCACAGGGCTTGACCTTCATGTGAGGGGCAGAAAAACAACTGCAGAATTCTGGCTAAGAGGGGACACACAGGGATCTTGGGCCTTTTGGCTCTTAAATGATATAGTGTTCTGGCACATAGTGAAAGTGAAAGTCTCTCAGTCGAGTCAGACTCTTTGTGACCCCATGGACTACACAGCCCATGGAATTCTCCAAGCCAGACTACTGAAGCACGTAGCTGTTCCCTTCTCCAGAGGATCTTCCCAACCCAGGGGTCGAATGAAGGTCTCCAGCATTGCAGGTGGATTCTTTACCAGCTGAGCCACCAGGGAAGCCCTGGCACATAGCAGATGCTCAATACAAGTAATGTGCTTAATAATCTGGGGCAAAAAGACATCGTAACTATCCTTTCACATCTCTTCTACCTTTTTTCTTATATGTCCCCCTCCACTGCCTATAGTTAAATGGTTTATTAATAGTGCCAAGAAGGGCACTGATGGCAGTGATCAACCCATTCCAGTTTCCGTGCAGTGCCAGATCTCCTTTACCGCTGTTTCTTTCTTTTTTAAAATGCTACTTGCAGCTACCCTTAGGTATGTTTTTTATTTACTTATTTGGCTGTGCTGGGTCTTAGCCACAGCACATGAAATCTTCAATGTTCATAATGGCAAGTGGGGTCCTTAGCTGCAGCACGTGGGATCTTTTTACTTGTAACATATGCACTCTTAGTTGAGACATGTGAGACCTAGTTCCTTGACTAGGAATCGAACCCATGCCCCCGGCACCGGGAGCACAGAGTCTTAGCCACTGGACCACCAAAGACGTTCCCATTTTTTTGTTGTTGTTGTTTCTGGTGGCTGGTCTTCTCACCCACTGCACACTGACAGCTGGAGCGAGCATGACACTTCAAGGCCATTACGGGACAGTTGGAATCCTTAGAAAGTTCTTCCCGTGTTGATTTCAAACCTGCCTCCTTACCATCCTGCCCACTGAATCTGGTCGTGGCTGCTGGAACTTTGGAAAAATGAATCTACTCTGTGCACGTCATCCCTTCAAGTGTTTGCAGACAGCCGCCACCTCTGTTAAAAGCCGCCTATTCTGGCGCCAGCCGGCACTAAAGGAGGTTGGGAAACAGCGGTCATGGGGGTGGGGCGGGGGGCTCACAGAGATTCTGCTCCGTGCCTTTCTTCATGCTGGGCTGCTGAGAGTGGCTTCACCAGTGCTGAAATCGTGCTCCTAGTGTCATCATAAGAACCTGACAGAAAGAACTGGGCTAGTCTGAGAGGCCTCCGGTGCGGCACCACCTTCCCAACTAAGCACGCGCCCCAGAGACAGTAAAAACTCCATCCTGCGGAGGGAGGGCCTCTCCAACAACCACCCCGATTAGCCAGAAGGAACAGTTCAGAGGTTGCCTTTTAATTTTTTTCCCCTAGTGTTAGAAAATAAACTGCCACAAGACAAAATAATTACCTCTGGAGAAGACCTATAACACTGCCATCTCCCATATGCATAATTCCCGTTCTCATCTAATTTGATCGGTGATATCATTTTCCAGGTAGGTATATCTTTTCGCCACTCACTCACCTTCAACAAACCTTGCTGCCTTAAGTTACCAGTGAGCTTTTCTTATCGTTGAGGAAGGAAGTGGTCATCTAGGAGGGCTGCGTCAGGCTGGATGCAGGGCTCCATCATAACACGATCTTGCAATGAGAAGATGTTAAACCTAACCCTCAATCACTCCCTGGGGTTCTATAGATTTTGTTTTTCTAAAAAAAAAAAAAAAAAAAAAAAAACCAGGTTATTTGGGACTTCCCTGGTGGTCCAGCGATTAAGAATATGCCTGCCAATGCAGAGGAGGTGGTTTGATCCAGGTAGATCCCACAGGCTGAGGAGCAACGAAGCCTGTGTGCTGCAGCTACAGAGCCCATGTGCCACAACCACTGAAGCCCCAGAGCCCAGAGCTCACATCCCACAGTACGAGAACTTGTTGTGGAACTACAATGAGGAGCCCAAACTGCACAAGGAGTAGCCCCTGCTCGCTGCAAATAGAGAAAGTCTGAAATAACGAAGACCCAGCACAGCCAAAAATTACATAAATAAAATTAAAATTCAAAATCCATTTAGCAAGACAGAACACTATTGGTGGCTTTTAAAATAATCAGCAATAGAGTTGTTCATCATCTTTAATGTCACTTTCACTATTTTATACAGTTTCTTTATTATTTTATACAGCAACATTAAAACATTCTATAATTTGCATTTTTAAATGGGTCTATTGAAGTACACACACTGAAGACTCAAAACTACTACCCAAACACAGTAAACATTTTTCTGGCTTTAATTCTTGATAATTCAGAAACATTTCAAGAAATCAGGTATTTCTAAAGACCAGATTGCCTATTCCCCTGCCAGCCAAGGGTACATTATACTGTTCCTTTGCCAATGCAGTGTAAGAAGACAGTAGATCCGAGAGCCTGTGAACTTCTCAACAAATTTAAACCTTGCTTAGGCAAGGAGGCAAGAAAGACTTCAAGGGTATGAAGGGCTTACAGGGGTCCTTCTGCCAGGACAGTGGTAGTTTGAACATGTGCCATCACGTCCACATACTTGGCACAGTCATCTGGCCTCTACCTGGCAGTTGTGGAAGAGGGTGGTGGACAAGAAGAGACCAGAGAGAAGGAGCCTGTGTTTCCCACCAGAAAACCACAAGGACAGGGGAAGCGGCATTCCCAGGAGGCAAAGAAGGGAGAGGCCTGGAGCTGTGCAAGGGGAGAGACACTGCTGACATTCAGCAGTCGTGGTGGTCTCTGTATCGACCACACGGTCACCACACTCCAGGTGGTTACCACAGCCCCTGGGGTTGTCTGGAGCACCATAGAGACCTGGCTAGAGAACTCCGCCAAAGCACGACTGTCATCTGGGGAACAGGGGAGAAATTCTGGCTCCAACACCTTACCTCCCATCATTTCTTTTTGGACTTTGGAGGGTTACGTTTGGACCCTGGAATCTGAGTATTACAAGTGAGCTCACAGGGATACTGAGGTGGTGGCCAGTGGTCCATATCACCATGGAGAATCACAGTGGATGAAAACCTGTGGGTAAAGGCCAGTGGGTAGCCAATGAGAGAACACAGCCTGGTTCTCTAGAATTCACACATGACAGACTCCACACGGATGGCTCACAGCAGTGGTTAATGCATCGTGGAGGGACAGAGCTGAGCATATTTCACTGGACTTCACTTAGAGCCACAGTAATTCTGATATGCATCCCAGGTTGAAACTAGTGCTCCTCTAGAAAATTAGTACTGATTTCCAAGTGTGGTCTGTGAATCAACTGTGATTCTTATAAAATATTTGGATAAAAAGTTTAGATTCCAGAGTTTGGGATTAATATATACACACTATTGTATATAAAACAGGTAAACAATAAGGATCTACTGTATAGCATAGGGAACTATATTCAATATCTTATATAAGAATCTGAAAAAAATATATATGTGTGTGTGTATATATATATATAAACTGAATTGCTTTGATATATACTTGAAATTAATATAACATTATAAATTAACTGCACTTCAAATTAAAAAAAAAATATTTGTATTCCTGGATCCTACCCTCAGACTTCTGAGTCAGAAACTTCAAGGATGAATTCCAGGAATCTGCATTTTTTGCAAGCTCTCCAGGCTTTCTCTCATGCTAAAAGTCCAAGAGTCACTGCAATAGAGAGGTCTTAGGACCAGCCTGGTGGCTACATGTTGGGGACACAAGAAGAAGGCTACACAAAAGAGAAACAAGACTAAGATTTTACCTTCCACACTCTGAGTCTTGACACTTATTTCTGTGGAAGTGAGACTGAGCATGAAGAATCATACATGTAGTAATTAGATATATACAGACTTAAACTCTTTGGTAAGTTCACCAATTATGTTTTTTTCTTGCTAATTATTTTGTTGTCTAAATTCCAATACAGAAAATCCAATTCAGGTCTTAAAATAAATGTCTGTGAACCCAGGAGGATCCAGGTGACTATTCAACTACAACTCGGGTGCCTGAGAAGAGACTGTCCTTGAATGAGTCCGCCCTGGTTACACAGACACTGGTTATATAACCTGGCTCCTGTACCTGGATCTCGCTCTGATTTGGGTCACTTCCAAACATTCCAGGTTTACACATGCATACAGGGTTCACAAAGCACATTCATGCAGAAGCAACGTTTTAAGTCACTTGGTCTTTCCAAAAATCTAAAACCCAAGTTATATATTTTGTTGTTAAAAAATCTGCCTGCATTTCACACGGTTACATGTTTTCAAGAGTTCCTGTAGTGCTTACAATTCCACCTCTGTTCTCCCTTCCATTTCATTGTTCTCCTAAAGTCAACAAGGAAAAATAGACAAGTGAACAAAGACATATTTAATTTTAAAAATAAGAAGTCAGTTTCAAACCAAAGGCTCAAAAATCAGAGTTGCAGAAATTCTCTTGGCAAAGAAATGAGTGTATCTATGAAGTAGTTGATATTAGTTATTAAACTGTATAATTTATAATAATGGCTAGCTTTGTGAGTGCTGTAGAACTTCATGTAGTTCTGTAGCAAAGAACTTTGCTAAGTGTGTTATGTGTATTATCTCATTTTTACCTGACAACAATCCCTTTAAAGTTTCCTTTATTGTCTCCTAGACTTGGGAAACTAAAGCACAGATACGTTGATTAACTTGGTCAAAAATCACACAGCTAATGACTGGAGAAGCTGGAATTTGTGTTCACAAAGTCTGACTACAGAAGCTGAACTTAACCATTAGGCTATACTACTTCCCACCTTCAATAGTGTAACAAGTGTGGGAAGTTTTGTTTAATCATCAGCATCTCCAAATATTATTAAAGACCATGCATAACAACCAACTGATTAAGGTAAAATCATCTCATATATATATAATCAAAATATACTGCTGCTTATATACAGGTATGTTTAGGTATACACAACCAATAGCATTTTATGCTATTCCTATTCTCAGTATCATAATTTTCATGACATACAAGGTAATACCTCTCCCTAAGACTGCAAGGGAGCTTTCCCACCTCTAAAGTATCAAATAACATTCTATTCTGCCCTCCAAGAGGAGGAACAGGTAAGGATTATCCTACCTGACACTTATTTAACTTATATTCTACCTGATGCTTATTTAACTTATATGCAGAGTACATCATGAGAAATGCTGGGCTGGATGAAGCACAGGCTGGAATCAAGATTGCTGGGAGAAATATCAATAACCTCAGATATGCAGATGATACCACCTTTATGGCAGAAAGTGAAGAACAAAAGAGCCTCTTGATGAAAGTGAAAGAGGAGAGTGAACAAGTTGGCTTAAAGCTCAACGTTCAGAAAACTAAGATCATGGCATCTGGTCCCTTCACTTCATGCCAAATAGATAGGGAAACAATGGAAACAGTGAGAGACTTTCTTTTTTTGGGCTCCAAAATTACTGCAGCTGGTGACTGCAGCTCTGAAATTAAAAGACGCTTGCTCCTTGGAAGAAAAGCTATGACCAACCTAGACAGCATATTAAAAAGCAGAGACATTACTTTGCCAACAAAGGTTTGTCTAGTCAAGGCTATGGTTTTTCCAGTGGTCATGTATGGATGTGAGAGTTGGACTGTGAAGAAGGCTGAGCGCCAAAGAATTGATGCTTTTGAACTGTGGTGTTGGAGAAGACTCTTGCGAGTCCCTTGGACTGCAAGGAGATCCAACCAGTCCATCCTAAAGGAAATCCTGAATATTCATTGGAAGGACTGATGCTAAAGCTGAAACTCCAATACCTTGGCCACCTGATGTGAAGAACTGACTCATTAGAAAAGACCCTGATTCTGGGAAAGATTGAAGGCAGGAGGAGAAGGGGATGACAAAGGATGAGATGGTTGGATGGCATCACTGACTCGATGGACATGAGTTTAAGTAGGCACCAGGAGTTGGTGATGGACAGAGAAGCCTGGTGTGCTGCAGTCCATGGGGTCGCTCAGGGTTGGACACGACTAAGCAACTGAACTGAACTGAAAGTATCAAATGGAAGGACATCATAGAATCCACACAATTTCTGGGTGAAATTTAAATTCTAGTGTTAATATCAGCAGAAGTTTTCTACCTTTATTTGTAACCTTTATCTTTCCTAGGCTCAGATTTGAAATTTCCTAGATTCTATACAGGTCTCACTTCTCTAATTTATCAAGGATAAATATTGCAAAAAAAAAATTCCTTTTAACCCAAGACACACAATAATTTTCTCTGACTAAATAGTAGTCATTTCCACATCCCTAACTAATATTTCACAGAAATAGCAATGTATTGAGCCTGAGATGAATTAGAATCTGAACTCTAATGATTAGTGAACAGTTTAAGTTGACTGAGTCCAGGTCCATAGATTCTGAATACCATATGTAATAGACCAAATACTTTAACACACATCAAAAATCACAACTCTATGTAGAATTTTATACAATTTTAACATGAGTATATTGAAACAAACATTTAAAAGAATTAGCTAATCATTTCTTACAACAGTCCTTTCCCTAGAGGGACTCAAAAGTTCTTTTAAAAATTTCATAGTATCTTCTAACTTGTGTTATTTTCTAAAGTACAACGACAATATGGAGAATAAACATTAGTGAAGATTTCATTGAAAAATACTCTTACTGATCAAAAAGCAAAAAATGCAGAGATAAAACATTCTATTCCAAGAGAAAAAGATGAAAAATAGTACCCATCTGCATCTCTTTCAAACCCAAAGTCCATTAGCCTAACCACTCCTGATATTCATGATTGAGTCCCTGTGCCAGGCCCACTGGAACTAGTGAATACCCCCATTTATTTTCAGATGTGTCCAGGAAAAAGGGGGGATATAGGTTCTCAATTAATATTGGTTATGTCCAATTTTGATTGGCTGATGATGTTAACAGTATATTCTGGCTATTTCAGAATCTCAGCCAAAAAGAGAAGAAAAAGTTGACTAGCTTTAGCTTGCATAAGACAGGCTCTCTCTGTGTGTGCTTTTATTTTTAAATTTCATTTTGCATTATAAACTTAGACATGTAAATGTTTAACACATTCATATTTATTTCTAAAATAAAATGCTAAGACTCATGATATTCAATCCTTTCTATTTGTTGATGATAGAACTGTCTTTATTAAAGGGCTAAGTCATTTTTCAGGAAGTATGTATGAAAGCCTGGTCATCTTTTTGTATCAGTTTTGTATGTATTTTAATTCATCTCTACTATTTATGAGATCATACAGTTGATGTGGCATACCAAATGCATCAAATATAAAAAAGTGGTTGGTTTTATTAATATGTACGCCTTCTGCTATATTTTTTCCACTTCTGAAAAATATGCTCATAAATTTCCTTTCAAAGTGACTATACTGTGCTGAATATCTTAAAGTTGAGCAGAGGGTGAGAGTATTAACTGTTAAGGCAAGATGACTGACCCTTAGTGATTCAACAGATATAAAATGTAATAGAATAATTGTCATGATAAGCTACCACAATGCACACAGTACTGCACCTCTGGCTCTCACATATTCCTCACAACAACCAACTCAACCCACTTCACAGATCAAGAAATCAAGGACCTGAGTTTAAGTAACATTCCCAAGCTCTCAAAGCTGTGAGGAACAAAGCCAGGGTTTGACTCAGCACGAGGCTATGTTCTTGCGCGCCACTCCTCACTTGCCCTCAGATCCTGTAGTTCTCCACCCAGGCTGCAGATTAGAATCACTTGGGGAGACTTAAAAAAAATACTGATAAATTAAATCATTCCCTTGAGGTAGGCTAAGAATGCCAGTATTTTTTTTTTCAAGGACTCCTCAGTTTAGCGTGAAGCCACAGTTGAAAACAACTGGATTAGCAAAGGCCAAAGAATAGTTATTTTCTTAATATGAGTCTTTCTCTGAGTAGTGAGAGAACAACACAAGTTCACATTGTTTATCTGGAACAGAAACACTGGCTGGGAGCAGGCACCAGCACCAGCATCACCAGAATATCCTTATTTCCTCCCTCAACCTGCACTTCTGCCCCACGTGAGGATCCCACATGGCATCGGGTGCTGAAGCAGACCTAGGAAGCCGTGTAACCCACACAGTCCATCCACAGGGAGGAGTCCAGAAAGAAACAGCTTTGCCAACGTCTCGTGTGAGCAGTAAAGGCAGACCGAGAGCTGGAATCTGCCCCTCTGTGTCAGTGCTCCTTTCATAGAAAAAAAAAAAAAAATTGGAAGCAGTTGGAAAACAGTTGGGGCAGGGAGTCAGCCAAGGCATCCAAAGAGAATTTCAAGAACCAGGGAGAGCAAAGGAACAACAACAATAAAAAGCATAGCGGAATGAGAAAGGAGAACAGGCATAATCTGAAAACAATGGGATGAGAAGAAATATATAACAAAGCAAAGGACCTGGCCAGAAAAAATAAAATAGGGAGAACTAGCCACCGTGACATTTTATCAACACAATAAGGGGGAAATACAAGGGAATAGTGGCACCTTCCATTCAGCTATGAGAAGCCTGGCGAGACCTAAAGTATTTTCAAAATCATCTAATATCAAAGCAAACAGTAGCTGTAGCAAAATCACTTGGCAGGGAGGGAGGGCCAGAAACCCCCAAACTCAGGAAGCATGAACTACTACCTTGCTACTCAAAGTGTGGTTTGAGGATCAGCTCTTTCAATATCATCTCAGAAATGTGTCGATATGCAGCCTCTCAGCCCTGCCAGATCTGCTGAACCAAAAGCTGCATTTTAATTAGATCCCCTCATGATTTAGACGCATATTCAAGTTTGCAAAGCACTGGCTCTAGTGTAAAAAACAAACAAGTGTTACAGGCAGAAGGTGGACTAAAGAACTAAGTAGCCAAGTAGACATCAATCTGACTAAATTATTTGTTGCAGCCCCATGAGAAGCCAGGCCCTGAGCTGGGTTTTTCTGGAAATGAAGGATTGAGGCCAGGTATGGTTAGCCTGATGCCCTTAGGGCAGAAAACAAAAAGGCTTGCGCCTAAGGAAGACTAGGACTTGTGCTCCAAGGGGAGACCAAGCAAAGTGTAACCAGGTTTGGAAGAGCAGAAGCTGAAGTTTAGAGGGAGATCAGGAACCGTGTAAGCAATTGCACGGACTCTCTGACAGATGGAAATGGTAATGGGGAAGCGGAAAGGTTTGTTCCAGGCAGAAAAACAGCACAAACAAAGATGCAGAACTCACAAGACTGCTGTGTACTGAGGGAACACTGCCTTCATCTAGACAGGGATTCTCCAATTACTTCACAGAGACTCACGAGTCTGTGATGATGCCTCAGAGACTAAGGGAAGGGAGGCCAGTGGGATTACCGGGGTCCCTTATCAACCACGTAAGATATTCTTACAGTGACCCCACCAGTGAAAAATAAAATCTGAGGCATATCACTGAGCAATATACAAGGTATACTGTATTGCTTCTAAAATTATTACCTATAGCTCTGCCTGGCATGTAGTCAGTACTCAAATATCTACTGAATAAATTAAATAATGAATGAATCTATGAGATCAAAGTAAAAAATGTGGAGCTACTCTGGGGCTAGACTGCAAATGACCTGAAATGTCAGACAAGAGAGAGGTTTATATATCACTTGGTAGAGCACCGAGAAGAAGTTTATTAGCCAGTGACTGAGCTTGGCTCTGCTTTAAGGAGCTTATTCTGCAAAACGAGTGTAAAATGGATTGAAAATGAGAGAGGCTGGAGACGGGAAACTAGTCAGGAAGACATCCTGGTAGTCTCTAGAAGGAGATAAGTGGAGTCTGAACAAAGACAGTCACAATGGCAATAAAAAGGTAGAGAAGTTGGCATTGCGAGGCATCGTGGAGACAGCATTTGTCTGTGAATTATGTGTGGGAAGAAAATAAATTAGAAAGGTTCTAGGTGACTGAGAAGTATAGAAATTGACAGAGTCACCCTTGTTCATGTAAGGAGAACCATGTTGATTAGAGCTACACCTGTTAGATGTGAAGCACCTGAGAATAATATAAAGGCCCCTCCTGGGTGGTTCAAATGTCAATATGAAATTTAGGAGAGAAAGTGGAAATAACCTAGCACTAATAAGAGGACACCACTGAATAAAAAGTCACATGCAAAAGAGTAAAAAGAGGTCATCTATATGGAAAAGAAGATCAAGAAAAATCTGCAGAAGAAAAAAACAGAAAAAGGATAAAAAGTCTGTATGAGACGCTCAGGAACAGAGATGGAGTCGGGAAGGTGGTAAGATATAGTGAAATGGTGGGGTGGTGGGGTCCCAATAAAAACTCAGAAGCAAATAAAAATCAGTGGGACAAACTCTCCTCGCTCTTTAGCTCTTCGAAGACATGGGATTTTTATAGGCACAGCAGAAAGCCAATTTTGCTCTTTATTTCTGTGAACAAAGATTTTCACAAATAAAGCAGTCACTCCAGTGAGAAGTAAACTCATTGCTCGTTTTTTTTAAACATAAATTGTTCCTATTTAAAACTGAGCAATGATATCTTCAAACTCAGCTGGAGGAAAAAAAAAATCTAAAGCTGGGGAGGTAGTCCATGGATTTTATATTCTTCCATGGTGGGAGGTCCACAAAGCGTTATCTATGTAGACATTTCACCTTTTGGAATTGTGTTTGTTTTGGAGGATTTTTTTTTTGGTTTTCTTGTCTCTGAGCCAGGTCACCAGAATGAGAAAAAAAAAGTGCTGAGAACACCTGATATACTTTAATGAATCCTCACATAATAGTTGCACTTTATAAAGTTACCCTCCAACTGCTGACAGGTCTCACTAATTGGCCATGTTTGGGTGACAAGTACTAACGACAGTTCCTTCTCTGGTTTGACTGTAGAGGAGACACCTCCCTTGATTGCCTCAATTCAAGAGGAACACATAAAATTCACTTTTTTTTTTTTTGCTATGTGAATCTATATATTGGTAAAATACTGCAAAATATCAACATTATTTAAATATAGATGCTACTTAATGGTTATTAAATTTCTTTAAAGAGATCATCACTTACATAATGTAAAACAATACAATGCAAATGGAATACATAAGGAATTATACTGCAAAACATTTATATCATGAGGATGACTCCAGAGAGAACAGTAATTTTTCCTTTATTAGGAGAATTCACCTTCTCAAATGTGTTTTTACTACAAATGTACCCAAGGGAGGTCAAGCAGATCTATAAGAACAGCTTTTTGACTTGGGGTTTTCATTCCAAGCTTCCTCAAATCACTTCTGGAAACGAGTAGGAGTGTAAATTATAAATCTACAAATACGTGATTTATAAGAATATAAAATTTGAACTACAGCCAACACTTTAGTCAAATATTTTTTATACCTTAAGAACCTAAGGTAACAACGTAACTTTCAATGCCTATTTGCATGCTAAGGGCATTTATCTGTTACAGGGAAGAGAAGAGGTCGCACATACACTCACTGCACATATAGCATCAAAATAAGATGAAAGGACTCTGAAAACCCGAGAAATTGGGCCCTGAAATACTCAAGGGAGTTCTTTCCAGCCAAATCCTTTATCTAACACATAGTTTACTTTGTGAAAAACCCTTCTTTTTAATTTGACAAATGCATTTTTTTTTTAACAGCTTCTTGCACTATTCTGTAGCTGCCAGTTTCTAAGCTTTAAGCTGGGCCCTGCAACACAAATGTTTTATTTCTTCTGTTTGAGCATCTTTTGCCACATCTTAACTAAGTTTGCATTCACCTTGGTGAGATGCTCTTGAGCAAAGCCAAACCAAAGAGAACTGCAAACCACATTTCTGCATGAAAATGAAGAAAATGAAGACGCGTTCCCTAATCCAGGAACTTTTGAGGGCATTCCAAAACTGTTTATTTTGCACTTGTGGGCGTAGGGGCTTGAAGGCAATTTATTTTCCTTGAAGGACCACAGCATCCCCGCCCCACCCCACCCCCCACCCCGCCACCCACCAGGTTCATCATAAAAACTGTGTGTCCTCCAGAGCTTGTGGAAGAAGTCAGGGAATCAGCGTCCTGCCAGCTCTCCTTCTCCCCACGGGCCCCCGCAAACAACCGTGGCAAAGCAGATGGTCCTCCCCCTCCCCTTCTCCTTGTCCCTTCCGCAGTCCCATCCCGTGCTGACACCTTCACCTACAGCTTGGTAACCGAACCTCCCCACCCCCACCCTTCCTAGGGCTCCCAGCAAGTACAAACTTTGGAGACCTTCTGCTTCGCCGCCCCCATTTCACCTTCATTCATCTGGAGAACTCTTTCTGGATCCCAAGCTTCAATTGCTATCTTCCTCCCACACCTCTGTCCCCAAACTACCCATTTCCCTGTACTAAAGGGAGAGGCGTCCAGCCCAGGTGGCGGAGGCACTGCGGCTAACCACAGAGGGGTGCTCTCCTCTGCCCTGCTCCATCCTCCTTCCGTCTGGGTGCACTGGAGCCCAAGAGCCCACACTGGGGACGCCTCCACTCCTCTGGCTTCCACGACCCAGTACTAACTCCAGAAGCTCACTGGAGCCTCAGCCTACAGCCCGGGCAGGCGGCGGCTGGGCATCCTCCTCTACAAGTGGGACCGCGGGACAAAGTGCAAACTCCATCGGGAGGGGGGCTCCCGGCGGCCCTTCCCTCGGGCGGCGCGCCCAGGTGCCGGCTCGCCCAGTGGAGGCGGGCGGGGGCCCGTGGGAAGGCGGCGCGCGTTCGGGGGGCGCCCGGCCCGGCTGGGCTGGGCGCCCGGAGCTTACCTTCGCGCGCGGGCCGCTGGTGCGTGGGGGCAGTGGCTCTTCCAGCCCAGAAGCTGTTGCTCGCTCTCGGGCGGCGGCGGCGGTCCCGCCGGGGCTGCGCTGGGGCTTCGCGCAGACGCTCTCCCGCGGTCTGCGGCAGCCCAGGCGGCGGCGGCGACAGCTCGGCCGGGTGCGGCCCCGGAACTGTCCAACTCGGGCGGGCGCGGGGCTGAGGCTCCCGCCGCGGCCCCCGCGCTGAGCGCCTGCGCGCCCTGCCTCGCCCAGGTGAGGGGCGTGTGCCCGGAGCCCGCGGGACGCGCCGGGCCGGGGCTGGGCTCGGGCCTGGCTCGGCAGACGCCCGGCGTCCGGCCTGGCCGCGGACCCCCGGGGTCGGACCCGCCAACGCCTCTCCCGCGCACCGGAGCTGGCGACGGTTCACCAGGCGGGGACTTGCGAGGCACACACCCTGGGGCGAATAAGGCGGGACCATTCGGGGGTTCGTTGACACTGCAGAGTCTCCCGCAGCATCGCCGCCTTTAAATCCCGCCTTTCCAGGCGTGCGCGCACCGCGAGGGAGAGGAGTCCTGGTCCCGATGAGGGGGGTCCTCGCGGTCTTCGACCTCGGGGCCCTGGTCCCTGAAAAAAATTTCTTGACAACTGCAGAGGTCCCAAAACCGGGGCATCCAGCGGCGCGGGGGGAGTGGGGGGGCGGGATCTTTCAAATACTACCAGAGTGAAACTCTTCTTGGAGATCATCAGAACAACTATTTGTTTTTCCTCTTTGACCTGCTCTCGGCTGTAAGACACACCGAGCAGCCTCCGCGTTTTTGGCGGAGCCGAGAAGGCCCGCAGCGCTAAAGGCATCGCAGGCTCGCCGCGGATCTAAAGGGCTCTTTTCTTAAAAGGGGGGCTCTTGCTCCTCTGTATTTCTCTTCCGTGCTAGAGTTATCAAAACTATACCGTATCATCGGTTCCCCTGATGTAGGGCATCTTGCGAAAATAATGCGAACATAGCAAGTGCTGGGTTTTGAAAGGGAGAGCGCTCGGACAGAAAACGTTTAAGGGGATAGGAAAAATAATTTTAGAAGAGCGGTTTTCTGAGATTAATCCTTTGGCTGGAGAAGTTCAAGAGGAATAAATGACAAGAGAGTTGTGTTTTACAACAGATTTTTTTTTCTTTTTTGGACCAGATGATTTTAAAATATTATTCTTTAATTCTCTTCTCAGATGATTGACACTAACTCCATTAATAATTAAGCCAGCAGCTGTTAATGCCTTGGCGTAACAGCACAGGGTAAATATGTGAATGTCCAGTCAAACCAGTGCTATTCTCCAGGGTGGGTTTGGGATTTGACAAGCACACATGCGCATCATCTTCGAGCTTTAAAGGAGCAGTTTATTCCTGCCTCGGAATTAAGGGTTATTGCAGGCACCTGAGGTACCAGTGCGAGAAGGAGCATGATCTGACAGAAGTTTTTCTATTTTTAGAATTCTAAATATCTTCACGTCCAGGTAGGCATTCTCACTTCCTCATTACTAAGAGCAGGCACTTATTTGGTATGTTTATTCTGAAAATTTTACCCTGTTTGAAATTGCAACAGGAAGCCAGCACCAAAATTAAACCATTGTAACCCAGAAGTCGGTGAGCTATGCTAATGCCTTAAACTGATTCTTACAAAATCATGGTTGTAAGGTCTCTCCTTGTTGTGAAGGATATATAGAAAACGAGTCTTTCATGAGTCCCTGAAGGTCGGTAAGGTGGGGTTCTGGCAAACTGGGACTGGCAGGAAATTCCAGAGGCAAAAGCCTTCCATGAGGAAAACACCCAGTTTCCAACGCCCTGCACTTGAGAGCCGGGAACAGTGTGGTTTCTACTGAGCCTAGATAAGTATTGGTTTCTCCAGGGACCTCAAGCATAGGGCAAGGGGGAGGGGGCCTTTGAAACCTTAAGCCAACACCTGAGATTGCACTTGGAGGCAAATGAGTAACCTCTGCAGAGTGGAACACCTGTGAGAAGTGTTCCCTGCGGTTGGTGCAATTTAGCAGCATGTGCCTTTTTTATGTCCTGCAAACTGCAAGGATATCCTTCTCTTCTCCCTGTCTATTTTTAATCACCTAGAGCAAAGACTTATGGTGGAGAACAGTTTGAGGACTGCATTTCCTAACAACAGCTGAAAGAAGCATAAAATATGTGCAGATAACTCTCCATTTTTCACCTGTGACATAACTAAAAGCTGTGCCTTAATGTCCTTAGCCAGAGCAGGATTTAGGCCTCTGGCCTAAATAATTGCAATGCCTCCTTTCGAAATGTACTTCAACTGGAAACAACAGTAAACTAAAAAAACACAAGATTTAAATACATAAAAACAGCAGCTCTCTCGAGATTTTCTGACTGCTTGTTTGTGCCTACTGCATATCTTGGCATTGCCTATGCCTTTCCAGTGAGATCTGATGTAGGGCGTCCTGCTATCCTCAAACTCTCTCACCATCATTTTCCTAGAACCGTTATTGCTCATTCCTGGCAGCAGTGAAGTAAACCAACTCAGAGAGTGTTAGCCCTAGGATAGCTGCAACACAGAGGGATTGTGCAGCAAGAAGTGGTCCCTAAACCTTGAGAAGAAACATAGCAGAAAGGGATTAATTTGAACCTGTTTCTACTGTTTGTGTCAATGAGGTGTGTGATGCATTGCTTCCTATACATTGATGAACTTATGCAGACAAACTCCTTTTAACTGTTTATAAATCTATACTTTCCAGTGGATACAGAACTTGGTATTAGCAAGAAAAGTATCAACACATTTGAAGACTTCATCAATCACATAGTTTTACTTTCTAAGAAATGAATAGAGCCTCTACATAAGAAATGGATAAATAAGATGTTATAAAACAAGGACCTATAGACATTTTATTTAGATTGCTTTGCAGCCATCAGCAATTTTCTGGTCTCAGAACTGGGGACCATATTTTGAAAACCACATGATGGACACACAAGAAAACTGAAGGAAGAGTGTGTGTGTCTGCTAGTCGCTCAGTCATGTCCGACTCTTTGCGACCCCATGGACTATAGCCCCCGAGGCTCCTCTGTCCATGGAATTCTCCAGGCAAGAATACTGGAGTGGGTTGCCATTCCCTTTTCCAAGAGATCTTCCCAACCCAGGGATTGAACCCGGGTCTCCCATATCATGGGCAGATTTTTTACCGTCTGAGCCACCAGGGAAGCCCAGAAGTTTCAAATTCCAAATTCAGCTCTCACTTTCAAACCTAGAAACCTTAGTTTCTTCATCCATAAGACAGGGCTTCCCAGGTGGTGCTAGTGGTAAAAAAGCTACCTGCCAATGCAGGAGATGCGGGTCCAATCCCTGGGTCAGGAAGACACCCTGGAGTAGGAGATGGCAATCTGCTCCAATATTCTTTTTTTCTTCTTTAATAATGTTAGCTATTTATTTTGGCTGTGCTGGGTCTTCCCTGCTGCTCAGACCTTTCTCTGGTGCAGGGAGTAGGGGCTGCTCTTTCTTGCAGCGCCTTTCCTGTTGCAGAGCATAGGCTCCAGCTGTGTGGGCTTCAGGAGCTGGAGCACATGGGCTCGGTAGTTGTGGCTTTCAGGCTTTAAAGCATAGGCTCAGTAGATGTGGCACCTGGGCTTAGTTGTTCTGTGGCATGTAGGACCTTCCTGGATCAGGATCGAACCCGTAGGTCCTGCATCAACAGGCAGATTCTTTACCACTGACCACCAGGGAAGCCTCTGCTCCAGGATTCTTGCCTGGAAAATTCCATGAATAGAGGAGCCTGGTGAGCTACCATCCATGGGGCTGCAAAGAGTCAGACATGATTGAGCACACAGGACAGGGCTAGTTATAACAGCCTTGTCTCAATGGGTTGCTGCAAAGATGTAAGATACATGAAACACTCTGAAAACTACACGGGTACCATTGGTTGAGAACTGTCTTTCTCATAGTTTGCTTTTGCTCTACTGCTTTTGAGGTGTTCTGCAAACTTTCCTTCAAAGTGCCTTATAACTCCTGTTGAGCTCTTCACTAATCTCCACTATGAATCTTTCCTGATAACTCTACTTGAAGGTGGCTCCAGGGTCATATAATGGAGATAGCGCAAGTTCTAGTGCTAAATGAGTATGACTTAAGCTCTGGCTTAGTACTGACCCACTAGCTGCCTGATGTTCTTCATTCCTTCTAACCTTCCATTTCCTCATCTGTAACGTGGGAAAATAAATATATCTTCATCATAGGAGTTATCCTGAGGATCAAAGCAAACAGGAAGGTATTTTTCAAACTATAAAAACACCTGACAAATGTTCATTGTGATTTATTTTAACCGCTATTTGGGAAGTAAATAGACTTATCTCCATATTAGGCAATAAGATCTAAAATGTCTTAGAAATACCAGAAAAATTGTATATTTTTTTTTTTGTGTATATATATATATATATATATGGGATTTTCAGAGCAACTTACAACTAGATTGAAGATTATGCAATGTTTTAAAAAAATAGGCTGCTAAATTATATTTATATACAGATACATGAATATTGCAAAAACCATAAAATCTTTCAGCTTCCACATATTATCAGAAATTAATGGAATGAATGTGACATTTGTTCTTAAAAGCTCCAACTCAAGTTCAACAAAAAATTCTGTTTTTGTTCAAAACCACTGATGTTACTTATCTTAAGATGTCTGCCTACTCAAGATAGATAACAGTGAGTTGAAACACAAAATGTTGAGTTTTTTTATCAGATAATTTTCATTCTCATTTTCTCAAACGTTTGATGAAACATATGAGATGGGACAGATAGCTCTTTAAGGCTAATGAATTGGTTTCATGCAGAAATTCCAAATTTGACCCAGACATTTATATCTTAAAAAATGAGTATAAAAAAGTGGAGGAAGTTGTTTTAAATGAAAATCTTAAGGCTATTTCTGAATTGTCAATTTGTGTTTTACATTTATCCCATTTCTAAACCTAACTGTATTATCTTTTAAATCTAATTGAAGTATCTGCCTTTAGAGGAAGGGATATAAAACTCATTGCTAAATCTCAGACATCCTTGAGGAGATATGCTAGCCTTTTTTTCTCCCTTTTCTAGGGAATTGTTTTATGTTCTATTTCTAGTGTTCTATTCTGTGAGAAAGAATTGTCTTTTTAGCCTACAATTATTTTTTAATTAAAGATTGAGTTCCCTTTCATCTTTCTTTTCTACCTGAATATTCTTAGCAGTGAATAGCCATGTATTGAAATTCCTTTCTCACTAATATGCATCCTCCCTTTTCACATTGAGCACATTATGATTTATCTTGATATTTTAAAATTAATCATTTTTCCTACGTGTGACCAAGATCTGTCTGTTTTTACCTTTTCCTTATAAAAGCTTATTTTCTTGAAATCTAGTGGGATTGGTGCTTTGCTGTGGCACTGTGCCCCCTTCTCTGAGGAAATACCATTTTTATGTCCAGAAGTGATCAATACTGTAAAAGTGTTCCTCCTGCACCCTAACCCCAGATTTGAGGAAGTAACTGTGACTCTTCTTATGCATCTGTCCCTCTGAAACTTAATCCAGCACTGCCCTGGGACCCGAGATAAAGGTTGCATGACTTCACGTTACTCCCAAACCCTTCCCTGATGACGTTGCAAGATTATTACCTCAGTTAGCACATATTCCCCTTTGACTCTTTGCTCTGAAATGGATATAAAATAATTCATCTTCTTTGGACTGCATTTGCAATTATAATTTCCCTCCACTTTTTGTAAATTTGAAGATGTGATACTCCTTTCAAAAACGTTGATCTATTTCTTAGTTTTAGCTTTTCATCCGTGCCCTTGTGCGTTTAACTCATAACCACCTGATAACTGGGGAAGCTCCCTGATGATTACAACTTTTTGATTTAAAGTTGAATGGTTTCACAAGTTTCTCACTTTAACCTATGTCATAATTTTAGATAAATTATGAGTGTTGAACTTACTGTGTAGAATAATTTTCAAAAGCCTTCAGTGTCTAAATAAGCCAACACAGAGCTTACTGAGGAATACTGTGTCCCATGTACTATAAATGCATTGTCTCATTTATTGTAGTAAGAATTCCATAAGGGGGAAATATTGATGTCATTTTACAGATGGGAAAAGCAATAAACCATACATTTGCAATATACACAAGGTCACACATTGGCAGAGCTAAAGTTCTAGTTCAAGTTCTTCTTATCTTTAAAAAGCTCTTTATATGCTGCTTCTTGAAGTTAATCAAAAGTATTGATTAGACTGTAAGCTCCACTGGGAGTAGAAATCATATCCTCCTTGCTCTATAGTCCTGTATAAGACCTAACATATAGTTCCTTACAAAGAGAAGCTCAAAATCTGTGTGCAGAGTAAACGGTTTCTCATTTCTGCTTTTCACTGACTACAACTGCCATCTCTCCATCTTCTGAAGCAATTTTCAGCTTAGGAAACTTAAGGCAGAAAAATTTTCAGGAAAGGAATTGAGAGAGCTGAGGAGAAATACCCTATTTCTTCCCAAATTCCAAACACATTGTAGTCTTTGAGCTCTCAATATCCTTCTGGTTTGGACAACCATCTGAACCTCTCTAAACAAACTCCTTGCAAATGGTTGCTGTCTCTTATCTTTTCAATACTATTGTCTGATTCTTAGAGCCCAAAACTGTTTCTGATATTTTGCATTCACCTCTCCCCCACCCCAACCTGCAGTGCCTAGGACTGAATCAAACCAGTTGTAGGCACTTTGTGCAAGCTTGAATGCAGCCAGTGATTTTCCATTCTTATTCTCACATTCACAGTGCAAAGAGCAAGACCTGACTCTCTGCTGCACAGAGGAAGTGATGCTCAAGAAGCCAGATTCACACTTTCACTCAATCATTTCAGTAAGTGAAGGTGAAAGTCACTCAGTCGTGTCGGACTCTTTGTGACCCCATGGACTGTACAGCCCATGGAATTCTCCTGGCCAGAATACTGGAGTGGGTAGCCTTTCCCTTCTCCAGGGGATCTTCCCAACACAGGAGTCAAACCCAGGTCTCCCACATTGCAGGCAGATTCAGGGGGCGGGGGGTGGGGCGTGGACATTATGAGTAGGAGTGGAAAGATTTGAATTCTTTCAAGTACCTCAACTATGCTTTAGCTTGAAAAAAAAAAAGACTTGAATTCTATTAAAGTCCCAGTTACTTGGAAAGCAAGCTTGGGCAGTTGAATCAAATTCCCTGAGCTGCTTCTGTTTCCCTATCTGTTCTGCTTTAGCACTACCTTGAAATCTTCTAAATTGACCTCCATGAGCCTATTAACACTTTGCTCTCTAGCCTGAACTCATTGCACTTACTTCATATTTTTGAGTGAAGGTTTCTCACTTTAGATACAAACATCTGAACTTCCAAAACAGATCAACTAAATAGGCAGTTTACTACATTATTGAACATTTATTTGCTAAAAATAAGATTCTTCAGAAGGTTTGATTTTTTCCCAGTTGTATGATTCACAGTGTCTGGAGACATTTTTAGTTGTTATGAGTTAGGGGGTTGCGGGCATCTAGTATGTAGAGGACAGGAATGCTGCTAGTGTGTGCTTAGTTGCTCAGTCGTGTCTGACTCTTTGCAGCCCAACAGACTGTAGCCTGCCAGGCTCCTCTGTCCATAGAATTTCCCAGACAAGAATACTGAAACAGATTGTCATTTCCTATTTCAGGGAATGTTCCCAACCCAGGGATCAGACACATGTCTCTTGCATCTCCTGCATTGACAGAAAGTGGGTTCTTTATCACTAATGCCACCTGGGAGGCCTGGAATGCTGCTGAATAATCTGTAATTCACGGGTCATAGCTCACAGCAAAGGTTTATCCAACAATAACCAAGTTTGGTAAATTAAGGGACAATTTTTGTGTGGACAAAGGGCAGGGATATGCAACGTTCATGCTCACTAAAAATTAAAAACATTTATTTAAAACAGCATCCCATAACATCAGATTACTTGTTTTTCAGAGGTTATACAAAGGTAAAGCAATATGGCAAAGGTATGTTGAAATGGATGTCTTATTCATTGGTGCAACTTTTTCTACAAGCAGTGTTTTGTCATATTTATCAAACTCTTAAAATGATTATTCCTGTTGGTTTGGTAATTTTAATCTAGAACTATAGTTTAATGAAATAATGCTAAATGTGGAGAAAATGAGCCACAAAAAAAAAAAAAATGTTCATCAGGGCCTTACTAATGATAAGAAGAACTGAAGACAACCTAAAGGGAGTAGTTAAACATATCCCATTAAAGGAATATTATGCAGTTATTTTTAATGATATTTGTTAGGACTTTGTGTTAGTAACGTGAGAAATTATTGATTGTGATATAAAGAGGAAAGGAGAAAATAAATGTAACATAGCATGATCACAACTAAGCAAGATAAGTCAGTGTGTGGCAAGATTGAAGGAAAAGCAAAACCCATCCGTATCAATTGATTTACAAAAGTTATGGCTGATGCAACAGTTCAAGCACATTATATGTCACACAATATATACTTGGATATATCTTCATTATTGTATTTTGCAGTTTGTACCATCTGATTTTCCTTTCAATGTGTTAAGTTTTCCTTGTTTAGAAGCCTGAGACAAAGAGTTTGCTTTTGATTCTCTACATCATACTAAAGATGTGGTTACATGTTATATGAGACTATCAAACAGCCATGCTTGCTCTCATGCACTATTGATGGTACTGTAAGTTGATATAACCTCTCAGGAAGTTACCTGATTCGTGTGCTCATCCTTCAACACAGAGGTCCCTCATTATTCTAGAGGCATATCCAAGCAAAGCAGCATGTACAAAGATGTTTGTTACATTGTACTTTGAATAAGAAAAAATTGGAAATGGCAACCCACTCCAGTATTCTTGCCTGGGAAATCCCATGGATGGAGGAGCCTGGCAGGCTGCAGTGCATGGAGTCACAAAGAATCAGACATGACTGAGTAATCAAAACTAATAATAGAGGAATCTAAAATAAATTGCCTTATTATACATTAGCTAAACATTTTATAAACATAAAGTATTCACATATTAACTCTTACTATAAAAGTAATAAATGCTTTTCAAAAATTAGTTGGCTGGGCATGAAGTAGCATACATTCATTTTTAGCAGTGATAATGCTCAAGAATGCCATCCAAGCTTATCCCAAGAATCATGAAGTTAAATTTCATTTGTTTTAATCCAATCACTGCATCCTTTGACCTAGATGAGCTTCTGTACTGCTGGGAACTCGTTCTCAAAACAACCCTGCCACCTCTAGAGGTCCAATTATGAAATATTTCTTCTTCAGCACAATTCTAAATTTATGTATACATTTTCCTCATTTCTATTTCAAAAGCTTACTTCTAAGCAAGTTTTAAGTTGCATACAGGTTTCCTGCTTATCTTCTTCCATTGAAAGAAAAAAAATAATGTTCAGGTTGGTCCATCCAAGGTGAAAATTGGGCAAGGCACCAGCATACCGCTCTTGCCCTGCATATACACCAATAATAACAACTAAATATCCAGTCACTAAGCCCTCCCGGTCCATTTTTGCTAACCTGTAATTCACACTCAGTCTTCCTTTTCATCACTCCTGATATACTGATACCCTTACACCAGGTTCTTTTCAACTATCCATTACTTATCTCATACTAAATTCTTACGGAACATTCAACCATTTCAAAACCCACTCTCTTATCCAGAAGGAGAAGCTTAACTCTTGCATTCCTGGATGGGAGAAACCCTCCGACTTGAGCGTGTCAACTTTCTTCCTCACCACAAGGAACACTTCAGAATTTCTCTAAATTTATCTCTCTGGGGTAAGGCCTCCTCTATGCACACTTGATGCCAATTTCTCTTCCTTTCTTCAGTGCGATCCCCTCTAGAGTCTTCATCTCATTTCCTTTCGCCTGTCTCCATCACTGGAGATAATATTTGATCTTTCCTACTTTATTCACACTGCCCTCTTACAATTAATGTATTCATGGGGTTCCTGTTTTCAAAATAAAAAGAACTAAAAAACAGAAAGGTTACTTTTCTTGACTTTGTTTCACCTAAAGCTATTGTCTTCTTTCATTTTTACTTTTCCATCAGCATATATTTAATAATTTAAGTGACTATGTGTACAAGATCCCCTGCTACTTAGCTCTGTTTAGAGTTGCTATTGCTAACTCACTTCAGTCGTGTCCGACTCTGTGTGACCCCATCCCTGGGATTCTCCAGGCAAGAACACTGGAGTGGGTTGCCATTTCCTTCTCCAATGCATGAAAGTGAAAAGTGAAAGTGAAGTCGCTCAGTCATGTCTGACTCTTAGCGACCCCATGGATTGCAGCCCACCAGGGTCCTCCGCCCATGGGATTTTCCAGGCAAGAGTACTGGAGTGGGGTGCCATTGCCTTCTCCACTGTTTAGAGTTAGGGATATAGAAGTAAATAAGATACAAATCTCTGATTTCAAAGTCTAATCTATTTCAGGAGGCAAATACCCAAAAACCTCCTTGGAAAACATAGAGTCCAGTTGCTGTTTAAACTTTCTTACCTTCTCCTCAGTCAGATCCATTATCTCCTCAAAGTTCCACTTCCAATAAAATCAGTGGTTTATCGATTCCCAGATCTCAAGGATTTCCAGTTCTCATGCACTTCAATTTTTCTCATTTAAGATGATGCTAATGATTGCAAACATATTTTCACAGGCATGTTCAAAGTTAATTCTCACAATAACCCTGTAAGAGAGATATTCCATCACAACCCCAAACTCCCACCCTCATTCATCAGATGAGGCTCAGGAAGAGAAAGCCACCAGTCCAGGATCACCCAGCAAGTACATGACAGAGCCTGGACTTGACCCCATATTGTTAGATTCTAAAGCTGGCATGCTTCTTTAACCCCGTACCTTCTGTGGATGACTAAATGGTTGACTGGAAGCATCTATATTAATCAACTGTGTGCCGTAGAGAATGCAGAATGTTTGAAAACCTTTTTCTTTCTCTAACTGTCTTAACTTGACAGCTTGTCATGCACCTCTAGGCATAGAATTACTGCCCAGTAATTGTTGCTGTCTAGGTTTCAACACAAAATACATGCTGACCTTAGGTACCTGGATGGGAAAGACGTTGCCTAGTTTTACTGAAGTGCTGTCCTCAGGATTCCTGTCACGGAAGTGCCTTATACGTGAACCAGTTTGGCAATAAGATCTTTTGGTGCCTAACTCAACAGCCCTAGGCTTAAGAGCAGATGAACTCCCCTTTTATTATATTTCACTACTAAAAGATAATGCTTTAGTAAAGTTTCAATTTACAAATAATCACCTTCATTCAAATATTTTCAAGTAATCAAAGAAATTGGAACATCTTAAATGCTCAAACTAATTTCATTGTTAATTTCTCAACCTATAAAGTGTTAGTTAGTCATGTCACTCTTCTCAACCTCATTAACTGTAAACTTCCAAGCTCCTCTGTCCATGGAATTCTTCCCCAGGCAAGAATACTAGAGTGGGTTGCCATTTCCTTCTCCAGGGGATCTTCCTGACCCAGGGATCGAACCCCATTCTCTTGCGTTGCAGGCAGATACTTGACCGCCTGCCACCAGGGAAGCCCCCTTCTCAACCTATATGATCTTTAATTAATGGATTCATTCCCACATTGTTATATTCTAATCATTCTGAAACTGTTATGATCCTGGTACCGTCTAAAAATATCTAAATGAATGATTTGTCACTTTCTTCTTTTCTTATAAAAAATTATGAACACAGCCTATCTAGAATTGCTGTCTCATCTAATTTGTTTGCAGGTAACTTTTTTTAAACTGCCTACATCTGTTGTCCCAGGGGAAAAAAGTGTTGTCTGATAAAGGTAGCTCTCCACCTGCTTTTTCTAAAGTAAGAGATATAAACACATCTGGGTTTTTATCTTCTGAACAATCACTTGCTTATAGTCCTAATTAGCCTAGTCATTTACTTTTATCTGTTGCTATCCTATTTGAATGTTTATTTGCCATTCGAAGTGTTTTCTGAAACTTGCTGCTTATTTTCTTTCTCTACTCCAATATGTAATTTTTCCTTAATTTGGCTTGCTTACATTGTTTTATTCCTCCTTCACAATTTTTTCATAAATGGGTATTTTAAGATCTCTTCCATATGTCTCTATAACTGGTTTAAGATCCCTGTTAGGCTTTTATTTGTGTGAACTGCTGTCTTTTCTTTTTATTTCCTTGGATAAAACCACCTTTTGTTCTTTTTTTGGAAGGACTTATGATGAAATTCAGTAAAATCTTTATGTTTTCAATCAGCCAGCCACTTGCTGGGTATGCATCACGTGCACAGCACTGTGCTAAGCTGTGGGATGGAAAAGCCAGGCAGAAGGAAGGCCATGAAGAGTGGAAGACAAGAGTTCTTAAATTCAGGGAAAGTATAAAGGTATAAACTTTAACAGGATGAAAGGACCTCAAAAAATCAGAATCCAAAAAGATACATTTAAGTATGGCAACCAAGTATAAATGGACTCTATGAATTCTGAAGGAATAAGCGATGGTGAGCTGGAATCATCAAGGAAGGTTCTTGGGAATGATGGACTTTGCTCAGGGAAGTGTATTAGCTGTCAGTGGTCCAGCTGGTGGCGGCCGCAGTCCAGCTGAAGGAAATGGCACTGTGGTAGAAATGAACAACTCATTCAGACCACATCTAGTTGTTGCTGGCTGGATGAGGGAATCAGAGTCAGGGGAAAATGAGATATCAGTGGAAAGCTGGAAAGACTAGAAGAAAAGGGGCATGTTTATCAATTTTAATTAGAAGAACTGCTTCACATGATTTTGATTTTGATCTTTGTCAGTTACGTGAGCTGCAAATATCTCCACCCCGTTCCCTAGCTTGTCTTCTGTCTTTTTTAAAGATGATCTGATGAGCACATGTTCTTAATTTTAGAGTAGTCAAATTTATCAGTCTCCTCCTTTATGGTTATTACATCTATATCTTGTTTAAATATACTTTTCTACCTGAGGTTAGAAAAATACCCACCTATGTTTTCTTCAAAAAGTTTTAAGTTGGCTTTTAATATTT
Source organism: Bos taurus (assembly GCF_002263795.3). Lineage (NCBI taxonomy): Eukaryota > Metazoa > Chordata > Mammalia > Artiodactyla > Bovidae > Bos > Bos taurus. The sequence continues at coordinate 16,944,919 of NC_037329.1, read as the reverse complement.
AAGTTCTTAATCCATGTGCAGTTAATACTGGTGATGCATATTTTTTCCTAGCTCAATTGATTCAACTGTCTTTCCTTTCCCCAGTGATCTACCATATCCTTTCTGACATACACAAAAAGTTGTGCTAGTCTATTTCAGTTTTTCTGCTCTATTCCTCTGATCAATTAACAAGTAATTTCCCTTACCATAGACATTTTAAAATGCTGCCTCAATTACAATAACTTTGCAATTGATGTTTTATATTTGGTACAAATATTCAGTCTATAGATCAACTGGGATATGGTAAGTAGATAGATGGATGAATCTTCAATGGGCCAATGATGACAGTTTTCATGAACCCAGAATTATGATTAACTCTATGCACTTGAGGTCCAAAGGTTGCCTTCGGTGGGGAGTAAATGAGATGCCACTAATTGCATTTTTGGTATTTTTTTTTTTTAAGTTAAGGAGGAACTAAAAAGCCTCTTGATGAAAGTGAAAGTGGAGAGTGAAAAAGTTGGCTTAAAGCTCAACATTCAGAAAACCAAGATCATGGCATCCGGTCCCATCACTTCATGGAAAATAGATGGGGAAACAGTGGAAACAGTGTCAGACTTTATTTTTCTGGGCTCCAAAATCACTACAAATGGTGACTGCAGCCATGAAATTAAAAGACGCTTACTCCTTGGAAGGAAAGTTATGACCAACCTAGACAGCATATTCAAAAGCAGAGACATTACTTTGCCAACAAAGGTGTGTCTAGTCAAGGCTATGGTTTTTCCTGTGGTCATGTATGGATGTGAGAGTTGGACTGTGAAGAAGGCTGAGCACCGAAGAATTGATGCTTTTGAACTGTGGTGTTGGAGAAGACTCTTGAGAGTCCCTTGGACTGCAAGGAGATCCAACCAGTCCATTCTGAAGGAGATCAGCCCTGGGATTTCTTTGGAAGGAATGATGCTAAGGCTGAAACTCCAGTAGTTTGGCCACCTCATGCGAAGAGTTGACTCATTGGAGGGGACTCTGATGCTGGGAGGGATTGGGGGCAGGAGGAGAAGGGGACGACAGAGGATGAGATGGCTGGATGGCATCACTGACTCGATGGACGTGAGTCTCAGTGAACTCCGGGAATTGGTGATGGACAGGGAGGCCTGGCATGCTGCGATTCATGGGGTCGCAAAGAGTTGGACACAACTGAGCAACTGATCTGATCTGATCTGATAGATTGTATGATGAATGACACTGAAGAAAACAAAGTACACCTAAGAACTCTGGATCAGTCAAATCAAAATTACACAATTTGACTATTGGTTTAGAGAAATCCATTATCTTTCTTATGTGTGTGTGCGTGCATGCACGTGCATGTGCTCACTCAGTCATGTCAGACTCTTGGCGATCCCATGGACTGTAGTCTGCCAGACTCCTCTGTCCGTGGGATTCTCCAGGCAAGAATACTGGAGGGGGTTGTTAGTCCCCACTCCAGGAAATCTTCCTGACCCAGGAATCAAACCCGCATTTCCTGTGTCTTCTGCATTGGCCAAGTGGATTCTTTACCACTCAGCTAGCTGGGAAGCCCTATCTTTCTTATAGCCCACATTTTTTGAGGGCATGGACTATGTACATCCAGAACCTAAAATAATGTCTTACAAATAGTAGCCAGTTGATAAATGTTTGAGGCATGGATGGATAAACAAATGAATAGTGGAGAGTGTCATAAAGTTTATACATTTTCATTCCAAATTTTATTGAGATATAATTGAAATACTGTGTAAGTTTAAGGTATACAGCATTATTTGACTGACATCCAAGAAATGAATTGCACACACAAAGTGAATACCACAATTACCACAATAAATTTAGTGAACATCCATCATATAGATACAAATTCAGAGAAAAAAAAAAAACATATTTTTCCTTGTGATGAAAACTAGCATTTATCCTCTTAATCTTCCTATATAACATACAACAAGGTTAATTATATTTTTAATTTGAATCTTTAGTTCAACCAGTTTTATAGAGTATAACTCTTCAGTTAGGAACAAAAGCCTACATTTACAATTCCATGCAGCTAATCAAATTCTACCCCTCCTCCATTGTCCTGCCATTGTATTAACAGTCAGCAACATTCCAGCCAGTGAAATGGACACACCAGACTAGATATTGGCACGAGCTGTGGAAGGAGATGCATGAGTCAAGCTGTTATGGCCCCTGTTGTATGAGTTTTTATTCAAGCTGAGAATACAAAATGAACCAAAGAGAAAAAGTCAGAATGCTTAGAGTAATATGTGTAAATTAACTCTGTGCAAACTGTGTGCATTGGTGTTGAGAGAATGCAGGCAAAGCAGCGAGTGCCCCTCTGGAAGGTGAGAGACACTGAAGCTCACATGAGCTCTTTCTCCTATTACAGAAGGATTAAATGTCACTGTGGCCACAGACTCCCAGTGAGTTATGATTCACATTTATTTAAACAGAAAACAGACATATCTGTATTTATCTCCACATAGATAGATAATACATACCTTTGATTTATTTATAATTTATAGATAGATTTCTTTATTACCTATGGACAAACAGAAGAGAATAATTTCATAAAGCTATACTTTCAAAAAGAATAATTTCAAGTAGAGTACATCCATGGCATATGCTGAAAATAGAAAATAAGTGTCAGCTTATTAAACTTCTATTTTGATGACCCTTATGGTTTTATATGTGTAGGTGAGTGTGTGTGTGTGTATGTGTGTGCAAGTGCTCAGTTGCTTCAGTTGTGTCCTATCCTTTGGGACCGTATAGACTGTAGCCTGCCAGGATCCTCAGTCCGTGGGATTTTTCAGGCAAGAATACTGGAGTGGGCTGCCATTCCCTTCTCTAGAGGATCTTCCCAACCCGGGGATCAAACCCACGTCTCCCATACCTGCTGCACTGAAGGTAGATTCTTTTACTGCTGAGCCACCAGGGAAGCCCATGTAGGTGAGTGCTGGGTCATAATTTTTTACCCAGAAAATGGATCAGCAAAAGTGTCTGTGCAGCCAGCTGAAAAGCCAGTTTAAGAAAAACCACTGGCTTTTGTCCTGTCCACACACAGTAATGACTCTTCAAGGCCAGGCACTAGTCACTCATTCTATGATAGGCATAAATTTTGTTACGTTGTCTTCTCAGATTTGCAGCCAGGCAGCAATCTTTGTTTAAAAGAACTTACCCCATTTCTTACAGTTACTTGCAAGGCTGGGAATCCTGGTAGTGCTTCCCTGATATTTATAGCTTTGTCATCAGTTTAGAGAGTCTTCCCAGTGGCTCAGAGGTAAAGAATTGCCTGCCAATGCAAGAGGCATAGGAGACATGTGTTTGATCCCTGGATTGGGAAAATCACCTGGAGGAGGAACTGGCAATCTACTCCAGTATTCTTGCCTGGAGGATCCCATGGACAGAGGAGCCTTTGGGCTACAGTCCATGCGGTTGCAAACAGCTGGACACAACTTAGTAACTGAGCACATGTGCATTGGTTTAGAAGTTGTCACATCTTCCAAATCTTGATCTACCTAGGCAACAGGGCAATGCTCTTCAGCAGTAATGTGGGGATCCTATTGCTCCAGCCAGTTCATTTATCCCCAGTCTAGCAGAGCAGTGTCACGATGAGCCTACAGACGAGTGAATCTCACACTGTAAGTTCCAAACAGCATATGGTTTGCCTTAACTATATTATATAGAAGGAGTTAATATTCATTTAATGTAATGCACGGGCAATTTGCTATCCTTTTTCTAAGAGTAAATCTGTAATCATGTAATTATTCTGTAACAACTGCCTTGCATCATTTATTTTCCAGATAAGCTCTATAAGTTTTTTGAAACTGAGAAAATAACATTTGAACTAATAAAGTTGAAATCGTCAGCACTTTTCCTCTAGCACTCATTTGTCAGAAGTTCTTGAAACAATGAAAACTACATCTTGAAAGCAACAGGATAAATGGATTCTATCTATGGAGACCAATTGTGTGAGCTTTTTGTTTTGTTTTTTTAGTGTCATTTTTTTTTCGAGACAATCCAAGAATGAAAAGGTCAGTTTTACAGCTCAATTCTGAATACATCAAATGAGCACATAACAGGAACCTACCGAGTGAAGAATAGCCTAGAAAAGAATCAGAGTTAGAAAACAGCCAACAAAAAGTAGGAGGCCAATAGGTTAGAGACTGAGTACCCAATTTTTGCTATTGTTGAATGTCTTCTAACTTCACTGTGAATTTTAAGTACCAACAGATTTCATGTGCTCCCATACGAGAGAAAAACTGCGCCTGTAGGTGATAAGCACAACTTGAAGCTGCCGCATGTCACTTATCTGCTGTAGTAACAATGCCAGAAGTAAACAGAACAAAAGATAATGGCTCTTAACTAAGGCTAATATTCCTGAGTAGCAAAATTGTGCTTTTCAATTTGACTTGTTTTTCATAGAAAGAAACGGAGAAAACCAGGAGGCTCTGAAAATATTATATTTATTTTAGCCAAGCCAAATGGATTCACTGCATCGAAAGGTAACATTTTGAAGTTCAAAACAGAGACTGCTTCTTTCTAAACATACATTTCATCCATGGAGGTTGGGTCCTGTCCTTTCCTTCGGTGGGTGAAGCTTATGAACATGCACGACAGAAGGTATTTCATAATTCTTTTTTATTGTTTTCCATGCTCATCAGACATTTCATCATACTGTGATTTTCAAAGAGAGGTGCCCCTGGAAGTCCTCCAAATTGCCTTGGGATGGTCTCAAAATACCAATATTTGTAACTACATTTACACTTTCATTTCTGGAGAAATTTAACTTGTCAGCAATCTCTCAAAGGACATACCCCCTGAGCCTTTTATTATGTTAAGACACACTGTGGCCCATCTGAATTTGAGAAGTGTGGGATGCCTAGCAAAAACACAAATTCAGTTCTCTACAAAATGAAGTAGGTTTGGTAAATTTGTTATTGGCACTAAATGTATAATGGCTTAAAGAAAGGACAACCTTCCCTATATGTGCTTTGTTGGTTTTGCAGAGTATCTTCTCTTATTATGTAGAGATTATTGTATAGTTAAGAATTAAAATTATGTGATGTTATAAAATATGCCTTATCTCCTTCAGTCTACCTTATACCCTTTTCTCTGAAGCTTTTGAATTCCATGATGATGTTTCAGAGGAAACACAAGCTGTCCTAATTTGGGATTTACCATATTAAGTACATAAAGATGTAAAGAAATGTTAATACCTGGCATGAAAAAATTGGTCTGGTGTTGCCATTAGTGCTGGAGAGTGTCATGACCTCTGCGCTCAGAATCCAAAGGCGAAAGGAGCAGTGCCTACCAGGGCAGTTTTAGAAATAAACTGGCAACTAACAGGCAGGTTAGCTTCTCGTTAATTAAGAGCCACTCAAGAACGGGTCCTTCACTTTCTGTAGAGTGTTGTAAATCTTCCTTATTTAGAGTGCAGGGTTGTTATTTTTAAAGAAAACACACATCTGTGTTTATACCAGATGGCACGTAGACATTTCCTATTATTATTCACTCTTCTGTCCATTGCTACAGATGTTACAAGTATCTTCTACATGTCTCCCTTAAGGCTAAAAACGGAAACTAGCATTAAACATAACAGTAAATAAAGAGGCAAAGAAAAGCTGAAACGAAAACCAGGTGCATAATTAGATTAATTTTGTTCTCGGTCACCTCAACTTCCATAAATTAGACTTTATATGATAATGTATGCATACAGAATTGCCCTTGGGTTAAAAATACTAGTTGTAGACATCAAACCTGTTTGTCTAGTTCTAACTTAATTCTTTTTACAGCTTAACACCTGTACTAACCTTGTAATGAACAAACATTTGACATATTTCTGAAGCCACAACATACAATCTTTACTTAAATTACATTATTTGGAGTCAAGTCAAAGGGTGCATATGCTGTTACCAGAGAATACACTGATGATATGCTATACAGAAATAAGCTTTAACAAACTACCCTGTGTTAATCTAGCCACACAATGGTTCTAATCAGGACGTATTGTGGCCTTACCTGAGTATCCCCTGCCCCTTAACCATCCTCTTCTTTCTGGGGATAGGATGAGGACAGAGAGCGTGTCCCATCCTCAACTCCACCGATTCACCGAACAGTATTTATGGAAGGTCTACCATATACATAGTTTCTCCTAAGAACTTTAATATCTTGAGGACTTTATTGTAAGCATCCCTTTCTTTAGATAGCCTTAAGATTCTGAAGAACTTAAAAAAATTTTTTTCATCACCAAAAAATTCGAGTAACCTAGATATGAGAATATGTCTTAATCCATTCTCAAGAAAATCCTTTACAATAAAAAGGGACTTCTGTTTCTCTCTAGCCAGTAGGCCAAACCTAGAGATTCCTGAGGAACATAGGAGCCAAGTTGACTTTTGTTGAGCTGAGCTTTCATCTGCTTGGCCAGTGGAAAAGTAAAGATTAATTTTAAAATGATTTTATGTAACTAACATTTTCCGAGTTTTACTCTAAGAGGAGGAAAGGCAAATGACAGCACGTCAGATCACAGAATAAAGGACTTGTGTCATTGAGGGACTGTTCTTGGGAAATTAATAGGTTCCAAAAATCAAGCAAGATGATTAATACTGGCTTTCATTTGATCTATAAACCCACAATGACAAGCACAGCATGACCCTGACTTAGCCTGGCATTGTGATTTAATGAAAAGAGAAAGCTTAGAAGAAGACTATGAAGGAAAAAATAAAGCCTTCTGCACTGGGTCAGAAACTTCTTGATTGATATACCCATCTTCTGATTTCTAAATTTTGATCATAGGGTTTCTGTATATGTTAGATACTTTCTTTATCAAGAGAGCCAGGTAAAAAGTACTAGCTTCTTAAACACAAATAACAATTTTATAGAAAGAAAGTGATACAGCCTCATACTTTCATAAAGGAAATGCCATTTGCAAAGCTATAGTGTTGAGGAAAGTCAGGGCAAGTAAATGTGCTAATTGTGGCTGTGCTTTTATAATAAAATCGTCATGAAATTTGGTTAGATAAAATCAGTTTTGGAGGACTGCAAAACTGAATTAGAAGATGGTCGAGGCCACAGAGTAAACTGGTTGGAGAGAATGTGCCAACCAGGCTCTATCAGGTCACAGTGATTTCAACTGGGGTTGAGAACGACTGTGTAGCTGAGAAAGACGGCATATCCAAAGCCCCATGCAAAAGCCGGAAGCCACTGTGAACCTGGGGCTGTCAGAACACCAACCTGGAGCCACTCTCACTGTTTTTCCTAAGACTGTGACCCTAGATGTTGCTTCCCATAACTCAGCACTCTGCTTCAAGATGGTCTGTGTTCGCCACATCCCTGAACTTTCATCCCCTGTCACTCTGGCTCCTGTAATGACCCTGCCCCGCTCTGTTACCTGGGCACGTCTGTCTGCACTTGATCCGAAGCAGCTTACATTCTTCATGTAATTAAGCAGCTTCATGACTGCTTAATTTTGCTTCCAGAGATATCTTTAGAGACTTCTTTCCTACCCTGCTCATCACTCTCCGGAGGATTTCTTAAATAAAATTTCTTGAATAATAACAAATACATCTTCACAGAGAAATTCTTTATTCTGTGATTGGCTATTCACATCTGCCTTACTAAGCTGGTCTTAGTGTTTTTGTATTTCCTTTCATTCACTCGTTGTTCTCCACATTTATTGAGCATCTGCTATATGCCCCAGGCCTCATCTCTGAGTTAAAGACATAATCCTCATTCCCCCTGCAGAGTTTAACCTGGTGAAGAGAACAGTCAATTTATAAATAGATTATGGTACACAGATGACAAGTGCTTTGATAGATGTAAACACAGGGGCTACTGGGCCACTTAAACCAGCTTGCCTGACTGGTTTGGCTGCTTGATCTTTGGGAAGTGTCTGGAGTGTCTAAAAACAGTAAGGAAGCCCTTGTGGCTTGAGATTAGAGAATGGATTAGTGAGGAATGCCTCTCCTTTTAAAGAAGAGAAGATGAACTCACTCCCCAGCCCAGTTTCAGGACTTCATGAAAAGACGCAGCACTTGGAGGAGTAAATTGATTCTCAAGGGCATCCGTGCGGGACATCAGAGTCCTGTTTCCCAGGCCTGGAGTCACCCTTGTGATCTTCAGTCCTCATCACGCCTTGCTCTCACTAGAGCATTTGATGTCACATTTCTTCCAGGGAAGATAAATGCGGGCAGTAATCTTAACGGACAAGAATGAACTCAATCACCTCAGGTATATTTAAGGAAAGGTACAAAAGTCATGGTGCAGCCCGAGTATTTAGTTTTCTTCCTCCCCACGTGGATCTGCCCCCACTCCACACGGCCACCTCCCGCCAAGGACCTTTCTCAACCTGACATCATCTGACACAGACAGTCACTGTTAAATTCGAATGGAAAAACTTTCTATAAGACCTAAATAAATTACAGTTAAGAGTTGGATCTCCAGAGATCTTTCAACCCCAAATTGGCTCACCATCTAGGAAAACATCATAGAAACTATCTGGCCTCAGAAAATTCAATATCAAAACACCCACACACCCAGCAAAAGACAAGTCAAAATTCTAGACAAAACAAAGAAATAATACCTTCATGACCGCCTCTGAAACAGTGCTTCTTAACCTTTCATCAATTATGGATTTTGTAGAATTGGATGAAAGATATATAGTCTGTCTCAGGAAAATGGATACACATTCAATGGTAAGGGGGGAAAGCCTATCCATGGATGACTCTATAAAGTTGGGATTCAGAATATCTGCTTTGAAAGGAAAAATTCTTTCTTTCTCGAAAAACATTTCGCATCTTTAGATTCATTAACATTCCTTAAAACTTGAGAGTTCCGGCTCCACCATCTCCATTTACTATGAACGCACTGTAGTTTACATGTCAGTAATCAGAATCTAATCTCCCTCCTGACAAGAGAGCAGACATAAGACTGGAGCTGGGAAACACAGCTAGCAACAGAATTCAGTATTAGGGAGAGGGTTCATCCCGTTCAACCATCTGCCTTTGGAGATGCCACAAACAGCTGCAGGGGGCATCCTCTGGGCACGGGCTCCATGACCCCACGGCAGCCTCTCTGTGACCCAGCAATGCGCTCTAGCTCCCGGAGAAGCACTGAGTTATACAAACAGATTTAGCAATGTTGGAAAGAAGGGTTTTTTCCGCCCCACCTTTGTATCAGTGGGTGTTCCTCTGTTCTACCATTTATTCACTGCACTCACCTGGAATGGCCTCTCAAATCTCTTTGTAAGCACGAAGGTCTGTTCCAGCATATAAAGAAGGATATTAAGGAGGGAGGAGGAGAAATATTCTGCTTGCTGATATTTTCTCATCTGTATACCTGCGAACCTACCAACAGCCCTATGAATTTGAGCATAATCACTGAGGTTAAAGAAAAACAAAACTATAAAATGATGCATCTTTGCTGCTAGGAAATGGTCCAGAAGAAGGAAGAGTTTAAGCAGGCATATATGCATTGCTTTTTGTTTTTGTATGAAAAAAAGAGGTGCTGAGATCTTTATTTTAATAAAGTGTAAAATGCTTCTCCCACTCTTTTCCTGTTCCCACACACTCCTCTCTAACTCGACTGGTTTGTGAACTTGTTGTTCTCACCCAAGGAGTTAGCTCAGAAAGAACTGGATAATTTGTGGAGGATGACTGAAATCAACACCGCTTTAAGAAAGCCACATCCCTAACCCTAACTCATTCAGCATGAGACACGTTTGTAACCCATGGCACCGGGGGCGTGGGGACACTGTGCCTTCTTGGAGGGAAGTGTCATCAGCAGCAGCCCCTGCAAATCAGAGGCAGCCCCTGCGAATCAGAGGCTAGGCTCTTAGGCAAAAAGAAGTCTACCTCTCCTTTAATTGGGAGCCAGGGCTCAGCCTCGGAGAAAAGTGCTCGCCAGTGGCGAGAGAGCAGGGGATCCTCTGAGAAGGGCAACCAGGGCTCCAGTCTTCCCTACTCCCCAGCTCTCTGGAGAATCTTCTTGTATTTAATAAGGGCATCTTCATTCAGAGAAATTCTAAGCACACTACAGGAAAATGCAGCAGCCAAGCGACCAGGATAGGAACTTGTTAAGTTCCGTACTGTGCATACGGAGAGGGCCTGGCCTTGCTGCAGACCTCTGTAAGGTGTAGCCCAGGTACTGTGCCTGAGGATGGGATAAGAGCAGACACTATAGATTGTACAGTCAGCCCCTGCCCTCAGAATGATCACACTAGAGCAGTGGGTCTGGAGTGGGGGCCATGTGTGGAGCCAGTTTGCATTAGTATGACTCCGATAGGGGGTGCATCTAGAGGTAGAGGCCAGGAATGCCACTAAACATCCTCTAATGCTCAGGACAGCCCCACCCCCCACCTCACCCCCAACAGAGACTGACTTGGCCCGAGGCGTCGGTCCACAGTGCCGAGGCTGAGAAACACTGCTAGTGAGAATGAGGGTGGGCCGCTTTGGGAGACAGGAGAGGTGAACGCAGCAGAGGGCCCTATAGGTAGCAGAAACTTGGACTTCTCAAGCGAACCTCAAAGGCTTTCAAAACTTCAAAATAGGATGGAATGTTTTTGGCTGGATATTTCACTTCGGAGTCAGACAAGAGTATCAAATAGGAGTGTTCTCCTGCTTGAAGTTAACAACCTCACCCTCCTGGTGAAGCCTTCCTTTTCTGTGTGTATGCATGTGTGTAAGGAGCAGGACAATACAGACGCAGACACGCACACCTAGAAGGAGGCAGGAGGCGTGAATGCCACCTAGGTCCTTTGTGCTTCTCTTCTTTGCATCTGATACATTATTGACAACCGTGGGCTTCAGATAAATGAGCTGTCTCCTGTCCCTCAAGACTGAAAACACTGGACCTGAAAAAATGCCTCAAGGATTTCTCAGGAGTGACTTTGCAAAGATGGGTGCAGGTCCATGTAAAGCTCTCTCACCTCTATGAACACACACTTACGTTGTGGTCATACTGTGGCTGTTGTAAATAATGCTGCAATGAGCATGACAATGCAGATATCTCTCTAAGTGATTTTATTTCTTTTGTATATATACCCAAAGGTTGGATTGCTGGATCATATGGTAGTTATATTTTTAACTTTTTGAGGAACCTCCAGACTATTTTCCACAATGACTGTACCAATTTACATCTCTACTAACAGTCTATAAGGTTTTCCTTTTCTCTACATCCTTACCAAAAATAATATTCTCTGGTACATATATACAGAGAAGATTATTGATGCTTTTGAACTATGGTGATGGAGAAGACTTTTGAGAGTCCCTTGGATTGCAAGGAGATTAAACCAGTCAATCCTAAAGGAAATCAATCCTGAATGTTCATTGGAAGGATGGATGCTGAAGCTGAAGCTCCAATACTTTGGCCACCTGATACGAAGAGCTGGCTCATTAGAAAAGATCCAGTGGGTCTGATCCTGGAAAAAATTGAAGATAGGAGAAGGGGATGACAGAGGATGAGATGGCTGGATGGCTAGGAGATGGTGAAGGGCAGGGAAACCTGGTGTGCTGTAGTCCATAGGGTTGCAAAGAGTCAGACATGACTGAGCTACAGAACAATAACAACAACATATATACAAGAAAAAATTATCTACCCTTAAGAAAGAAGGAAATCATGTCATTTGGTGACAACATGGATGAACCTGGAGGACATTATACTAACTGAAATATGCTTAACAAAAATAGACAAATATTTTGTGATCTCACTTATATGTGAAATATAGACAAATCAAACTTAGACAGTAGAGGAGTGGTTAATTGGGGGGGGGGTGAAGAAATGAAAAATTGCCCCCAGTCAAAGGATATAGACTTTCAGTTATAGGATGAATAAGGTCTACAGACCTAATGGACAGGGTAGTGACTGGTTAATAATACAGTGAGTACTTGAAACTTGCTGAGAGAATACACCTTTAGTATTCCCATCACACACACACAGAAAAGTAATTACGTGAGCTAATGGACATGTTAAGTAGCTTGACTGTAATCATTTCACAACATATCCATATATCAAAACATCATGTTGTACACCTGAAACATATATACAATTTTTGTTAATCAGACTTTGATGAAGCTGGGAAAAAATAAGATAAAATACAAATATAAAGAGAAGGGCTCCCTCTTCTCCTGACGAGACTATCACCCTGGGAGAATTTACTGGGGACAGAGGGCCAGCAGTGTGTGAGCATGTGGGTGAGTGAGTGTGTGTGTGTGTGTGTGTGCACACCTTTGAATCAGTACTGAGTGTGTCACCTCCCCTTTGGACCTCAGCTTCCTTACAAAGAGAGTTGGATTCAGTGATCTCTAAGGCCCGTTTCCAGCTCTAACATTTCTGGATTCTGTGTCAACATTCATTCCATGCCTGCAGAAGGCTGCCAAATGCCTGCATCCTCTGCTGTCTTCAGCGGCCTTGTGCGAACTCATTACCACAGCAGGCTGCTCTGTGGGTGGCGAGCCCTGAGTGCCCTGGACATTCATTCCTCACCTCGCGTTCTTGCTCTCAAGAAACGCTTTATATTCTTCCTCGAGATTATGTGAGAGGGACTTTAATGGGGCTGATTTTATGTGAGGATCCAATGATAGAAAAACAGATTCTAGTCAGTGCTGTACTCAGAGGATCATTCCACAGAAGCTGAGCTGTTTCTAAAATAGTCCCCAAAGTAGCTTAAAAAATAATAGCAATTCTAAAACCAGATCGTTTCCTGATGAAAACTCTAGGCCTGTTCAATTTTTAATCCTTTCTGAAATCAGCATGGTTTTTCTTTTTCTCAGAAAGGTGTTTGGAATGAAGTTCTTGAATCTGCCCCTTGGACACATTTACATGCTGTGTCTAATTTCTTAATTCTTTTTTTTTTTAATTTCTTAATTCTTTTAATCAAGGCTTTCCTAGTTTTAAATTGTAGCTAAGTGTTTTGGGGGGAATTGGAGTGCTTACTCCTATTTGCCTGACAAATATACAGCATCAAATATTCATCATTTAAATGCAATTAAAATACAGAATCACAAAAACGTCAGTGCAATGATTTAAATTGCTCCAGTTTTAATTACAGGATTAAGGCAATTTGGGATTAGAAACGTAATGCAATACACAATCAAGAGGTCATATTCCTATAGGTTTTAAATAATTTAAAACTCTTATGACTTTAAAGAGGAGAAGTATGTGGATGTATTTGCCAACAGTGAGTAATAATGACACTGGAGAAGAATAGGAAGATGTGCGTTAAAAATAAGAAAACTCAGCTGTGCTGAGAAATTTTAAAATCTGCCTGGTAAAATGTTCAACAGTCCTGAATTCTTCCAGGTTAAAAGCAGTAAGTCCAAATAAAACTTCATGTGTAAGTAGAACGTGTAATTCAGTAAAGTTCTTAGGAACCATATCTTCATTAAAAGAAATTCTTACATTTTATATTCCTATTTCAGTAGGATCATCTTAATTTCTTTATTGCTGTGGGACTTGTGGGACCATCTTAATCTGAATTCTTGGAATTGATCTAAAATGCGGTCAATGGATGATAAAACCTAGACACGTGGTTGAAAACTTTAAAATTAATTGACATTCTCATTATTCAGCTGGCCTCCAAAATGACTCCATATAAATTATATTGCCATATATAAATCGTTTGAACTTTAGCTGCCACATTTTCCATATAAACCAACAGCAGCTATAAACAGTGTGAACTGAAGCGAGAAGTGGTTTCCCTATGGAGGCAGGAAATGTGAAGCCTCTCATGATTTTTAGCCTCGTATGCTTTCATAATCAACATTTTGTCACATTTTTAATTAAAGTGGTATCAGTGTTTAATGCAATACCCAAGCTTGTTGGCTACCGAGGCATAGACACAGACCTCACATTCCAAGGCAGTAAGCTTTTTAGTTCTCACTTGGACAGACCTCAAATTGCTGATGGGACTTGAGCATCCATGTACTGGTTCCAATGGGCACTTGGACCTTTGGAAATTTTATGAACAAAAACACTTGGAAAAGCACTTGGTCCAACATCTGACTTCAGGCAGAAAAGTAATGAAGCTATCTGTGTAAGATAGTGATCTGGATCCCTATAGCCCAATAAAAATATAATAAAAGGCATCCATGGAACTTAAATTTTTCTAATAGCCACATTTTTAAAAGTAAAAGAAGGCAAAATTAATTCTAATAGTGTATTTCATTCAGTCAAAATCATATTTCAACAAGTAATATAAAATTATTGAAATATTGTAAATTATTTTTTCATGCCAAATCTTTGAAATTTCATATGTATTTTACACATACAGCACGTCTCAATTTGTCAGTTCAGTCACTCAGTCATGTCTGACACTTTGCGACCCCAAGGACTGCAACATGCCAGGCTTCCCTGTCCATCACCAACTTCCAGAGTTTGCTTAAACTCATGTCCATTGAGTCAGTGATGCCATCCAACCATCTCATCCTCTGTCATCCCTTTCTCCTCCTGCCTTCACTCTTTCCCAGCATCAGGGTCTTTTTCAATGAGTCAGTTCTTCACACCAGTTGGCCAAAGTATTGGAGCTTTTCCAATATTCAGGACTGATTTCCTTTAGGATTGACTGGTTTGATCTCCATGTAGTCCAAGGGACTCTCAAGAGTCTTCTCTAACACCACAGTTCAAAAGCATCAATTCTTTGGCACTCAGCTTTCTTTACGGTCCAACTTGACTACTGGAAAAAACATGACTACTGGAAAAAACCATAGCTTTGACTAGACAGAATTTTGTCAGCAAAGTAATGTCTCTGCTTTTTAATATGTTGTCTAGGTTGGTCATAGCTTTTCTTCCAAGGAGCAAGCATCTTTTAATTTCATGACTGCAGTCACCATCTGCAGTAATTTGGGAGCCCAAGAAAATAAAGTTAGCCACTGTTTCCATTGTTTCTCCATCTATTTGCCATGATGTGATGGGACTGGATGTCATGATCTTAGTTTTTGAATGTTGATATTTAAGCCAGCTTTTTCACTCTCCTCTTTCACTTTCATCAAGAGGCTCTTTAGTTCTTCTTCACTTTCTGCCATAAGGGTGGTGTCATCTGCATATCTGAGGTTATTGATATTTCTTCCAGCAGTTTTGATTCTAGCTTGTGCTTCTTCCAACCCAACATTTCATATGATGGACTGTGCATATATGTTAAATAAGCAGGGTGACAGTGTACAGCCTTGACATACTCCTTTCCCAATTAGTTCCATGTCCAATTCTAAATGTTGCTTCTTGACCTGCATACAGATTTCTTAGGAGGCAGGTAAGGGGGTCTGGTATTCCCATCTCTTTCAGAATTTCCTACGATTTGTTGTGATCCACACAGACAAAGGCTTTAGCATAGTCAATGAAGGACAAGTAGATGTTTTTCTCAATTTGTACCAGCTACATTTCAAATATTCAGTAATCACATGTCTGCTAGGAGCTACTGTGTTAACAGTGTAGCTCTGTGCTATCAAAGTGGGCCAGGATGGCTTTTTGGCACTGAAGGGATGCAAAGCCTGGGAAAAGGTAGCCTCTCCCTTCAGAAAGCACTGTTTGGCCCCAGTTTTTGTTGTTGTGCAGTTGCTAAGTCCTGTATCACTCTTTGTGACCCCATGGACTGCAACTTGTCAGGCTCCTCTGTTCTCCCTGCTTCTCCTTTTCCCTTCAATCTTTCTCAGCATCAGAGTCTTTTCTAATGAGTTGGCTCTTTGCATCAGGTGGCCAAAGTACTGGAGCTTCAGCATCAGTCCTTCCAAAGAACATTCAGTGTTGATTTCCTTTGGGACTGACTAGCATGATCTCCTTGCTGTCCAAGGGACTCTCAAGAGTGTTCTCCAGCACCATAGTTTGAAAGCATCAGTTCTTTGGCACTCAGTCTTCTTTATGGTCCAGCTCTCACATCCGTACATAACTACTGGCCCTAGAGATTCAGACAAAGCAATGGAAGTTAGATTTTTACCAGTTATAGTAACAGTGCTTCCAAAAGAATTATGTGCAAGTTGTGAAATATTCATACGATGGAATGCTATGCAATAAGAATGAAAGGCTTACAAATACATGCAACAGTAAGGAAGAATCATACAAATAAAACATATAGTAAAAGAAGTCAGATACAAAAGTTATAGAGCTTTTAGTATATGTAACTGCATCCAGTTACATATACCACAAAAAAGCAGGAAAACCCAAGGAGTACAAAGTTAAGAAGTGAGGATCCTTGATAGACAGCAGTGACTGGAAAAGGAGGCAGAGGAATCTTCTGAGCACTGGCTTTGTTCTGTTTCTTTACCTGCTTGTGTTCCACTTTATCAAAACTCTGTAAAGAAGTGTGGTGCCTGGAGTAGGCTAAAGGGGGAGAAATGAAATAAACAACATCTGACTCCTCTTTAGAGGAATAGGGGAAAGGAAGGCTGGGAACAAGCATATGTTGGCAATTTGTCAACACAGTGTTGATATCAGATTAGCCTCATCTTAGACTGGATTCCTGGAGAAAGAGACTCTAAGGCAGAGATGTGACTGGAAGAGGTTTACTGAGGAGAGCTCTTTGGAAGAACCCCTGTTAGAGAAGAAGGAAAGCAGGGTAACAGAACAGTGAGAAGCAATGTGAATGGAGGCCCCCTGTTGTCCTCCAATGGAACTTTGAAAGTGTGATGGTCCTTCAGAGTTGTCCTGAGTCGGGACCAGGAGCCCAGGCCTTTGTACCCACTAACCGACAGTCAGTAGATAGAGGTTGCTCCAGGAAGGGAGCATGACCTGGAGAAAGACAGCTTTCTTAGCAGAAGGTTAGGTAATCAGCTATAAGCTAATAGCAGCCAGTGTCCCACACAGCTGAGGAGAACACCTCAGCCCTGAAGAGGGCATCAAGGTGGCAAATAGTAGTATCCACTGCAAGCATGGTATGAAAAGCATTGTATGAAAGTTTTTATATCAGGTAACAGGAAATATCTGTCTTCCTGTGGCTTTCTATGATCATCATTCTTTTCATTATGATCTTTGGGACATCTTGTTCCTAATTATTGTTTTGGAAGGCCTCATATGAAATGAGTTTCTTTAGTCTGTTGTTTCAAACCAGGTAATGGCAATCCCTTACATGGAAATCATTCTGTCAAATGTCTTTGGGAAGTTCTTTATGCTCAAAGCCTCCTCCTATAAATGTTTCCCTTTAGCTTTTTGCACAGCAGTTCAGATATCTTTTTGCCATTTACCCTCTCCACATTTTCAAGCCAAAAACAGTTCATTTTCAGCAGTAAAACTGCAGTGTCATTAAGCAAGTTTGATGTTGGTGATGGTAAGTAGCTGGCACAAATGAAACAGCTCTAGAATTTAACTGCTCAATACTATATGCCAAAGTCTCCAGGGCCTTTAGAAAATTTGGTTTTTAGCACATCTCCAATCTGGCTTGAATTTCCCTGGTTATGTTGATGCCAATCCTGTTTCCAAGCCATAGATTTGTTTGATTCTATTTTCTCCTTCCAAATCTATTTAGCATGTAGTTTGACTGGGATAGCAAAAATGTATTTTTGTTTCAGTTGAAATACTTATTTTACTTGTCCATGGTACATACCACGGACTATAACCTCAATTTCCTTCAGCCTGATATTCATTTAGCAGTGAGTCCATGCTTGTCCTAATATGTATTAACTTCCAGCATATAGGTATGAACATAAAGGAGTCCTAAATTGCTTCCCAGCTAATGATTGAAAGAACCATGAATGCTAACTTAGATCTTCTCACTGAATGTCTGGAACTTTATTTAGCAACCCTGACATGACAACCCACATTATCTTATCATATTTTAAAGGGCCTGTTTGAAATTTTCTGGTGAACAAACCTATTTCAGTAGCTGTTAGAATTACCTGAATGCCACTGGATAACCTCTCTGGTCAACCATAACACTAGGCATTGCCTGGCACAGGTCAGTGGGTATTGCATCATGGCAAGTTCTTTCCTTACTGTGCAGGCACATTCTAGTCAGTGGGAGGGATGTCAAAGTGTGAAACTCCAGGCCCATTGATTGCAGTGGGTCACTGAGTCAGGCTGAACAGCTAGAACTGAGAGAAACAACGCAGTTAGGTCTTGGCACAAGAATAAGTAGGATCAGAAGTTCAAACCCAACCATGAATTTGAGGCTTAGAGGAATGAGAGGTCAGGGAATAGGGAGTTTCTGGGGGTCAAATCAAGCTGAGAGAGGAAGTGGAAGCAAGGAGACTTTTTGGCACGTCGTAAACTCCTTTTCAGTGTCTCAACGTCATTGGCTCATTTAAGTTTGGCTTCTACAACCAACCTTATTCCAAATCCCTCCAGTGGTTTACCTTTTGTATAAGGAGTTACAAAGAACAGTCACTCTGTACAATTCAAGGATATAAGAACTAATCTTTTTTTTTCTTTTTGCCATCACAGAGAGCTTTTAAAACTGACTAATTAAGCTTCACAGTATCTGTCAGTTAAGTAATAGCTTAAAAGAAAGTACAGCCCCCTACTGAAATAAAGTCCCATTTGGAACAGCAGCTTTTTTTTTTGAACTATAACTAGACAGCAGGTTCAGACAGAGTGCCGAGGACAACATATGGGACAGAAATCCAAATGGATGGAAGTGTGAAAATCGGCCAGGAAGCTAAAACAGATGCGTACCCCATTTCTTTAGTATAAATAGCCTTGTCTGTAGTCTCAGGTGTATGATTCACAATTGTTAATGAAGTCATTTCCGGTATTGCAAATGGAAATATCATTTGCAGCAGGTCCATGGATTCTTTTATAAAAGTGGGGAGGGTCTCGAAAAGATTTGAAAACGCTTGAAACAAATTCTAGTTTTTTTTTTTTATTTGTTTACAATTATTGTAAACAAATAAAGAAAATTTCCATTTGTTTACAATTAGCGTCCAAAATCTTCTAAAGTAAATAAACTTCTACCCACCTAGACAGTACGCTTTTTGATTGCTGACGGAAGACAATCTCAGTAAGGGTGGGTACAAAATACCACAAACCTCTTGGCCTCATTACAAGCTCATGACCACCACACTCACCAGGGCACCCAGAGGTCTGCCCGTGGTCTACTCCTGCAGGATAAATCCTGTTCCCACTTACAGTGAAACTTCTCCCCTTCTTTAGCTCTCAGCCCCCTCATTCTCAACATGATACCTCACTATCTAACTTGAATTGGTCCCATTTCCTTCCCATTCATGTCAAACTTTAATTTTACCCATCCTTTCCACAACTCTTTCTGCCTCAAAAAAGCAATGTCTTCCTTCACTTCCAAGATCAATTCTTCCACTTGATCCTGTCTCCTTTCATCTTCTTTAGGGCCTTATTCCATCTCTCAAACCTCTCTAACATTAAGGGGGGAAAAAAAGCCACCTGTTCCAGTCATCTATTGTTGCATAATAATCACTCACAAACTTTAGTGGCTTAAAATAGCCAGTCATTTACTTACGCACAAGTCTAGTTTGAGCAGAGCAGGGGTGCTCAGTGATCCTTGTGGCGTCTTCTGGGGCAGGAAATCCCCACATGGCTTCTACACTTACGTCTGGTGCCTCAGCTGGCTGGACATCTCTCTCTGCCCTTTTGACATTTTCATGTGGATAGTGTGGGCTTCCCGCCCAGCAGGATGGTTTCGGGTTCAGACTTCTTACACAGCAGGCTGGCTTCTCCAGTGTCTAAAAGCAGAAGCTGCCAGGTCTCCTTAATTCCTGGACTTGGAAGCCTGTCCAAGGACATTACATTCTGTTGGTCACGAGGCCATCCCAGATTTGAGGAGAAGAGACCACACAAGGACATGAATGCTGAGAGACATAGCTCACTGGGGCTCACTGATTCTCCTTAGAATCAGCTTTCCTTATTCTAATACAATTTCCTTTCCAATCTTATTCTCCTCAAAGAGATACTCCTCTCCCCTTTACACTTCATCACCTCTTCTCAAAAAATAATTCTCTACTCTTGTTTCCTCCAAGGTAACAACTCTCCTTTATTGGTTTCCAATTTCATCACCTTAATAAAAACTAACAGCAAATTTCTGATTGTTAAATCGACATACTTCTTCATCTCAGCCTTAACTGTATTTCCCTGAACCATTTGTTTCTGTTGCCCTCCTTCTTGAAATCCTCTCCTCATCTGGTTTCTGAGATACTGTGGAGCTTTCCTCCAAACTTGCTCCTTATCGTTTTTCTTTCTCTTCCTCTGCATAAATGTGGGAGGTTTCTGCATCACCCCTACTTCCGTGCTACCCCGTCTGTCACTAGGTTATCACAATCCTACCCTGGTAAAATCTAGAAACCACCCTCTCTTTCCATTCCCATTGCTCCTACACAATTCAGAGCCTCATTTGCTTCTCATTAGGCAAGTGCAAGAGTCTTCTGTTTGATCTCCAACACTCCAGTTTCTGTCCCTTCTAATCCCACAAACTGGTCTAAGAGTTACCTTCCTTAAATAGAACCATCTACGTTCAAAACCTTTCCCCAGCTATCACAGCCAATTAGGAAGGTTCAGTTTTGTCTTATGTTGCCAAACCCTATAATTCTGGTCCCAGATCATATTTCCAAATACCATATTCCCATAGCCTAGGTTTTAGTCCCACAGGACATTTCACAATTCTCCAAGGACGTCTTGTGTTTTCCTCTCTCTGTATTCTTTCTTCAGAAAATTAACCCCCAACTTTTTTGCCTATTGAAAAACCTCCTCATCCTTTAAGGCTAGCCTTAAAAGCTACATTTTCTACAAAGACTTCTCAGAGCAAATCACTCTACTTGCTTTATACCCATGGAATTTTGTTTAGACATTACTTTTAGAGTATATCACATTATAAGTTATATTATTTCAGTGTTCCTCACTAGATCATAAACTCCATGAAACTAGAGACTCAGTCATCTCTGTATCTAGCAGAGATGCTAACAACTCAATATTTTTGAGTTGAATTGAATAAGCATTATGAAGTAGTTACTGGCTTTCAACCTTTAGCCAAAGAATCGCGTAAAATGAGAGAGGCTTCCTTCTTGTGGTCATGTATGGATGTGAGAGTTGGACTGTGAAGAAGGCTGAGTGCCGAAGAATTGATGCTTTTGAACTGTGGTGTTGGAGAAGACTCTTGAGAGTCCCTTGGACTGCAAGGAGATCCAACCAGTCCATTCTGAAGGAGATCAGCCCTGGGATTTCTTTGGAAGGAATGATGCTAAAGCTGAAACTCCAGTACTTTGGCCACCTCATGCGAAGAGTTGACTCATTGGAAAAGACTCTGATGCTGGGAGGGATTGGGGGCAGGAGGAGAAGGCAACGACAGAGGATGAGATGGCTGGATGGCATCACTGACTCGATGGACATGAGTCTGAGTGAACTCCGGGAGTTGGTGATGGACAGGGAGGCCTGGCATGCTGCAATTCACGGGATCGCAAAGAGTGGGACACGACTGAGCGACTGATCTGATCTGATCCTTCAATACATGTGATTTAATTGCCAGTTTAGAACAAAAGCAGTCATGGATAGGGTTGCTAAAATTCAGCCTCACTCCAATTACTCAGTGGTATAAATCTTAAATTAAATTCTAGAGGGACATTTAAAAAATATCTAGAAGCATTAAGTGAAGTAAGTCTGTGCATTTTCCCAAACTACCTAGATAATTGCCTTACTTCACCATCATATTTTATAAGATTTATCATTAACTGAAGCTCATTAAAGTTTAAAAACTCTCTGGGATATATATGACAGTGACACTGCATTTTCACAAGCAACGTGCAGATGTATAAACATTTCAATTAAGTATGTCAAATAGTATGCAGATAAATCCATAGACTGGAATAAGGAAACAATGGTAAGTATTTCCATTGTTGGAAGGAGGACACACTTGATTACCCCCTGTAACAACACAACAAAATTATACTATGTGCGTGGTGAGGAGCAGTTAAGGCTCTATCTCACTTTCATAAATAGATTTATTCCTAAAATGTATAGATCAATAAATCAATTCTGTTTTCCTATCTCCCTATAATTTATTTAACATTCATTTCTCATCTATCTTTGTCTAACGATTTCCAACTTTTGTACATTAGGCTGCTTAACCCACCCATAGATTCTCTGTCAAGTAGTTAATGGTCTGGAAACAAACAGTAAAAAAGTTCCTATTTTAAAGGAATCCTAGAGTAAATGCTTCTGCAAACTGAGTCACTGGATGCTAATTTGTACTTTGAAAAACAGCTCATGAGATAGTTTGATAGTTTGAAAGGCAGTGTGAAAATTAATAAAAAATTAGAATAAAATCTTATCCTCTAATCATTTTAGTTAAATTCTCCAAAACCATACTTTTGAACTCTGATGCTGGTGACCTGTAGCACATTAGCACCATTCATAAGTAGTTCAATTTCAGGATTCTGGTGCCAGAGAGCACAGAATGTCACAGAAAGAAAGAGAACGGAGAACAGTTTCTTCTTTCACTCCTAGTTCAAAGCACTATTTCAAACCTGCAAGCTTTGTTATGAGTACTCTTTCACATCTAATTTTCTTTTTTTTTCTTATCTATTTCTATCCTCAGGGTCTTGCTCTAAGGTTTTCTTTTTGTAGTCTCTTGCTTGAATGGCATTAAAATGCATATTTCAGGTTTCAACATGACAGACTCATCATATCTCTTCCAAACTGCTCCCAATCCAGGTGAACCAAAAATGTAGGAAGAAGGCATGATGGTGGGGAGAAGAGAGAGAGTGGCAGTCTCATGAGGCCCATTTATACCAGGCCTAAAGGTGACAGAAGTGATTTGCATTTAAAAAAAACAGTATCTGGACATTCCTTGACAGCTTCCTTTAAAACATAGTGAGACAAACATGAGAAGGAAACTGGGAGAAGAGATCATGTCACAGCCCTTGCAGAGAAAGGAATGGCGTAGATCTACCAGCAGCCATGAGTAAGAAGGAAAAGCAGGTGTCGTGGGAGGACTCTTTAGTCAAGTCAGACAGATAGAAGAGCTATTTGTATGCCAGAGACAGTCACTGGTGAAAACTTTGTGACTTTTAAGAGATCCTCCTATTGGCAGCAAAAGCAAAGAAACCACCAGATCAATATTTTTCAATTTTTCAAATATATTAGGGGTAAATATTATAAATACCCAGCTTGGAAATTAAGAGAAAAATATTGAGGAACAAACAATTTTAAAACCTTGAGAGTTAAGTATTTTTCTTTAGAGTTTGAAATAATTGTTAACAATCTATGGAATATCCCCAAAGTTTAGTGTATTGCTAGTCAAATATCTTGTGATTTCTTGATTGTGGAAGTAATTTATAGAAAAACAAAAGTGTTCAACATATTTGTTGATCAAGGAAATGACTAACTGAATTTTATACCTTTGAGTGTAGAATTTATAAGTGCGAAATGTGGCACTTAACCCAGAATCGTGAAGGCAGAGTTTTATTTTCTAATCATCCATATGGCTCCTACATTTTCATAGAATTTGCTTTGCCTAATGCACCATCACAATGAATTACGTGTTCCACTCAAAAACCAACATTTCCACCTACCCCATCCCTTCTTACCTACTCAGTGATCGTGCTTCTACAGTTGTCTCCTCTAATCTGCATTATTCCCATTCATGTACAAATGAACTTCAATATGTCAAATTTAAAATAAAAATTCTTCCCTTTGAAGAAATGGCTGATTCCAATGTAAGTTAGGAACTGTACAAGATGAGCCTAGAATACCACGTTATACCAGGAAATAGGGAACTGTAAGACAAGGAACAGACAAAACCAGCGGGGTGAGGCAGAAGGACTCCGGGGACAACGGAAGAACCTCCCCTTGGGCACAAATGGCAGTGATCTGAGCATCAATAGGGATAAAAAGTACAACGTATTGAAATGCATTAAATATATTTAAATCCATGAGTTCATATTATTAAAAAAATTTTTCACTGTTAGAGGTTACTAGATAAATAACTTATTTTTAAAAACTATTAAAAAGAAAGAATCAAACATATATTCTATCTTTCCTAGACAAATTGTAACAGTAGGTAACCAAATAAGGAATGAGGAATGCATTCCATCCAATAAATGTAGAAACAAGGATAGAAGTAGAATGCCACCATTTTTGCAATCTGTGAGTTAAAAATTCTAGGTAGAGAGTGCCAATTGATGTTAACATCACAAAAAGAGGCAACAAAGGATTATATTCTTCTTTATGGATCACCACACTATGAAATAATCTTGCCAAAAAATTTAAACCTGAATCTGATAAATCTTTTGGATCTAACTCTCAGTTTTTACAAAATACAAAAGAACATGTTCAACAAAACTACAGAAGTTCAGTCGAACTGTAGGAAATTCTACAGGACAAACAACCCAGTTTCTTTGAAAATAAATAACAAGAGGGATAAAAGATGGAGAGGGAATGTTTATTTTTTGTAGCGGTATTTTTTTAATTGCACATAATTGCTTTATAATGTTGTGTTAAGTTTCTGCTCTACAACAAAGTGAATGAGCTATATGTATACATTTATCCCCTCCCTCTTGGAGAGAATTAAAGATATAAAAATGCTGAACCAAAAGAAATTGTAAAGTGTGAATATTGTTTGTAAATTAATTCAAACAAATTATTCAAAAATATGTCACTCATGACATAATTGGAACTCTGGACACTGGATATTTGATATTAAGGGATAAGGACCAGTTTTTTTAGGTTTCATAAAGATATTTTGATTATATTTCTTTGCAAACAGTCCTTATCTTTTAGAGCTACACTCTCAAATATTATAGATGAAATAATGATATCTAGAATTTGCTTACAAACAATACGGGATAGATAAGTACATAGCAGTACATATTAACAAGATTCAGTTCAGTTCAGTTCAGTTGCTCAGTCATGTCCGACTCTTTGCAACCCCATGAATTGCAGCACACCAGGCCTCCCTGTCCATTGCCAACTCCCGGAGTTTACCCAAACTCATGTCCATCGAGTCGGTGATGCCATCCAGCCATCTCATCCTCTGTCATCCCCTTCTCCTCCTGCCCCCAATCCCTCCCAGCATCAGAGTCTTTTCCAATGAGGCAACTCTTCTCATGAGATGGCCAAAGTATTGGAGTTTCAGCTTCAGCATCAGTCCTTCCAATGAACACCCAGGACTGATCTCCTTTAGGATGGACTGGTTGGATCTCCTTGCAGTCTAACCACTCTTCTCCAACACCACAGTTCAAAAGCATCAATTCTTTGGTGCTCAGCTTTCTTCATAGTCCAACTCTCACATCCATACATGACCACAGGAAAAACCACAGCCTTGACTAGATGGACCTTTGTGACAAAGTAATGTCTCTGCTTTTTAATAAGCTATCTAGGTTAGGGCTATAAATATGAATTGAGGGGAGGGAGGGAATACAACTCTGTCCATATCATCTGACCACACAATTTGGGGACTCTTACATTTTTCCTTCTGCCTAGAATGTTCTTCTCTCCAATCTTCTCAGGGCTAGCACTTTCTAAGAAGTCCTTCTCTCCCTAAAATACTCATTTTTTCCTCCCTTTCTTAATGACTGTCTAACTTCCAGCTTTCCAGATCTCAGTGATTCTAAAGATGATTTTTAAAGTAAGTAAACTTATATTAAAAGAAAACATACATCCCAGGGATGGCGGAGCCTGGTGGGCTGCTGTCTATGGGGTCGCACAGAGTCGGACACGACTGAAGCGACTTAGCAGCAGCAGCAGCAGTGTTCTAATAATCACTATATCAAGTTAAGCCATATCCTCTGAATTATTTCTATTTCTCTATTTAAAAAGTGTAAGTTTAACAAAATAAAAATTGCGGGGAGTTTCACTATCCAAATCTTACACTGCTTTTCATCTTTATACTTATACTCTTACACACACACACACACACACACATACACACACACATATACTTACACCCATTTTTATATAAACACCCACTTTTTCCTAATAAAAATGGGATTATTCTATATACATATTGCTTCATAACTAATTTTGTCACATAGAAATATACCCTGACCATCCTCTGGGCTATGTAGATCTAGTTTGTTCTTTTTAAAAGTTGCATTATATGCCATTGTCTGAACCACAGTTTCCTTATTCATGCTTCTACAGATGGCATTGAGATTGTTTAAAATTATTCATTAATACAAAGTTCTTTGTGCAAGTGTACTTACAGATTTGTGCGATCATTTTTGTAGGCTGCTGCTGCTAAGTCACTTCAGTTGTGTCCGACTCTGTGCGACCCCACAGACGGCAGCCATCAGGCTCCACCGTCCCAGGGATTCTCCAGGCAAGAACACAGGAGTGGGCTGCCATTTCCTTCTCCAGTGCATGAAAGAGAAAAATGAAAGTGAAATCGCTCAGTCATGTCCGACTCTTCGTGACCCCATGGACCACAGCCCACCAGGCTCCTCCATCCATGGGATTTTCCAGGCAAGAGTACTGGAGTGGGGTGCCAGGGCCTTCTCCGATTTTTGTAGGCTAGATTCCCAATATTGAGATGACTCTCTTAAGTGAAATGAACATTTTCATTCTTGAATTCATATGCCTATTTCGATTCTCATCAACAATGTATGCCATTGCTCTCATCAGCTCAAAATGCTCAAAATGTTATCAGACTTTTACATGTATGCCAAACAGACAAAATTATCTTACAGTTTTAATTTGCATTTATTTAATCATCAATGAGATAGAACATCTTTACATGTATCTATTGGCCTTTGGTACACTACAACTTTTATATTCATGTGGTTTTGTGTGTATATAACACAAATACCCTACTAAGGTTTGAGAATGCTTACAATAAAACACAAACAGAACTATTAGAAATGGATAAAATGAAATTTTGGGGGAGATTAAACTTATGTGTTAAAATAAATAAATAAATAAATAAACTTATGTGTTGCATATAAGGGACAAACCCACTTTGCATATGTCCATTTCAATAAACGGTTGTGGGATACTTACTATGAAGCAGGCACTCCTCTAAGTACTTGGAAGCAAAGATTAATATGATCTTCCCCTGAACTTGTACTACTTCTGTATAATTAACCAAACATCCTAACAGGTGAAACTAAAATTAAACATGACCAGTTTAGACATTTCAATTACAAAATTGTAAATTTACAAATCCTTTAGGATACAGACCCACAAATTAGATCATCAATAGATATGCTAAGGGAAAACTTCTAAAGAGGAAAAAATATATACTGCAAAGTTTTCATCACCATGGGTAAACTGACTGCAGATTAGCATTAAACACATATTAGGTCTATATTATAAACATGTGCTGAGGTTTCAGGAGCAAAGAAATTTAATTTCCTTGGCAGTCAGAGAATATGCATGAAGAGTTGATGAAATGCTTCTCTCACTTCTTAAAACCTCTGCCTGTAGAATCCCTGATAGTTTTACAAATGGCTGCGTCCACTGGGAGACTGCGTTTGGATTCTCAGATGTATTCACTCATAAAGGAGTCATAGCTTGTAATAAAATCATTCCAGTCATTAAAAGAAAATGAGTGAGAACAATGAGTACAATTCTCTGTAAAGCTGAGAAACAAAATGCTCTCTCTTAAGACACCTTATCAAAGGAGTCAAAACTGAAGATAATTCAGCTCAGGGTTTTACACTCAGCATACCAGATGCCCATGCAGTTGAAAAAGTGGGGCTGCCCTGATTCTGGCATGTTGTAGAGGTATTTATGAGTCGAAATGTAAATTCCTTTCCCCCAAACTGCTGAAAGATTATACAGGGTCTGGAGGGATGGACCTTTAGGGATCAATCTTTCTGATCCAAACAGGACAGTAAATTAGCTGAAGAGTGAGACAGTCTGGTAAGGAGCCCTCCCATCTTACCACAGGCCCCAGCCTGTTCTATGAGAAGGAGGTTTATTTTGTTATTGTCATTTCCTTTCCAAGAAGAGTCAAAATCATCATGGGGGCAGTGTGGACACCAAAGATTTGATGAGGCAAGTTTGAGTAAGGAGACAGGAAGAGATCCAAGGAGACTTGGATCTCTAACTGGGAGGCAGTAAATGCTATCAGTACAGCTGCTCCCAGGGACTGGTGCTTTCTGCCCCAGACACTTCCATCCTAGAGCAGCCTCAATGCCTTGTTGCTCTGGAAGGTTCTTTTATCATGGGAGAGAAAATGGGCATGTGCTCTACTCTGGACGTTCCTGTGGTATCTTGCAGGGTCTTGGCACTATTTCGTTAGCATCTGAAAGTGAAAGTGAAAGTTAGTCACACAGTCGTGTCCGACTCTTTGCGATCCCATGGACTGTAGCCCACCAGGCTCCTCTGTTCATGGAATCTCCAGACAAGAGTACTGGAGTAGGTTGCCATTTCTAGGCAGCCTCAAATCTACCTTAAGGACTACACTTTGTTCCAGAGACCCTTCAGTTCAGTTCAGTTCAGTCGCTCAGTCATGTCTGACTCTTTGCGACTCCATGAATTGCAGCACGCCAGGCCTCCCTGTCCATCACCAACTCCTGGATTTCACCCAAACTCATGTCCATCGAGTCAGTGATGCCATCCAGCCATCTCATCCTCTGTCGTCCCTTTTTCCTCCTGCCCCCAGTCCCTCCCAGCATCAGGGTCCTTTCCAATGAATCAACTTTTCACATGAGGTGGCCAAAGTATTGGAGTTTCAGCCTCAGCATCAGTCCTTCCAATGAACACCCAGGACTGGTCTCCTTTAGGATGGACTGGTTGGATCTCCTTGCAGTCCAAGGGACTCTCAAGAGTCTTCTCCAACACCACAGTTCAAAAGCATCAATTCTTTGGCACTCAGCTTTCTTCACAGTCCAACTCTCACATCCATACATGACCACTGGAAAAACCATAGCCTTGACTAGACGGACCTTTGTTGGCAAAGTAATATCTCTGCTTTTTAATATTCTGTTTAGGTTGGTCATAGCTTTCCTTCCAAGGAGTAAGCATCTTTTAATTTCATGGCTGCAATCACCATCTGCAGTGATTTTGGAGCCCAAAAAATAAAGTCTGACACTGTTTCCACTGTTTCACCATCTATTTTCCATGAAGTGATGGATTTTTTCACCAGAGACCCTTACAGACAGATTATAAAGTCAGGCAGCCTCCTTGGCCTGAGGCAAGGATTAGGTGGCCACATTGGTAATCTGATTCCAGTTCTAGCCTTGATCCTAACAGATTGAGTTTTGGCATATGCTGAACTTATTTAACTTTTATGCAGAGTATATCATGAGAAATGCTGGGCTGGAGGAAGCATAAGCTGGAATCAAGATTGCCAGGAGAAATATCAATAACCTCAGATATGCAGATGACACCACCCTTATGGCAGAAAGTAAAGAAGAAATAAAGAGCCTCTTGATGAAAGTGAAAGAGGAGAGTGAAAAAGTTGGCTTAAGGCTCAACATTCAGAAAACTAAGATCATGGAAACCGGTCCCATCACTTCATGGCAAATAGATGGGGAAACAGTGGAAACAGTGGCTGACTTTATTTTTCTGGGCTCCAAAATCACTGCGGATGGTGAATACAGCCATGAAACTAAAAGACACTTGCTCCTTGGAAGGAAAGTTATGACCAACCTACACAGCATATTAAAAAGCAGAGACATTACTTTGCCAACAAAGGTCTGTCTAGTCAAGGCTATGGTTTTTCCAGTGGTCATATATGGATGTGAGAGTTGGACTATAAAGAAAGCTGAGCGCCAAAAAACTGATGCTTTTGAACTGTGGTGTTAGAGAAGACTCTTGAGAGTCCCTTGGACTGCAAGGAGATCCAACCAGTCCATCCTAAAGGAGATCAGTCCTGGGTGTTCATTGGAAGGACTGATGTTGAAGTTGAAACTCCAATACTTTGGCCACCTGATGTGAAGAGCTGACTCATTTGAAAATATCCTGATGTTGGGAAAGACTGGGGGCAGGAGGAGAGTGGGACGACAGAGGATGAGATGGTTGGATGGAATCACCGACTCAATGGACGTGGGTTTGGGTGAACTCCAGGAGTTGGTGATGGACAGGGAAGCCTGGCGTGCTGTGGTTCATGGGGTTGCAAACAGCTGGACACAACTGAGCGACCGAACTGAACTGAACTGAACTCTTGACTCAATGGAATTGATTACAATTAGAAGAGAAACAGAAAACTCCTTGTAATGTGATATCTGTGCCTCTGCCTACCTTCCCATGCATGCTGTGTCGCTTTAGTTGTGTCCAACTCTTTGTGACCCTATGGGCTGTAGCCTGGCAGGCTCCTCTGTCCATGGCATTTTCCAGGCAAGAATACTGGAGTGGATTGCTGTGCCCTCCTCCAGGAGATCTTTCCAACCCAGGGATCAAAACTGCATCTCCTGTGTCTCCTACATTGGCAGGCAGGTTCTTTACCACTGGCACCACTTAAGAAGCCCGGCTACCTTCACAACCCCTGCCAAATATGTCCAACTCCTAACTCTAGGTAGCTGTGACTGTGACCTTATTTGAAAAAAGCATCTTTGCAGTTATAAAAAAGTTATTCTCAAGTTAAAATTATCCTGGATTCTGGGCAGGCCTGAAATCAAATGACCAGTATACTTATAGGAGACAGAAGAGAAGACACAAAGACCAGAGGGAAAAGCCAGGTGAAGATGGATGCAGAGACTGGAGTGATGAGCCAAGGAATGCCAAGTGTTGCCAGCTGCCACCAGAAACGAAAAGAGGGCCATGGAAGGAGTTCTCAGAGTCTCCCGGACGAGCCAACTCTGCAAATGCCTTGATTTTAGATCTCTGTCCTCTAGAAATGTGAGAAACTAAATTTCTATTGTTTTAAGCCATACAGTATGGTAATTTGTTATGGTAGCCCTGGAAACTAATATACTACACACTCCACATCCAGTGAGTTAGTGTGATCTGTTCTGGCAGACTGCATTGGGAATCCTGTGTCACCCTTTAGGGCACAGTTGGGATACAGTGGACAGAACACAGGGTTTGGAGTTGGACAGACCTTCGTTAATTACCACTGTGTGTACTTGGCAAGTCCCTCTAGGCTTTTGTATCTTCATGTGAGATCAGGAAGGCAGCCTGGGAATATGAGACAGAAGTCAGGTAGCATAAGCCAAGAACATATTGGAGGTTACCAACACTGACTGCATGCTAATATCGCCTGGGGAAGTTCTAAAAAATATTGTTTACAAGGCCTCACCTCACTTAAATCAGAGTCTCTAGGACTGACCCATAGGATACAGTAATTTTTAAAACTCCCTGCTGCTGCTACTGCTAAGTTGCTTCAGTCATGTCCAACTCTGTGCGACCCCATAGACGGCAGCCCACCAGGCTCCCCTGTCCCTGGGATTCTCCAGGCAAGAACACTGGAGTGGGTTGCCATTTCCTTCTCCAATGCGTGAAAGTGAAGTCGCTCAGTCGTGTCTGACTCTCTGCGACCCCATGGACTGCAGCCCACTAGGCTCCTCCGTCCATGGGATTTTTCCAAGCAAGAGCACTGGAATGGGTTGCCATTGCCTTCTCCAAAACTCCCTGGGCACCACTTTATATCCGCTACCATAACTATTGTCAAAAAAAAAAAAACCCAGAAAATAACATACGTTGGCAAGGATAAGGAGAAACTGGAACCCTTGTGCATTGCTGGTGGCAATGTAAAATGATGCAGCTGCTGTGTGAGAGAGTATGGCACTTCTTAAATCTACAACACAGAATTACCACATGACCCAGTGATTCTACTTCTAGCTAGGACACAAAGGATCGAAAGCAGGAACTCAAAAAGATATCTGCACAGCCACATACACAGCCACGTCATTTACAACAGCCAAAAAGTGCAAACAAGGCAAATGTCCCTCAGTGGGTAAGTGGATAAGCAAAGTGTGATGTATACATAGAATGGAATATTTGCTTTGCTTTGCTTAGTCACCTCAGTTGTGTCCAACCCTTTGTGACCCCATGGACCATAGCCCGCCAGGCCCCTCTGTTCCTGGGATTCTCCAGGCAAGAATACTGGAGTGGGTTGCCATTTCCTTCTCTAATGATAAAGAAAGAAGTGAGTGAAGTGAAGTTGCTCAGTTGTATCCAACTCTATTATTCAGCCTAAAAAAAGGAGATTCTGACACATGCTACAACATGGACAGAACTTGAAGACGTTATGCTAAGTAACAGAACACCAGGCACAAAAGGGCGAATATCGTATGACTCCACTTCTATGAAGCACCTACAGTAATCACATACATAGAGACAGAAAGTAAGAGAGTGGTTTCCAGGGGCTGGGGAGAGGAGAGAAGGAAGAGTCTGTGTTTAGTGGGCACAGAATTTCAGTTTAGGAAGATGAAAAAGCTCTGGAGATAGATGCTAGCGGTGGTTACACAACACTGTATTTGATGCCACTGAAATGTACACTTAAAAGTGGTTAAAATGGTAAATCTTACATTATGTATACTGTCATCATAAAAAAAACAAACAAAAAGAATGTTAATTACACCTACTGTGGTAAGTCATTTCACAATGTATGTAAATCAAGCCACCCATGCTGTACACCTTAAATTTATACAGTGATATACGTCAATTCTTTCTCAATAAAACGGGGAAAAGTATAAAAAGAACAAAAGCAAAAGCCCTTCCTGGGCAATGTTGATGAGCAACAGAGCCGAGAAACAGGATAAGCAATGCCCAAGTTCAAGAGGCTGAGGCAGGTGGGCAAGTCTCGGAAGAGATCACCTGGTCAGCGGCCAGGTAGGAGAACTGGGACAGAGCCTACAGCACAGAATCCCCTGGGCTCTAACTTCAGGAGACCTGGGACAGAGACTCGCAGCTAGGACTGAGATGCTGAGACTCCGTGGCAGGATCGCAGTCACTGCAAGCCTGGCTCACCAAACTCAGCTAAGGACCAACAGCCTCGGGGCTTCCCTTGTGGCTCAGCGGTAAAGAACCTGACTGCCGATGCAGGAGTCACGGGTTCAGCCCCTGTTCTGGGAAGATCCCGTATGCCGTGGCGCAACCAAGTCTGTGCGCCACACTGCTGAGCCCATGCTCTAGAGTCTGTGCTCTACGACAGGAGAGGCCAGCGCAATGGGAAGCCCGCACCCTGCAACGAAGAGCAGCCCCCGCTCACCACAGCACGGCAACAAAGATACAGCACGGCCAAAAAATAATAAATACAATGTTTTTGGAAAGGACCAACAGCGTCAGAGACGTGGTACTGAATCAGCATTATTTAAACGGGGTTCCTCCCCAACATTCTATATAGGACAAAAGGGGATTCACCTGTGGGACAAAGCTTGTGGGGGGCTGGGGGGTGGGGGGCTGGGGGGGCTGGGGGGAGTTGGGGGGGCTGGGGGGGTTGGGGGGAGCTGGGGGGGGTTGGGGGGAGCTGGGGGGGAACAGACCTGACCGGGAACTCAGGAAACGGAAAACCCAAAGGCTGCTACAGACCCAAACTTGCTTTGTTTTGTTAAGACCTCAACCCCACACATTTTCTTCGTGCATAGAGAAACCCTGTGAAACCTCAACTCTTAACCCCTTGGGCAAACTCCCACTCTGCACATCAGTCTGAGAGAGGTTTGAGCGCCTGTCAGCCTTGCCTAAGCCTGACAGAGCAGTCTATCGATCTATTTCCAGCACAGAGTGGGCTGCAGGTAAGAGTTGAGCAAGGGTGCGTGGGTGCGGGGTGAGGGCGTGTGTGAATAGATGTTGATTCTATTCAGTTCAGTCTCAGAGGCAGCCGCTTCTGACCGGGTCTCTAGGTCTGGGCATGTGCTGTCTTAGCACTGCTTCGGGGCACTCTTCTTTCAAAAAGTGATAATAATACTGTCAAAACCAAATTTCAGCCCTTTCATTGGAAACATGTTCCAGTCTTGTTAGCACTGAAAGAAAACACAGAGCTTTGGTTTTAGCTGTTGTACCATTAACTGTAACCTGGGCCCGCTTCTTGCCAGCATAATGGCTGCGTTTGTGTTCTCTCTGGCTTTGTCTCTGCTCAGCTGTGCTGCCTCTGTGAGGAGATGTAGCCCTTAGCACACCTCAGGAAGAAAGTGTATGAGTGGGAAGTGGGGTTTCACCTGTCAAATGCCATCCCTGCAAGCTGCTAACAGTAGCTCCTGTGTAGAAGGAAAGTACTCCACCTCTTCTCTGTTTTAATGGAGTTATGCAGCACAACTCTAAACACTTTCTTCAAATAAGAGAAAACAAAAGGATAATATGTAGCCTTCCATGTTTCCAAGAACCTTTATAGTTCTGTTTGAACATCAGTTCAGTTCAGTTGCTCAGTCGGGTCCGACTCTGCGACCCCATGAATCACAGCACGCCAGGCCTCCCTGTCCGTCACCAACTCCCGGAGTTCACTCAGACTCACATCCATCAAGTCAGTGATGCCATCCAGCCATCTCATCCTCTGTCGTCCCCTTCTCCTCCTGCCCCCAATCTCTCCCAGCATCAGAGTCTTTTCCAATGAGTCAACTCTTCACATGAGGTAGCCAAAGTATTGGAGTTTCAGCTTTAGCATCAGTCCTTCCAATAAACACCCAGGACTGATCTCCTTTAGAATGAACTGGTTGGATCTCCTTGCAGTCCAAGGGACTCTGAAAAGTCTTCTCCAATACCACAGTTCAAAAGCATCAATTCTTTGGTGCTCAGCTTTCTTCACAGTCCAACTCTTACATCCATACATGACCACTGGAAAAACCATAGCCTTGACTAGATGGAACTTTGTTGGCAAAGTAATGTCTCTGCTTTTCAATATGCTGTCTAGGTTGGTCATAACTTTTCTTCCAAGGAGTAAGTGTCTTTTAATTTCATGGCTGCAGTCACCATCTGCAGTGATTTTGGAGCCCAAAAAATGAAGTCTGACACTATTTCCATTGTTTCCCCATCTATTTCCCATGAAGTGATGGGACCAGATGCCATGATGTTAGTTTTCTGAATGTTGAGCTTTAAGCCAACTTTTTCACTCTCCTCTTTCACTTTCATCAAGAGGCTTTTTAATTCTTCACTTTCTGCCATAAGGGTGGTGTCATCAGCATATATGAGGTTATTGATATTTAAATGGGTTTAATTTAGCTAGTGCTGTGCTCAGGGGTGGGGGGAGGGCAGGCCTCAACAGCTGGTGCAGGATCAAGGGCCGGGGGAAGGCTGACTCAGGCCCCAGTAAAACTGCTTTCCCCTTGTTCTAATAAGCAAACAGAATGGGCAAGATGAAGGATACACAATGGTGTGAGTAGATTTGTTTCCCACGGCTCCTTTGTTTACATGTTCCCAAAATTTGGAGTCCTGGCAGTCACGCAGAAAGAAATCCACCAGGTCCGAAGATCCCATGGGTGTGCTCACTGCCTTTTATACTTTTATAAAAGGGGATGGCTGTGTGGGCGCTGCAGGGCCTAGCAGCCTTCAGCACTCAGGCCTCCAATCCAGGCTCCAGGTTCAGGATTTCCAGATGCGCTGCAACTGCCTTATGGCAGTTATGCCATAACTTTGCTTCTTGTTGAACCATAGGGTTATTTGGGACTTCAGAACAACTGGCCTGGCCAGGGGCTAAGCTTGTGAAGAACAAATGATATGATAAATAACTGACTCCAAATTCTTTGCCATTTCCACCAAAGACATTCTAAGGTGAAGAATAGCAATATGTCACAGGAAACATGCTGTGTCCCCCGTGACAACATTCAGAGGCAAGACTTGTTTGGTGAATTCAGAGATGGAATTCAGAGATCTGATTTGATCATCTAAACTCTCTGGGTGTTCTGCAGTTTATTTCATCCACCCACTCCCTCATTTATAGCACAAGGTGGACTTTGTGAGTGACTGGAATAATCATGTCTGCCAGGGGGAGCCTGGGCTAGCCTGGATGACACCTACAATTCTAACTATCCACCTTACCTTCTCTTCTAGATTCAGTGCAGAACCTAGCTCACTTCTGTAGCTTCTCACATTCTCCTGAATCAAGACTTCACCCTGTGGTTTTGATATTTTAAATTTATCTTTTGGATCATATTCATTCAAATATTCACTAATTCACTTCTTCAAGAAACACATATGAAATGTTTATAATTTTCCAAGCAGTGATCTAGGTATTGAAGAAAACAACACAGGAAGAAAAGACACCATTTTTACCCTACAGGTATCCACATTAACTAGTTGGGAAGGTAGACAAAGAAATCCCTGATAGATAACTACAAATGAGTCCAAAACCAACTATGCTGCACATAATTTTTATTTTAAAATTATTTTTTGAATCTCATATCCGTGTATCACCTGATTTTGCAGATTGTTATATATTATTTTAAAATCATCCTCATTGTGGGTAGTCTTGTCTCAGTCTCCAAGATGATTTCCAATGTCCTCACCTCCCGATCTCTATCCTCTTATAAGGCTCCTTCCCACATTAAATGAGTGCCAGAATTGAAAGAGACACATGTACCCCAATGTTCATCACAGCACTGTTTATAATAGCCAGGACATGGAAGCAACCTAGCTGTCCATCAGCAGACGAATGGATAAGAAAGCTGTGGTACATATACACAATGGAGTATTACTCAGCCATTAAAAAGAATACATTTGAATCAGTTCTAATGAGGTGGATGAAACTGGAGCCTATTATACAGAGTGAAGTAAGCCAGAAAGAAAAACACCAATATAGTATACTAACGCATATATATGGAATTTAGAAAGATGGTAACAATAACCCTGTATACGAGACAGCAAAAGAGACACTGATGTATAGAACAGTCTTTTGGACTCTGTGGGAGAGGGAGAGGGTGGGATGATTTGGGAGAATGGCATTGAAACATGTATAATATCATATATGAAACGAGTCGCCAGTCCAGGTTCGATGGCGCGATACTGGATGCTTGGGGCTGGTGCACTGGGACGACCCAGAGGGATGGTATGGGGAGGGAGGAGGGAGGAGGGTTCAGGATGGGGAACACATGTATACCTGTGGTGGATTCATTTTGATATATGGCAAACCCAATACAATATTGTAAAGTTAAAAAATAAAATAAAAAAAATAAATATAAAAAAAAATTTGCTTTGCAAGCCAAAAAAATAAATAAATAAATGAGTGCTAGTCTATGTGGCCAATAAAATACAGCAGAGTGACTTCTGAGGTTAGAAACATTATTACTGCTTCCACTTTGGTCTCTTGGATTTCTCACTAAATAGCCACACAGTACAAGGACACTCAAGTGGCCCATGGAAAGACTAGTTGATATATGAAAACCTTAGTCAAACCTTCAGGTGAGTGCAACCCTGGTCAGGATGTGAATACAACCTTACGAGAGATCCCAAAGCAGAACCAGCCAGCCGAGCCAGTCCCAATTTCTTCATCCATAAATACCATGAGATATAACAAATGATTTCAATAGTTTTAAGCAAGTAAATTATGGGGAGATTTGTTACACAGCGTTAGATGACTAACACAGACAGGCTATACTTGTGTCTTTTGTTCTGAGCTTTCCTTCTCTGTGGATTCGCTTTGTACATGTTCTCCCATTGCAGCTTCCTTACCTTTTAAGGCACAACACAAATATCACTTATTCTAATGCTTTTCTTAGTTGTATCCATCTCAGTCTGTCCAGTTACTTTGTACATTGCAAGCATTATGACTACTTGTCTACTTTTCATAATTATTCCTAGGTTATGAGCAATGTAAGGCCAGGCTGTGGTATATTCAAAGCTTACAACATCATAGCACTATCCTAGGGTCTTATGTATCTATTGTACCACAGCTATTTGTTAAATGAATGATGGAGTGTGGTACATACACAAAATGTACTTACATTAATTTTTACATTTTAATGTTTCATTTCAAGAGCTCTTTTGTCTTTTACATTTATTTTTCCTGTATTGAAATTAGACCAGGGAATGAACCTCATCTATTATATCTTTTCTGCCTGTCTACAACATCTAATATAGTGCTGGATACTCAATGTGTGCTCAATAAAGGTTGACTGACTAAGCATTTAATACCTTAAAACAGAAATTCAATAAATGTAGTTGCAGTGACCCGAAAGAGTAATGTTTCTCCTTGTGTGTCTAATGGATTACCAAGGAGTATCTTAGAGCTATGATTTTAGAAACAATTGTCAATGCCAAACTCAAGGACACAACTATTACTGGAAAGGACCGCCTCAGAGATAGATAATTCCCAAAGAATAATAAAAAGTTAAGAAATCAGCCTGTACTTGGTCCATAGAAACTGTTTCCTTAGATGTAAAAGATTTCCTCTGACTTTTACACCCACACAGAAATCAAAGATATCCTTTTAGGAGAGTGAATATCCCATCCTGTGTGCTGTGCTAAGTCGCTTCAGTCGTGTCTGACTCTCTGTGACCCTATGGACTGTAGCCCGCCAGGCTTCTCTGCCTATGGGATTCTCTAGGCAAGAATGCTGGAGTGGGTTGCCATGCCTCCTCCATGGTCAGCCTAAAAGTCAGCATTAGTGATGAGGCTACCTAAGAAATATCTGGACTGCCACAGTGAAAGGGGAGATCTCCACTGTGAATTCCTGTCAAAGCAGCACCTACAGGGCCCAGTTATGGTGGCCAGTGTGGACTCTGCTCACTAAGACGGCTCCTTGCATTCTGCTCCTTGTCTGCACAATGTCCTGAAGAGTCACCTTTACTCTCTAGCACACAAAGCTCTTAGCTCCAGTCCTGCCCACGACTGACTTAATTTTCTTCATTTTCCTTTACCTATGCTGTGTCTTAACCCTGACTGACTGGTTTCTGTCTCCTGGATGAATTTCCTTTCATTCACATAAGTACCACTAATGAACTTGTGATTAATTAATTACTTCTCAGTTTCCCAAGTTTTATTAGTAGGAAAGTAAACACTGATGTTATCCAAACTTTTAAAAGAGTAATCCAGACTTTTTTTTTTTTAAAGAAAGGAGCTAAAGTTCTGATGATAAAATTATTCTTTAAAATGGCTTTTTTATGATATTAGGTACAGCCGGGGTTATGGAAATGATAATATTTTTTCTCAAATGAGAGAAAAATCCCAAAGTGGAAGGAATATAATGAATATTCAAGCCTTATATTGTACTAATATTTACCATTGGATTTTCACTAATTTAATAGAACACCAATGAAGGTTTTATTATTCAACATATTTGCCTATGGATTATCCATCAGAGATGTAAATACCTCTAATTCAATCATGTTTATCTTGTAGGCATATTAATAACTGCATGTTGATGGCTTTTGTGTTTTGTATTCAACTGTGTAGGTGTTATTATGAGAACAATAAATATAATTTTAGAAAAAAGACAAAATTATATAAAGTAGAATTATATCTAAAGGGAAAGGAATAAAGTAAAACTATTAATAGAAACAGAGCTTTAGGAAATAAATTGATTTAAAAATTAACACTATGGTACAGAAGGTTTTTAAAAATTTGTGTACCCTACAAAGAATGGAAATGATTCATGGATGGCTTTTGGTTCTGAAACTTATTTAAAAATTCAATCATTTAGCCCTAAAAACCATTGGTATTTTATTAAAAAGTTCAAAAAGAATAACAAAGTATGATCATCACAATCTTTATTAAACTCCCATTTTCTTCTTTGAAAATCACACCAAATACATAAAAAACAAAATAGGGGCTCATTAAAAATTGATCTTTCTGGAGCTGCTATGTTCATTCTCTTTAACAGTTTTCATTTACAGCATTTTCTATATCACCACCACATTCATAAAGCACCCAGCACAGGTCAAGAACTGCACTCATCATTCTAATGCACAGTCTTGCTAAACATTCCAGACAGCTCTATGGCTACTCCTCCTCATGGCACAGACTGGGGAACTGAGGAATGAAGAAGCTAAATAATTTGTTAGATGTGGCAGAGCCAGAATTCAAATCATTCCTATTTGACACTAAAGCCTCAGCTCTTCTCATTAACAGTAACAGCTGAGTTATTAAGAGTGTTAAATCTCCTTCAAAAGACCTGCCTACTTCTCCAGCCCACACAAATTTCACTCCCTTTTCTAAATCAGAGCTTTTCCCACGTATATCATGTTTAATTATATACTGCTTTATATTGTCAAGTACATGCTTAAAGTGTGTAAAACTTGTTCTTCAACTAGACTGTAAACTTCACGAAGGTAGGCTTATGACTAGTATCTCTCATATTAGAATCAAAAAACAAAAGATAACAAGTTACCAGTGAGGATATATAGAGAAGAGAACTCTTGTACAGTGTTGGTGGGGATAAAAATGGGGGAAGCTTTTAAGGAAAAAGTATGGAAGTTCTCTAAGAAACTAAATATAGATCGGTCAAAAGATTCAGCAATCCTTTCTCTGGGTATACAGGAAATGAAATCAAATAAAGGAAATGAAATCA
Source organism: Bos taurus (assembly GCF_002263795.3). NCBI lineage: Eukaryota > Metazoa > Chordata > Mammalia > Artiodactyla > Bovidae > Bos > Bos taurus. The sequence continues at coordinate 16,904,727 of NC_037329.1, read as the reverse complement.
ATGCCTCAAAGAGATATCTGCACTTCCCATGTTCATTGCAGCATAAGTCACATAGGCAAGATATGGAAACAACTCAAGTGTCCAGCAGTGAATGAATGGATAAAAAATTTGAGATTATCTGTGTATCTCCTACCTACTTAATGAATAGTACCCAGCTTAAAAAAAGAGAGCAAGCCTGCCATTCGCAACGAACCTGGAAAATTTTATGCTAAGTGAAATAAGCCAGACATTTACTAATATGCACTCTTAAAAAGTCAAATATACAGAAGCAGCAAATATGATGGTGTTTATAGGGACTGTGGAATGGAGAAATAGGGGGATGCTAGTCTGTGAGTACAGAGTTGTAGTTATTTAGAATAGACATGTTTAGAGCTCTAATGTACAACTTGATGAGGATAGTTAATAATAATATACTGAGCAACGGCAATTTGCTAAGACAGTAGATTTCAGGTACTCTCATGACACACACACAAAAGAATAACTATGTGAGGAAAATGCATGTTAATTAGCTTGACTATAGTAATCATTTCACTATATATATATATGTATATCATCCTGTCGTAAATCTTAAGTGTATACAACTTTTATTAAAAATAAATTTATTAAAAATGTGCCCTATACTCTTCTAGTTTACCAAACCACTGTCTCATAACTAAGCACTCAGTAAGTACTAGGTAAATTCAGTTGAGTGTGACCATTTAAAATAGACGCTGATGGTTAATAAGGTATTTAGCACATTTATCTTAGTATTGTACTAGGTACTTTACATATGTTATCTCATTTAATCCTGAAGGTAACCTGGAAAGTAGAGTTCATCATGTCCATCTTACAAACAAAGAAATGGAAGAAATAATCAAATAATTTGGCCAAGGTCACAAAGATATCTAGTGACAGTGTAGTATTCAAATCTAAATCATCTTAAGAAAAATCTACGTTCTTATCATCTACCACAATGTTACATCAGGACTTGGCTAGTGAGAGTGATATTAACAAATTATTTTTGCTTTTGGATAAAGGGTGAACAAGAATTGACTGAATAGACTATATATATCACTTACATATTATGGGAGAAGGCAATGGCACCCCACTCCAGTACTCTTGCCTGGAGAATCCCATGGACGGAGAAGCCTGGTAGGCTGCAGTCCATGGGGTCGCTAAGAGTCAGGCACAACTGAGTGACTTCACTTTCACTTTTCACTTTCATGCATTGGAGAAGGAAATGGCAACCCACTCCAGTATCCTTGCCTGGAGAATCCCAGGGACAGAGGAGCCTGGTGGACTTCTGTCAATGGGGTCGCACAGAGTTGGACACGACTGAAGTGACTTAGCAGCAGCAGCATATATATTATGTGTCTGAGTACATAGGGTTGAATGTCAGCAATATGACTGACTAATATTTAATACTTACTATGGAATAGGGGAGAAAGAGTTGGGTAGAAGAAAGCTTTTCTAGGTATCTCATTCACTTTGGAGAATGGAAAACTGAATTTAGTCAAAAACATTATCTGCAATCCTTCTAGAACTAAAGTATGACATTTAATAGCTTCTGATTTTATATGAGATTGCTAACTATTTCTATCAGAGAAGTGAGGCTGCTTTTGTTTTCACAACTTGATTTTTTAGATGAATTAGCTTTAATACCCCCACTCCAGTACTCTTGCCTGGAAAATCCCATGGACAGAGGAGCCTGGTAGCCTGTAGTCCATGGGGTCACTAAGAGTCAGACACGACTGAGCGACTTCACTTTCACTTTTCACTTTTCACTTTCATGCATTGGAGGAGGAAATGGCAACCCACTCCAGTGTTCTTGCCTGGAGAATCCCATGGACAGAGGAGCCTGGTGGGCTGCCATCTATGGGGTCGCACAGAGTCGGACACGACTGAAGTGACTTAGCAGCAGCAGCAGCAGCAGCAGCAGCAGCAGCTTTAATACAAAATATATTCCAAAATCCATTATTATTGAGTTATTAAAAATAACAGTCTCGAATGTCCTTTTGACCACAGATCTCTTGGGAAATACGACCTACTCTTCCTACTTCAAGTTTGTGTTATATTAACTATTTTGTTTTCTTTCCAGGGGTCAATATGGAATCATTCCTTCACTTCCTCCTGCTTTGTCCTTTCCTGGTAGGTGATTTACCCCAAAAGAGAATCAGTGAAAACAAGTATCAGGGCAGCAGGAGAAATGAAGAGTGTTTAGTAAACAAGGACTGACCTGCATTGTAATTTCTCATAAAGTGATGACTCACTTCTTTTGTGGACACTGGCATTACTGGCTGCTTCTGCTCTGCTGTCTCTGTGCCTTTACCAAACTGGCCACAATAGGCTGGCGATAGTTTTATTTGCTGAGAAGGAATACTTTTGATAGTTTACAAGGTGGCCATATCAATAGTTAATAGCACCATCAATATCCAGGAGCAAAACTGATTTTAGTGAACATAGAAATGGAAAAGATTTAGCAGATTTTTCCTTCAGCCTTCTAAAAAAATGCATTTAACTATACATTCCTTCATGGTACCATTTTTTTTAATGGTTAATATGTTTGGCTGACAAAGCAAAAATACAGATCTATAAGGAATTATTAATGATGAAGAATTAGAGATATAGCAGGAAAAAGTGAGCTGCTGCAGAATGAGGCGAGGCTGAGGAAGGCAGAAATAAGAAAAGAGAAAAATGGTCTACTATGACAGAGGAAGAATGTCTCAGTTCCAAGATGGAAAAAAAATGCATTGCCTAGTGGAAAGTGGAACTGACCAGAAGCACACTTCTTACTTTCTCTTCAGTGTTATTTATACTGGTAAAGACTCAGAAACAATATAAATCACCTGCCATTATGGTTCACTCTCATGTGAGAGAACACTATGCAGTCATAAAAATGGGTTGCAGAGATATATTTAATGACACAAAATTCATTAAGTATTATAAATAAATAAAAATGAGCTTATAAAATGGTAGATACAGCATGATGGAAATTAGACAGAAATAAACAGAGGTATGCACATGTACATTCATCATACAGGGACAGGAAAGATAAGTACCAAAAAGTACTTAGCTCTGGATGATGAACATGTGGATGGTTTTAATATTTTTTTTTGCACTTTTGCTTACTATTCAAATTCTCGATAATTAATATGTATTATCTTTACAATTTCAGAATAAAAACAATACATCATATTTTTAAAAGGGAATTAAACAGAATTTTATTTTTGGCAATAAAGCTGAACATGTACCCTAAATATCCCTTTTATTGAAAAGAAATTCTGGGCTAAAATAAAAATAAAACCTCTCCTTTTAAAACACACTGCCAAACATGGAACTCTGCTCAATGCTTTGTGGCAGCCTGGATGGGAGGGGAGTCTGGGGGGAATGGGTACATGTATATTTATGGCTGAGTCCCTTCTCTGTTCACCTGAAAGTAACACAACCTTGTTAATCAGCTATATTCCAACACAAAATAAACAGTTATATAAACAAAACATATTGCCAAGCTGGTAGAGACACACAGAAGCCTAAAACAAATTCAAAGAACTCCAAGGAGGTAAGTAATTACTCAAATGTCTTCCACTTTGAGGGATACGCCAAACACTGGTGAACTGAGCTTGTTTTCACAGCCATGTGGCAGTGGAGTGATGCCGCTGGCTACTATGCAACTTCAATAATTCCAACTTGGTAACTTGAAATCAGCTGTGAGAGTATTTATAATACAGAAACCAGGAAATGCTACAAATCAAGGAACTCTTTCTCAGAGAGCCAGTTCCTAGGAAGTTCCCAACACATTGCTGCTGCTGCTGCTGCTAAGTCACTTCTCTTGTGTCCGACTCTGTGCGACCCCATAGACGTCAGCCCACCAGGCTCCCCCATCCCTGGGATTCTCCAGGCAAGAACACTGGAGTGGGTTGCCATTTCCTTCTCCAATGCATGAAAGTGAAAAGTGAAAGTGAAGTGGCTCAGTCGTGTCCGACTCTTAGCGACCCCATGGACTGCAGCCCACCAGGCTCCTCCATCCATGGGATTTTCCAGGCAAGAGTACTGGAGTGGGGTGCCATTGCGTTCTCCATCCCAACACATTACTGAGCATAAAGTTTAGGAGACAAATCCTAGCGTCTATAGGACATAGGGAGTCTAATTTTAGACCCTCTGTAAAGCTGAGTTCCAGAGAACAGCATATTTAGTGTAAAAGAGAAGCAGAAATAAGCCTATTCCACAGTAGGAATCATCAAGAAAACAAACTGGGGACTTCTCTGGTGGACATGTGGTTAGGAATTCACCTGCCAGTGCAGGAGATACAGGTTCAATCCCTGGTCCAGAAGATTCCACTGCTGCTGGGTCACTAAGCCCAAATGCCACAACTACTGAAGCCCACACGACTTAAGAGCTGGTGCTCCAACAAGAGCAGCCACCGTAATGAGCCCTCCACTCGCTGAAACTAGAGAAAGCCATCACACAGCAACGAAGACCCAGTGTAACCAAAAACAAACAAGATATATAAAATTCTTTAAAAAAGACAGAAAACAAACTTGATGCTAGGTGGGGGATAAAATATCTTCCCTGAAAATTTAACTGCAAGCTTACCCTCATGAAAATGTTAGGACCTGAAACTCATACTACCTATTTTGAACTGAAATTCAAAAGTGGCCCCAGTTGGTAGTATTCCCAGACTTTTGGTTGATTCAAATACAAACCCTTTCTGTAGAAATACACTTACAACTAAGACTCAAAAATTAGCACAAGGAAAAAAAAATATTAGCCTACATTTTAAACATCCAAGAAAATGAGACAGTAAATAACAACAGCAAAAAAAACAGATTTGCAAAAATTTCAAATATATAAATTGGGCACAAAATAGAAAACAAATTTAATATATTTAAAGACATTAAATGGGGAACTATAAATATGAGAACAGAGTGAAGGTCTATTAAAATAGAAGAAAGAAACAGATTTGAGGAAAACAAATAGTATTTCTAGAAATAAAAAAATCAAGTAATGGAAATGAAAAACCCATTGAACAAGTTAAATAGAATATTAGACAGCTGAAGAAAGCATTAGAAAAATCAAAAGGCAGATCTAAAGAAAGTATCAAGTTTGCAGCCAGAAGTGTCAGAAGGAGTGGCAAATATGTGAGAGAGGTTGAGTAGTATGGTAGAATGTCGGGGAGGGGGAGACACACACGTGGTGAATCCATAAATAAAAACAGGGATATAAGAAATATTAAATTCAGAATAATGGTTATCGGAGGGATGGAGAGGAGCATTGGCTCATGTGGGGCACTTAGGGCTTTAAAAATACAGTTGATCCTTGAACAATGGGAGCTTAATTCATAATAGTCTACCCTCCATATCCAGAGTTCCTTTGCATCCAGAGATGAACCAGCCACCAACTTGTGTATAAGTGGATTCCATGCAGTTTAAACCCATGTTGTTCATGGGATAATTGTACTAGTAACATTCTATTTCTTAATGTTGGCAGTGGATACACAGGTATTCCTTTCTATTGTTATTCTTTATGCCTTAAAATACATTTTAAGTGTTCCTTTTTATATTGTCAATATTTAATAAAATATTTTATTAATCTATTTTTAAAGTAGCCTAAAAAGAAATACTGCATAGTGTTAACTATAGTTGCATTTGGATCATGCAACTATAAGTATTTTTATTTTCCCATATTTTCTGATACTTTCACTTTTTTTCTTGAAACTATATTAAATTTATAGTAAAACTATAATGATGAACATACTTAATACAGGAAAAGAAGCATATGGTTTCACATGATGAATCTCTTTGCATATAATACCAAACTCAGAGAATCCTATTACCTAGAATTTTCTCTCTTATTTATAGATAAATAGACAAAGTTCTAAAATATTACAGAGTGGGAAGACTCCTTTGAGTTCTGTTCTTTCTTTGGTGAATAAAAATATAATATCAAATTTCCAATGGATTAAGGAAGCTTTTAAATTACTCTTTGGAACTTATGAAGATTCTTAAACTGAATTACTTCAGTTTTTAATTATATTTAATGAAAAATTAACTAGAGATCTGGAACTGATAAAATTATAAGACTGCTGAGAATTAAACTTGCTGCAAACAGAGTCTGTGGCAGAAATAAGATTGATTTAACTTTGAATTAATGTGTTTATAGAAAGAAAAGATTAGAATATGGCTCATTGGTAAGAGAAACACTGACAGTGGTATGTTTTTAGATAGAGAATTTTTAATAACTAGTTGAATAATCAAATCCTAAAGAGAAGGGAAAAAGACTTCTTTAATGTGCTGAATTCAACTTACTATAAAAATTGGTCTTCTCTTGTGGCTCAGCTGGTAAAGAATCTGCTTGCAATGTGGAAGACCTAGGTTTGATCCCTGGCTTGGGAAGATCCTCTGGAGAAGGGAAAGGCTATCCACTCCAGCATTCTAACCTGGAGAATTCCATGGACTGTACAGTCCATGGGGTCGCAAAGAGTCAGACACCAATGAATGACTTTTCACTTCATAAAAATTACAGTTTGCAAAATCATGCAAGGAGACAATGAGATTTTAAAAATCTCTTTGAAAGGTGCTTCAGTTTTTCTAACATTAAAAAAATAAGCTAACTTATCCTTAAGGGTGAATACTGTTTCCTATTTGAAGATTTTAATTTAGCTTGCAATTTTTAGGTGGCCTAAATTGCTTCTAAATTTTCTTTTAATTTGCAGTCATATTTATTAAAGTATAATCATATACAATGAAATGCACAGATATTGAATATACACTTCAATCCAATCTAACAAATGAATATGCCTGAGTAACCCAAACACCTATAAAGCTATAGACCACTATCATTAGCTGAGAACTTTCCTTTGTGCCCAGACCTTCTCAACTTGTAACCTCATGCAACCACTGCCCTGATTTCTATTATCATTGATTGGATTTTAATTTTCAAGAGTCATTCTTTTGTGTCTGGCTTCTTTTGTTCAGCAAAATTAAAAACTGGTTCATGCTTTTTGTTCTATTGAATACCACGGACTGTTTATCCATATTCTTATTGGCCACCTGAGCTGTTTCCAGACTTTAGTTATTACTGTTCAAATAAAGCTGCTATGAATACTTTTGTATAAGGTATTGGTGAACAACATGTTTTAATTTCTTTTAGATTAAACACTTAGATGTGGGACAACTAGATTACAAAGTAAATGTGTATTTTTTGTTTTTAACTGCCAAAGAGTTCTTCAAAGTACCATTTTACACTCCCACCATGAATGTAAGAGAATTTTGTTTGATCTACTCTTTAACAACATTGGTGTGGTCAGTCACTTTCATTTTAGCCATTTTAGTGAGTGTGGACTGGAATAGTCTTGTCTGGTCTTGATTGATATTAGAGATATCTGGCCTTATAAAACAAGATGGGAAGTGTTTCCTCTTTCTGTATTTTCTGAAACTTTGGGAATTTTCATACAGAGGTTTTGAGTTCTTTAACAGAAGTAAGCTTATCAAGATTTTCTACATATTGTTATGTTAGTTTTTGTAATTTGTATCTATATTGAATTTGCTTGTTTTATCTAAGTTTTAACTTACTGGCATAAGGTTGTTTGTAATATCCCTTTTCATCTTTAATATATGCAGAATTTGTAATGCTATCCCCTCCATCATTCCTAGTATTGGCTATTTGCGCTTTCTCTCTTTTCTTGATCAGTTTTGTTAGATATTTAACAGTTTTTATTAATCTTTTCAAAGAACCAAATTTTGAAATCATCCTTTTTTTTTTGGTTTTTGTCCATTTCTATTTCACTGATTTCATCTCCTATTAGATCTTTTACTTACACTGGGCTAAATTTGCTCTGATTTTTCAAGTTCCTTATTAAGTTAAAAACATAGGTCACTTAATCTACATTGCACAATTGCACTCATCTCACACGCTAGTAAAGTAATGCTTAAAATTCTCCAAGCCAGGCTTCAGCAGTACGTGAACCGTGAACTTCCAGATGTTCAAGCTGGTTTTAGAAAAGGCAGAGGAACCAGAGATCAAATTGTCAACATCCCCTGGATCATGGAAAAAGCAAGAGAGTTCCAGAAAAACATCTATTTCTGCTTTATTAACTATGCCAAAGCCTTTGACTGTGGATCACAATAAACTGTGGAAAATTCTTCAAGAGATGGGAATACCAGACCATCTGACCTGCCTCCTGAGAAATCTGTATACAGGAAGAAACAGTTAGAACTGGACATGGAACAACAGACTGGTTCCAAATAGGAAAAGGAGTACGTCAAGGCTGTATATTGTCACCCTGCTTATTTAACTTATATGCAGAGTACATCATGAGAAACTCTGGGCTGGAGGAAGCACAAGCGGGAATCAAGATTGTCGGGAGAAATATCAATAACCTCCGATATGCAGATGACACCACCCTTATGGCAGAAAGTGAAGAAGAACTAAAGAGCCTCTTGATGAAAGTGAAAGAGGAGAGGGGAAAAGTTGGATTAAAGCTCCACATTCAGAAAACTAAGATCATGGCATCTGGTCCCATCACTTCATGGGAAATAGATGGGCAAACAGTGGAAACAGTGTCAGACTTTATTTTGGGGGGCTCCAAAATCACTGCAGATGGTGATTGCAGCCATGAAATTAAAAGACGCTTACTCTTGGAAGGAAAGTTATGACCAACCTAGACAGCATTATTAAAAAGCAGAGACACTACTTTGCCAAACAAAGGTCCATTTAGTCAAGGCTATGGTTTTTCCAGTGGTCATGTATGAATGTAGGAGTTGGACTATAAAGAAAGCTGAGTGCAGAAGAATTGATGCTTTTGAACTGTGGTGTTGGAGAAGACTCTTGAGAGTCCCTTGGAATGCGAGGAGATCCAACCAGTCCATCCTAAAGGAGATCAGTCCTGGGTGTTCATTGGAAGGACGAATGTTGAAGCTGAAACTCCAATACTTTGGCCACCTGATTCAAAGAACTGACTCATTTGAAAAGACCCTGATGTTGGGAAAGATTGGGGGCAGGAGGAGAAGGGGACAACAGAGGATGAGATGGTTGGATGGCATCACCGACTCAATGGACATGGGTTTGGGTGGACTCCAGGAGTTGGTGATGGACAGCGAGGCCTGGCATGCTGTGGTTCATGGGGTTGCAAAGAGTCGGACACGACTGAGCGACTGAACTGAACTGAAATCTACATCTTTTTTCCCTAATATAACTTTTAGTGAAGCTTATATTATCAGAGAAGGCAATGGCACCCCACTCCAGTACTCTTGCTTGGAAAATCCCATGGACGGAGGAGCCTGGTAGGCTGCAGTCCTTGAGGTTGCTAAGAATCGGACATGACTGAGCGACTTCACTATCACTTTTCACTTTCATGCACTGGAGAAGGAAATGGCAACCCACTACTAAAATATAAAAAGTATTCTTTTTAATGGCTGAGTAATACTCCATTGTGTATATGTACCACTGCTTTCTTATCCATTCATCTGCTGATGGACATCTAGGTTGCTTCCATGTCCTGGCTATTATAAACAGGGCTGTGATGAACATTGGGGTACACGTGTCTCTTTCCCTTCTGGTTTCCTCAGTGTGTATGCCCAGCAGTGGGATTGCTGGATCATAAGGCAGTTCTATTTCCAGTTTTTTAAGGAATCTCCACACTGTTCTCCATAGTGGCTGTACTAGTTTGCATTCCCACCAGCAGTGTAAGAGGGTTCCCTTTTCTCCACACCCTGTCCAGTATTTATTATTTGTAGACTTTTGGATCGCAGCCATTCTGACTGGTGTGAAATGGTATCTCATAGTGGTTTTGATTTGCATTTCTCTGATAATGAGTGATGTTGAGCATCTTTTCATGTGTTTATTAGCCATCTGTATGTCTTCTTTGGAGAAATGTCTATTTAGATCTTTGGCCCATTTTTTGATTGGGTCATTTATTTTTCTGGAGTTGAGCTGTAGGAGTTGCTTGTATATTTTTGAGATTAGTTGTTTGTCGGTTGCTTCATTTGCTATTATTTTCTCCCATTCTGAAGGCTGTCTTTTCACCTTGCTAATAGTTTCCTTTGATGTGCAGAAGCTTTTAAGTTTAATTAGGTCCCATTTGTTTATTTTTGCTTTTATTTCCAATATTCTGGGAGGTGGGTCATAGAGGATCCTGCTGTGATGTATGTCAGAGAGTGTTTTGCCTATGTTCTCCTCTAGGAGTTTTATAGTTTCTGGTCTTACGTTGAGATCTTTAATCCATTTTGAGTTTATTTTTGTATATGGTGTTAGAAAGTGTTCTAGTTTCATTCTTTTACAAGTGGTTGACCAGATTTCCCAGCACCACTTGTTAAAGAGATTGTCTTTAATCCATTGTATATTCTTGCCTCCTTTGTCAAAGATAAGGTGTCCATATGTGCGTGGATTTATCTCTGGGCTTTCTATTTTGTTCCATTGATCTATATTTCTGTCTTTGTGCCAGTACCATACTGTCTTGATAACTGTGGCTTTGTAGTAGAGCCTGAAGTCAGGTAGGTTGATTCCTCCAGTTCCATTTTTCTTTCTCAAGATCGCTTTGGCTATTCGAGGTTTTTTGTATTTCCATACAAATTGTGAAATTATTTGTTCTAGCTCTGTGAAGAATATTGTTGGTAGCTTGATAGGGATTGCATTGAATCTATAAATTGCTTTGGGTAGTATACTCATTTTCACTGAAATGAAACGAGATGCCAGTCCAGGTTCAATGCACGATGCTGGATGCTTGGGGCTGGTGCACTGGGACGACCCAGAGGGATGGTATGGGGAGGGAGGAGGGAGGAGGGTTCAGGATGGGGAACACATGAGAAATAAAGGAATAAAAAATTAAAAAAAAAATCATTAGTGAACTATACAGCAAAACTTTTTCTAGTTCTACTTCTTTGCAAATTCTCTTAAAAATATTTTCTTTAGGTTTCGTATTAGTATCTATTACCATCATAGTATTGCATAGTAAATACCAAAGAAACTCAGTGGAAAAAAATAAAATAAAATATAAAAAGTAAAGAAATAAAATGCAAGCTTATAATATAAATAAGGTTTTTTATAAATTATTTTTTCCAGTATAAACATTTCTATTTGAAATAGAAATTGACCTCTAGGCATAGCTTTAGCTGCATGCCACATATTTTATTTTTTTACTTCACTTGTGATTTCTTCCTTGGTCCATAAGTTACTTAGAAATAAGTTGTTTATTTTCCAAACATTTAAGGATTTTCTAGACATCTTAATGTTAATAATTTCTAATTTAATTCTATTGTGAAATAATAAATGTTAGCAAGAATATAAAGAAAAGGGAACCCTTGAAATGTTGATGGAAATGTAAATTGGCACAGCTACTGTGGAAAACAGTATGGAGGTTCCTTAAAAAGCTAAAAATAGAGCTACCAAAAATTCTACTCCTCAGTATATATCTGAAAAAAAAAACATTAATTCAAAAAAATACATGAACCCCTATTTTCATAGCAACATTATTTATAATAGCCAGGTTATGGAAGCAAACTAGGCGTCCAACAAGATATGAGTGGATATAGAATATGTGGTGTATATACACAATGGAATACTACTCAGCCATAAAAAATGATATTCTGCCATTTGCAACAACACGGATGCACCTAGAGGGTATTATATTAAGTGAACTACGTCAGACAGAGAAAGTCAAATATTCTGTCATCACTCCTATGTGGAATCTAAAAAAAAATAAAGCATATTAAAAAAAGATAAACAGACAGACATAGAGAGTGATTATCAGTGGGGAAAATGGAGAGGGGCAAGATGGCACAAACTACTATGTATAAAATAAATAAGCAAAGAAGACATATTACACAGCACTGGGAAATATAGGTATTATTTTATAATAATTTTAAATGGAATATATTATCTATAAAAATATTAAATCACTATATTCTACACCTGAAACTAATACAATATTGTAAATCAACTATACTTTAATAATAAAAAAAAATACTATTGTGGTCAGAAAATATACTCCAAAGATTTCAATCTTTGGAATTATTGAGACTTGCCTTAGAGTATATATACAGTCTCTCTTGACAAATTTCCCATATGCAATTGAAAAGAATTTGCATTCTCTTGTTTTCGGTGGTAATATTTTGAAAGGGATGTGTAAATCCATTTAGTTGATACCATTTTTTCCAATCTTCTATATCTTTACTGATCTTTTCTTCTACTTGCTCTGTCATTTAGTAAGGTGCTAAAATCTCTCACTAAATTTGTCTCCTATCATACTAATAACTTCAAGCACTTAAGAGCTTAATTAGGTGCCTATGTATTGTTTATTGGTTTATTATTATTAAATGTCCCACTTCCATCTATAAATACTCTTTATCCTGAAGAATTGGATATTTTAAACAGTCTCACTCTGATGGGTGAGAGCAAATTGTCTTTGTGTATGAAATCTCAGGGTTTTTGAATCATCACACTGGGCTTTACTCAGACTTTTAAGATGTGTTAAAAAACTCAACCATCCTCTTCTTACACACTTTTGTATCAGCTTCCTCCTCCTCCAGCTATTCCACCAAGAATGGGGCATCTGTGGATCTCCTCTCTCATTGTAGTTTATTAGGTTCTTTGCATCCTCAGGTCTCTTCTTTGCCCTCCAAACAAAAAAACTATGAATCTGTACATTATCCAGATTGTTCTTGTTCTATAGGACTTTCTATAGCCTACATCATAACTAGATGTGAAAGGCCAGCACCAGTCTTTAAATAAGACTCTTAAATCCTGGGCTTCCCAGGTGGCACTAGCGGTAAAGAACCTGCCTGCCAAAGCAGGAGACATAAGAGACTCAGGTTGGATCCCTGGGTTGGGAAGATTCCCTGGAGGAGGGCATGGCAACCCACTCAAGTCTTATCATTAATTTTTTTAGATTTGCAATTAAGGGTTTATTATAAATGACACACATAGGTGAGGACTGAGGGGAGGGGGGAGGCAGAGCTCCCGTGCATTTTCCCCATGGTGTCAGGGAGCTTCACCTTTCTGGGATGTCAATGTACTCACCAACCAGGAGGCCCTTGGTTGGTACTCACTAACACCAAGCCTCATGTCCAGAGTTTTTACTAGGGTTTCATTACCTAGATATGATTCATGAAGTCACTGGCCACATGACTGAACTCAATCTCCAGCTCCCTCCCCTGTACCAACGTTGGGCTTGGTAATTTTAATTAATTTATTTTAATTGGAGAATAATTCAGTTCAGTTGCTCAGTCGTGTCTGATTCTTTGCCACCCCATGGACTGCAGCACGCCAGTCTCCCCTGTCCATCATCAACTCCCGGAGCTTACTCAAACTCATGTCCATAGACTCGGTGATGCCATCCAACCGTCTCATCCTCTGTTGTTCCCTTCTCCTGCCTTCAATCTTTCCCAGCATCAGGGTCTTTTCCAATGAGTCAGTTCTTCGCATCAGGTGGCCAAAGTATTGGAGTTTCAGCTTCAGCATCAGTCCTTCCAATGAATATTCAGGACTTATTTCCTTTAGGATGGACTGGTTGGATCTCCTCGCAGTCCAAGAGACTCTCAAGTCTTCTCCAACACCACAGTTCAAAAGCATCGATTCTTTGGCACTCAGCTTTCTTTATAGTCCAACTTCCACCTCCAACACATGACTATGGAAAAGCCATAGCTTTGACTAGACAGACCTTTGTTGGCAAAATAATGTCTCTGTTTTTTAATATGCTGTCTAGGTTGGTCATAAATTTACAATAATTATTGTACAATATTGTGATGGTTTTTGCCATATGTCAACATGAATCGGCCACAGGTGTACATGTGTCCTCCTATGCTGAACCGCCCTCTCACCTCCCTCCCCACCCCATCCCCCAGGGTTGTCCCAGAGCACCAGATTTGGGTGCCTTGCTTCCTGCGTTGAACTTGCACTGGTCAGTTATTTTACATATGGTAATGTACTTGCTTCAGTGGTGTTCTCTCAAACCATCCCACCCTTGCCTTCTCCTGCTGAGTACAAAGTCTGTTCTTTACATGTGACTCCTTTGCTGCCCTGCATGTTGGATCATTGGTATTGTCTTTCTAAATTCCACATATATGTGTTAATATACAGTATTTGTCTTTCTCTTTCTGACTTACTTCACTGTGTATAATAGGCTCCAGGTTCATCCACCTCATTAGAACTGATTCAAATGCATTTCTTTCTAAAACTGAGTAATATCCCTTTGTGTGCATGTACCACAACTCCCTTATCCATTCATCTGCCAATGAACATCTAGGTTGCTTTCATGTCCTACAATGAACATTGGGGTACATGTGTCTCTTTCAATTCTGGTTTCCTCAGGGTGTATGTTCAGCAGTGGGTTTGCTGGGTCATATGGTAGTTCTATATTCCAGTTTTTAAAGGAATCTCCACACTGTTCTCCATAGCCACTCCAGGATTCTTGCCTGGAGAAGCCCATGGACAGAGGAGCCTGGTGGGCTACAGTTCATAGGGTCGCAGAGAGTCAGACACGACTGAAGTGACTTAGCACTAGCACCCTCTTAAATCTTATACAATATTAAGTTATTGGAATAAGTTATTACTTCCCCTTTCCCCAGGCAGGACCATGATCACATTAACTTAGACTTTAACCCAGAGGCCCTCAATCTTTTCTTGTATGATGTTACTTTCACTATAATTGAAGTTTCATGTACCATCATGGAGATTATATCTAATACAAGTGAACCTTTCCCTAATCAAGTCTCTCAACAATGGAGTCTCCTCTTCTGGTGCCTCTCCACCATCCTACTTGGTCACCAAAGCTCATTCCTCTAATCTTGCTTGTTCTCCAGGGCACTGTGTGCACTGCTGAGAGATAATTCCTAAAACACAAGAGCTGATTCTGTAGCCAACTTTGAAGCTCTTCAATGGCTCCCACAGCACAGATGACAATGCTCCTTATGATCTGGTGCTGCATGATACCTACGGCCTCATTTCACATCACAAGATGTGCAGTTTTATTCTCATCTAACAACCCTCAGTTTTGAACTCTATTTTATTTAGTGACAGAAAAGTTAACATAGCCAATTTAGGGTAAATCCAATGAAGTCATGGTTTTCTTGCTCCCCATTTTCTCCCCTGGATTGAGTCTCTTATTCTTTATGGATCCATCTTGGAACACTGTAGTGACCACCACTCTTCTACACTGGCAAATCTTGTGATGTCTCAGTGCTCATATACCTTCTACTGCAAATTTCACACTAAATATGCTGCTCTGCCTTCTCCCTCTTATGAGGCCCCAAATGACAAGTCCACAGGTTCTCAGTGTCATATTCACAGAAAAATACAGTAAAGAATATGCCTGCAATGCAAGAGACCCGGGTTCGATCCCTGGGTCAGGAAGATCCCCTGGAAAAGGAAATGGCTACACACTCCAGTATTCTTGACTGGAAAACTCCATGAACAGAGGAGCCTCGAGGGGTACAGTCCATTCCACAGAGTCTCAGAGTCGGACACGACTGAGCAACTAACACTTCACTTTCACTTCGCTTTGCAGGTTGAGTTTCATGAGGAATCTGTAAGGCTTCCTAAGATTCTTTTGTCTCTTCATTGTATTTAGATATTTCTAATGTATTCTCCAGTGCTATGATGATACAAAGAATTCTTCAGGGTTTGTGACCTTCCCAGGAAACCCAAAAGGGCAGCAGGTTACAGGACTCTTTCACTCAGAATTTCAAATTTACATGGTGTTGTCTATTCTCCCTTCAAATTCAGAGAATCTTTATCTTAGAAGGGAGTGATAAAAAGTTAAGTCTTCCTCATCATGAATTCTTCCAAATGTCTTGGCTTTTCTCTTTTGAAACTCAAAAGCCAAGACCTGACATCTTTGTTCTCTGATTCTACTGTGGCAACTCCCATTGAGGACAATAGGTCACCTGCCTAATGATTTAAACGCTGAAAAGGATAAACTGGGTAACAGAAAGTGATGGGAGGGAGATGAGAGCGAAAACATACCAGTTAATATTTCAAAACATCCGCCACATAGACTTGTTAGAAACATCAAGAATAGAGATAGAATTCTCTGCAATACTCCCTAATAGCTGTTTAATGATGGTGCTATTGAGTCTCTCTCAGTAGAACATATACTTGGGTGAGTTTCTTATCGCAGCCATACAATTGTGTTATTCACCAGAGTCTCCCTCATCCCGCACCTCTGAGTAGCAATACACATCAGAAAGATAGCAGCTAAGAGATAGGGACTACCACACACAGCTAAGAGAAATTATTTATTATATAGAAGTCTCCTAGTACCCAAATTATAAGCAACAAGTCTCAGAGTTAGGACCATTATAAAAATTATTGGCAGTCCCACTACATTGCAGTGATACAAGCCAACTTTCCTGGGCTTGCTTCTTTATGTTGCATTTGTGGCGTAAACTAAAACCAGGAGGTTAGAAAGGATCAAAAGATTACCTTTAGATACATCCCAAAAGGAGAGAAGTCTTTCCTTCAAAAGTCTACGGTAGATCCCACAACCCTCCGTAGAAAATTTGTCCAACATTTCTCTGACAGGAAATACACTCCTTAAAAAAAATGTCATCCAGTTGCTGAAAAATAGCTTTGATTATTATTTTCTAAACAGATAGAAAACAGTGATTAGCATGGTTTGGGGAAAAAACCTTACCATATATGAAGATCATTCCTGAGATTTCAGGAAGGCTGGTCTAGGAAAACAAAACAAAATAATGATAAAAACAATGCAATAGGCATTTAAAATATTTTAACATTTCTAAAGCTAAACCTTGGGAGGTTTATGTTGTAAAATCAACCACTTAGGAGAAAGGTTAGAAGAACAAGAGGAAACTGTCCTCATTATTAGAACATTTGTTAAGTGTGTAATAGTATGTGAAATGTACTTATTATACTAGTTGCTGAACAAAAAGTTCAGATCATTGGTGTACGTATCTGTTTGCTTTTGTTGCAAAGCAAAATACTCTGAAACCAGTGTTTAAAAGAACAAACATTTATTAGTTCTTAAAGTTCTGAGGGGTTGCTGGGTGGTTCTGGTCTGTGACAGCCAGGGCAGGGCTCACTGGAGGCTAGGGGTGTGGTCATGGCCTCTCATTACCCAGCAAACTAGCCTGGACTCATGTACTTGGTGGAAAAAGGATTTCCAGCATCATGAGACTCTAAGCCCCAGTGATAAGACTTTTCATGACTCCCATTCACTTGCCAAAGCAAATCACATCCCTAGATTCAAACCTCTTGCAGAAGGGTAAATTATATAATCTTGTTGTAAAAAGGCTGAAATTCTAACTAGGGTTCAGACAAACACACAGGTTCAGTATTGGGTATCTCCTTGGACCCAACAATGGAGTAATAGAGTATAATGCAGTGATAAAAGGTGTGAAAAGAGATTAGACAAATTTGTGGCCGTGATGTACTCTCCTACCTCATGCATCTTTGCTTATAGTAAATATGAGGTAATAATTCAAGTTGTATTTGAGTTGGAAGGTCAAAAGCACCTGTAGGAGATTTTACACATCTGTATATGTTTTCTTTTTGCTTTTGCTACTGAACAGAAAGTATAAAAATACTAAGCCTGTTCAAGTCAATGCCTTAACACAAATGAAGACACTTTTGTAACACCGATGTCTAGAAATAAAACTATACCAGTACCCCAATAGTCCCATTTCTCTCTTCTCCCCACATTGTCCTACTCTCCTCCCCAAAGGTAACCACTATTCTGTTATTGAACATAGCTGCGGTTTTATCATTTTCATTTCTGTATAGCATTCCACTGTATGAATAAACCACACATTTGTTTATCCATTCTACTGTTGATGAATGTTCGGATTGTTTCCAATTTTTGGCTATTATGAATGTGGATATTCTGAATATTCTTGTACATGTCGTTTGGTGTACATACATTTCTGCTAAGAAAGGAGACTGAAATGTTTGAGTGTTCTTACTGTTCAAGTACCTAAGTACTTAGCAGGCAGTGTTTGTTTTTTTTTTAATTCTCCTGCAGTTTTGAGATATAATTGATAGATAAAATTGTAAGATATTTAAAGTGTACAGTGTACACTGTGAAAAAATACCACTCCTCCCCCACCCCGATGAGTTAATTAACACAACTCTCATGTCACACACAATCTTTTGTTGTTGTTGTTTGGTTTTTGATGAGAATACTTAAGTTCTATACTCTTAGCAAATTTTATTTATACAATAGTGTTATCAGCTACAGTCACCATGTTATACATTATATCCTCAGACCTTATTTATCTTATAACTGAAAGGCTGTACCCTTTTACCAACCACCCCCGATTCAACATGCAGTGCTCCACTCTCCTATTAAGTACCTAGGAGTAAAACTGCTGGCTTACAGAGAACATGTATGCTCAAATTTAGCTGATACTATCAAACAATTTTCTAAACTGATTTTACTCATTTACACTCCCACTACTTTTATATATACATTTTAGGGTTTTAAGCTTATGCATTCTTACCTTCTACTTTCTCTTGCTCTACCAAATGAAATACATTTGGACTCCAATTAGGTTAACAGTAGCTGATCTTGCATTTAAAATTTCTTAAAAACCTAAGAATCCCAAAGTATATCAAATCATTCTGCCAAGCAGTAAGTCAAAATAATCTGCCCATTCACTCATCAAATGCCTATTGATAAGAGATAGATTTGATATATATATAATATAGTTATAATACATAGAGAGACCGGGGGTTACAAAGGAATGTAAAAGTGAACTTCTGACCTCCAAGAAGTGTCTACACTAGTAGAAGACTCTCATTCATTAGTTCTTGTTCTTCTCCAGCGCCTCCCACCTCTCCTAGAGACTCTCCAATACTTGTCTCCAGCCCAGGTGAGCAATACAGCACCTTTCATTAACCACAAACCCCTCCTCTCTTTCCCCTCTTTGGACAACTATCCTTAAGAATTTCACTTCCTCATTTTTGGACAGAAAATAATATTAAGGACATAAGCAAAATTGTTCTCAAACTTGAGGAATGGAAATCTTTATTTTCTACATTTTTTCCTGTATTTCGAGGAAGTGTATCTGCATGTATCTGTGTATAATGGGATTCTCAGGCTGCATTTATATTGTGTGAGAAGACTGCAAACCTTTGAAGTCTTTACTATTTTGAAAAGTATTTCATTTTGTAAAATGATCGGGAGAATACATTAGTTGTAAAGGTGATATGCTCAAGTATCTTTGTGGTTTAAAGGAGGCATTACAACTCCCAAAATAGCTGCAGTTAGTCCTTTTACTAGTAATATGAAACCAATTTTCATTTGTGAATTGAGTTGTTACATCTGTGCAATACATTTCAAAGCCCAAGATGAGTGCTATAGCCAAAGTGAGGTTGTGTTATAAAAATAGAGCACTAGTAATAAAATTAATGTCATTTAAAATTAACCTCATTTAAAATCACTCATTTAGATATTTCCGTAAAGGTCCTTTGTTATATTTTTTCCACAGGTTATCTTTATTGAGTGTATATTTATTTCCATCTATACTCAGAAGGAGAGGATATGAAGCAGAAGTATGTAAGCAAAAGTATAGCGGGAAGAGCTGTCCTTATTAAGCCTGCCCATCAACAGCAGTCAACCTGAATTAATACAGATGCTTTTAGTGCAGGTGGAGCTAGTGGTAAAGAACCCTCCTGCAATGCAGGAGACGTAAGAGACAAAGGTTCGATCCCTGGTTCGGAAAGATGCCCTGGAGGAGAGCACAGCAATCCACTCCAGTATTCTCGCCTGGAGAATCCCTAGGCCAGAGGAGCCCGGCAGGTCCACAGGGTCGAAGAGAGTCGGACACGACCGAAGCAACTTGGCACACTTTTAATGCAAGTGGTACAATTCTAAATCAGAGTAGCTAAAGTAGAAAAGGGAATTTCTTGGCTCATGTAACTGGGAGGTCTTGTGCCAGCCACAGTTAAATTTAAGGACTCAAACTTGTTCGGACTCCTCTTCCGTCTGTGCACTGCTTGTTTTGAGCTGTACTCATCCTCTATTGCAGGGTGGCTTTTTCCATAGAGCAGTGGATGCTCTAGCTTCAATAAACACCTTCCTTGCTGTGTGCCCTTCCAAGTTGAAAAACCACTGGAGAAGGCTCCGAGTGGCCCAGCTTATGTCACATATTCACTTGCGAACCAATGGTGTTGCCCAGGGGTTCAGGTATTCTGTATGACCGGGCCACGGAGTTCTTTCATTGGCAGTTCACCAGAACTATCTGATCAGAGAGAAGGAATAACCCTTGCACAGCAGCAAACGTCCAGCAGAGCCCTCAAAGGGGCTTTTCACGTATCGGCCATGAAGAGTGTTTGAGAAGGGCGCATCTCTGACTGAGCAAACAGGCTGCTGTGTAAATTATGGGACTCAAAAGGACTAATTCATAGCAAGTTTCCTCATTGCAGGATTTTTTTCTAGGAAGGAAGCTAATGCACAGGAGATTCAACCCCAACTTGCCCAATATTTTAGGTCTTATAGTGCATGAAATGACTGATTAAATTACTTGTTAATTCACTTTAAACAACCATTTGACTGTCACTGAAATGTCTGATCAAAAATTAAGGTGTTTGGATATTGGATAAGCTTCCCAGGTTGTGCTAGTGGTAAAGAACCCACCTGCCAAAGCAGGAGGCATAAGAGTCGCAGGTTTGATCCCCGGGTCAGGAAGATCCCCTGGAGGAAGTCACAGCAATCGACTCCAGTATTGCCTAGAGAATCCCAAGGACTTGGGAGCTTGGCGGGCTATGGTCCAAAGGGTCACAAAGAGTTAGACACAACTGAAGCAACTTAGCATGCACGATTCTCTAATATGGGATAAGAAATAATACAATAGTAACAGCTGATTGCTTTCCATTCCTAAAATGTGTTGGTTAATAATAAATAGCTAGTGAGATGTAAGAATCTATATGAGATAATTATATTAACAGGCTAATCATGCTTCCCTTTGCAGAAAATCTACCTTTTAAAATGTCAACCAGAATGTGTTCTCTAGAATGAGATATCAGAATATTTTGCCAAACAAAAACAGGATATTGCTGCCTACCACTTTATTAAAGTGGTGAGTTCCCCATTTAAAACAAATCTTGCCCTCATAAAAATAAGAGGGCAGTATAAGTACACAGAGCTTTGCATAAGAGGAAGATAGTCAGGTTCCCAGAATACGGACTAACATTATGATCCACTGAAGACTGGGTGGATCACAATATGTGGAAAATTCTTCAAGAGATGGGAATACCAGACCACCTGACCTGCCTCTTGAGAAACCTATATGCAGGTCAAGAAGCAACAGTTAAAACTGAACATGGAACAACAGACTGGTTCCAGATAGGAAAAGGAGTACGTCAAGGCTGTATATTGTTACCCTGCTTATTTAACTTATATGCAGAGTACATCATGAGAAACGCTGGGCTGGAGGAAGCACAAGCTGGAATCAAGATTGCCCGGAGAAATATCAATAACCTCAGAAATGCAGATGACACCACCCTTATGGCAGAAAGTGAAGAAGAACTAAAGAGCCTCTTGATGAAAGTGAAAGAGGAGAGTAAAAAAGTTGGCTTAAAGCTCCACATTCAGAAAACTAAGATCATGGCATCCAGTCCCATCACTTCATGGCAAATAGATGGGGAAACAGTGGAAACAGTGGCTGACTTTATTTTTCTGGGCTCCAAAATCACTGCAGATGGTGACTGCAGCCATGAAATTAAAAGACACTTGCTCCTTGGAAGCAAAGTTATGACCAACCTAGAGAGCATATTAAAAAGCAGAGACATTACTTTGTCAACAAAGGTCCATCTAGTCAAGGCTATGGTTTTTCCAGTGGTCATGTATGGATGTGAGAGTTGGACTGTGAAGAAAGCTGAGCGCTGAAGAATTGATGCTTTTGAACTGTGGTGTTGGAGAAGACTCTTTTTAGACTGCAAGGAGATCTAACCAGACCATCCTAAAGGAGATCAGTCCTGGGTGTTTATTGGAAGGACTGATGTTGAAGCTGAAACTCCAATACTTTGGCCACCTGATGTGAAGAGCTGACTCATTTGAAAAGACCCTGATGTTGGGAAATATTGAAGGCAGAAGAAGGGGATGACAGAGGATGAGATAGTTGGATGGCATCACCGACTCAATGGACACAGGTTTCGGTGGACTCCAGGAGTTGGTGACGGACAGGGAGGCCTGGCGTGCTGCAGTTCATGGGGTCACAAAGAGTCGAACACAACTGAGTGACTGAATTGAACTGAACTGAAGAGTATTTTCTTAAGTGATATGTCTATGGCAGTGTAGTCAGCTAGAGATGATCTTGCCTCCAAGGGCTTATTTGGCAATGTCTGAAAATATTTTTCACTGTCAGGGCTGGGAGTTTTTGTTTCTGGAATCTAACAGATAAGGCCAGGATGCGGCTAAATGCTTTACAATGTACCGGACAGACCCCCACAACAAAGAATTAACTAACCCAAAATGCCAATAGTACTGAGGTTAAGAAACACTGGTCTATAGCAATGTTCAGGCAAAAAGGCAATGCTTAAGACAAAATTTCTGTCACTGACAAATGTACAATCTACTTAGGTGGGATAAGACAAAAAATAAAAATGATCTCATTCTGTAATACATAAATGCTAATTATAAGACCTTTACCATGTGTGCCTGAATTGCATCAGGCTGTCCAGAAGGAAAAGCCATTGTTGGGTTCTCTATCAGAGCAACCTTCGTGTTAGTAGCGAGGTAGATGTACGTTGAATCTTGAAAAATTTGAATGGGCTAACAGGGATAATTTAGGTGGAGGGTAGGAGGGAGGCAGAAGTCTAGAGAGGAGAAAGGGTAGTATTTTTAAATAACTAGCTTGGCTGCAGCAGGGTTTTTGTGGGTGGGTAACCTTAAGGAAATAATTATTTCACCTGGTGTGTGTGATCACGTGGTGGATGGAGTCCTGGCTTTGTGATGTCTTAGCCGAGTGTGTGAACTCTAACTGCCATAGCCTTACCTTATGGTTGTCAAAATTAGGCCTGCCACATGGTAGTGCTCAAACGATGGTCAGCTCCTAAAGTGAACGTTGAGGAAGACTGAACTGTACCGAAATACTAGAAGAGTCATTGGACTTTAGGGTCTAAGGGGAGGACAGGACAAAAATAATGCTTTAGATTAATCTGAATCTAGGTGGTGGTATATAAGTGGTCACTGTATTATTCTTTTGACTTTTCTTAATAGCTAACAGTTTTCTAAGCACAAGTCTCTACTTTTAAACTTTATCTTTGGTTTCTGTTGCAAGAATTTAGGCTCAATTGAAAACAGCTCCCCTGTTTGTTTGCTTTTCACTATATCTTCAGGACAGAGGAGTCTGTAGGTTACCATCCATGGGGGTAGAGTTGGATATGACCTAGAGACCAAACAAAAGCAAATATCCTCAGAATAGTACCTGGCACACAGTACATTATCAACTATTTTCCAAGTTCAGCCACAAAGTTAAAAGGGCCAGGACTAGAGTGGTGGCAGTTTGGATGGGATATTGGCAAAGATTTCCAAAAACAATATTGATAAATTTTTGGTGATTTGAGGATAGGAAAACAGCTTTGAAAATGTAAAGGTGATGGGAGATGGGTGGAATCATTTGCAGTTAAGTTAGAAAAGATATAGATCTGAGGAAAAATGAATTGTATTTTGGATCCATGACATTATGGGCAATAGGCCAGTGATGCCCAGAACTGAAACTTAACAAAAATTTTAGAGTAATTTATCTAGAGGGGATTGCTAGCAAAGTAGATGAGGTTTCTCAAGAAAGATGAAGGGCCTATTCTCCCAACAAAAACTATTGAGAGCAAAAACTGAAACAATGATCTTTTTTGTACAGTAAGTAGTGTCTTTCCAAAATTAAGTAACAGATTGTTACTGAGGGACTACAGTGGAATCACAAACCAGATACTCAAAAGCTTTGTTTGGACTTTCAAAACTCTGGGCTATTTTAAATTTACATGAGGTCATCATCAACACTTAACAGTCAAAAGCTACATACAAAATTCTTATTCTCTTCAAAACCAGGGAGATGTGTCAATCTTGGTCTTCTTTTCCATTGGCACAGTGAAGCTAAGCACCTGCTGTGCCTTTAAATGACTCGTTTCCCACATTTGATTGTGACCCACCTGGCCCTGTAGGTACTTGATTTTGCAGTTTCTGGTCAACTGCTACCATGTCAGCTTTAGTGACAATAACAATACAAACAGTAACAATTAGCACTTAGTTCCAGGTCCTATTCTAAGTATGCCACAGAGATCATTCACTGTTTGAGGGAGTTACTCTTACGAATCCATTTTACAGATGAGAAAACTGAGACACAGAGGTTAAAGGATTTGTCTGAAAGTCAACAACCAGCAAGTGGCAGAGGTGAATTAAAAGTCAGATTTAAATTCGCCAAAGAGGACTTAATTTAAATGGTAATAAATTACTCTTTATGAACCGGAATCTTTTCCTAAAGCAAGCCTGTGCTCTTCTGTACATACACAACAGACAGGCACACTCTGTATGACTTTGGGCAGCTATTTCCTTTCTTCTTCTACCTGTGTAAAGCTGGCCAAAGGTGAACTAAGTTTCATCTCACACCACAAAGCGTGGTAAGGAGGGTAAGTCATAGTGGTAGAGAGAGGTCCTCACATTTATCTCTAGAAAACACACAATGCGCAGGTAGGACTATCTTCAAGAAATCATGTTCTAAATGGAGATATGCAATGTACTCAAAAGTTTTAAAGGACATTTAAACAGAAACATGAGGGTGGGTATAAATGGAAGTTGTAGAGCATATCCAGGGACAAAAGGCTGGGATAGGGGACACAAGAGATGAGAATAAGGAGAGCCAGGAAAACCATTTGAAGTATTTCAGTGAATCGACAGTGGTTTCCTAAAGGTCTCACAGGCACTCTGGGTTCTCTCCTAAAATATCATCCAACATTAAAGTTTGCCTGACTTAAGAAACATTCAGTGGAATAAATATGGAACAGAATGAAACAATCTGAAAGATGAGAAAGAACATCTGATGATTACACTTGAAAAAGTGAGAAAAGGATTAGGAAAAAAAAAAACAGGATTCTTAAAGATCTTGGTGCATGAAAGCATACAATTATAAGGTAGACATGAATTAGGGGAAAAATACATTAGTTGAGTAAAAATGACAAAGTGACAATGGCATAAACAAAGTATTGAATTCAAGAACAAAAAATTCATTCATTAAAAAAAACAAAAAAATCACTTGTAATTACCCAGAGATAACCAAAACTTTCCCCCCTCTTTCTGACATGTTTGGGAAATGTGAAATCAGGGGTATTAGAAGCTGGTTGCTTAAATTAAAACAATATATACATCTGGGAAAGAAGTACTACAGTGGGAATAAAGTGACAGAAAATTACTCTTTGCCGTGCTTTGACTCTAGAAAAATCCATTAATTTTCTGTGTGGCTATTCTAACACAACCCTTCCTCCTTTTTTTACAGCTGCCCTAGAGGCTCAGACGGTAAAGAATTCGCCTGCAAAGCGGGAGACCTTGGTTTGATCCCTGGGTTGGGAAGATTCCCCTGGAGGGCATGCATCCCGCTCCAGTATTCTTGACCAGAGAATCCTGGCGGACTACAGTCCATGGGGTCGCAAAGAGTCAGACACAACTGAGCAACTAACCACACACATTACAGTGATATAATAGAGCAATCACGAGTCAATCAATGAACCTTAATATTCTCCTAAGTCTCTGCTAGATGCTGGGGAAAAAGAAAACCGGATTCGTTGAATGCCCACTTTGCGCTATATATTACTATATAACTTTGACTGCTTATTTCATTTAATTATGACTACAACTGTATAACGTGGGCACAATAAACATTTTAAAGATGAATGTGAAGGTTAGAGAGATGAAATAACTTGCCCAAGTCCACACAGCTGTTAGGTGGCAGAGCTGGTACTCAAACACTTCTTTCAAACTAGAATGAAGCTGATCTGGGTTAAAATCTGGTCTGCCACTTGCTAGCTTTCTGGCTTGAACCTAATTAACCTCTCTGGACTTCACTCTTCTCTTTTGTAATATGGGGAGACAAAACCAATTCTCATAGGGTTATTTTGTGAAAACTGGTTTATTCATTACTTCATCCATCAAATGATGGACTACAGAACAAGGAAGTGAAGAAATGAGGGAGTGGGATAACACGACACCAAAGTCAATAACTCTAATGTTGTGATAAAGTGAAAAGATCGCTAGGAGAGCAGCATTAAAGCAGAGGAGCTGGATGGGCAGTGGTCAAAGTGTGATGCTTGAAGGAGAGATTTCAGAGGTTACATGGATTTTGAAGTCAACATGAAGAAGATGACCATGGGGGTGGGTAGCTAGGGATGTGAAAGGCAGGGATGGATGAGAAGCAAGGAAGCTGAGAAACTGAAAAACAATGAGCAATGCATGTAAAATATCTGTAACTCAGCTGGTCCTTACAAAATACTAATCCTAAGAAATAAAAAATTAGGAATAAATAACAAATAAATTTCTCATCTGCATATTAAAAAGGATGAAAGTGAGAAATCTGCCTCAGTGGCAGGCGGTGGATGGGAACAAATATCTGATGCTTCAGAAATGCATCCAGAAGGCAGAAAGTGTATTCTTCACCTAGGCTCTTATTTATTATGTCCTGATATGACTCCCTTACTCTTAAAAACCTCTGCCTGAAGGCACTTAGGTGTTCCATTAATTGCTTTTCTAAGAGTAAATATTAATAAAATACTGAGCAGCAAAGAAAGCTGAACTAAGTAGAACAGGAAATGTTAACAAAAATTTCCAGGCAATATTTATTATAAATAAACATTTATGCCTCAGCAGTTCCTTCTGCTTCAGTTAAATGCCACCTTATGAGAGCTCTTCTCCAAGCTTCCTAGGTAGAATCATCACCCTCTGTCCTCCTCCATTATCACACTCTCTCCTTTCCTTTCTTCTTCATAGCATTTATTACCACTGGGTACACTTACATTTCTTTGTTCATTGTCTTTTGCCGGTCTCTTTCCCAACGATACTATCTAAGAGTTGAGACTTTGTTTTCTTCATGGCTTTATCTTTAATTCCTAGAATAGACTTGGCAACGTAGAAGTTCAATAAAAGTTACATTAAAAAAAAAATTTACTTTAAAAACTCTTTAACATCTTAGGCACTCAATAAAAAGAATGGTTTCCCATTTTTACATTTAGAAAATTATGAAATAATGTTGAGAAAATAAAATTTCTAGTACATTTTCCTTGTTAACACCTCTAAAGATGAATGTTAGATAATAATTAGATAATAAAGTTAAAAGAATTAACTCATTTATTTCCCTTAGGGCTTACAACCTGTATGTTACTTAAATCCGATTTGCTGAGCTTCACAGTTCTGTGAAATGTACTACATCTGTGATGGTCCTTTCTAATCACAACTTACCACCTTCTAACCAACACAGGTACTTTTTCCAAACTGCCATATTCAATTAATACTCGGGCGACAGGGGGAGAAGAGAAAGAGAACATAGTATGCCTTTATCGACATGGACTTTATTATACTTATGCTCAAGTTTTTTTTTAATATATAATTTTATTTATTTTGGCTGTGCTGGGTCTTGGATGCTGCAAGGCTCTTTAGTCGTGGTGCGTGGGCTGCTAATTGCAGAGGCTTTGAGCATTGTGGCGCACAGGCTCTAGGCACTAGGCTTCAGTAGCTGCAGCACGTGGGCTCAGTCGTTGCCACTCTTTGGCTCCACATCACAGGCTCAATAGTTGTGGGCTCTAGAACACGGGCTTAACTGCTCCGTGGCATGTCCTGGACCAGGGACCTAACCATATCTTCTGCACTGGCAGGCGGATTCTTTACCACTGAGCCACCAGGGAAGCCCCTATACTCAAGTTCTTAAATAAATCGGGGTATGCCCAAAAGCCAAACTTTAAAATAGTTTGATTTTTTTTAATGGTTTAAGATTATTCTTGAATCTGGACACTGGCTAAAATGGATTTTATGTACTCTTAAGGTGAGCAAGTACAAATAGCTTATTTACTAAATGTGGTTTAATGTCAGCAAATCTAAAATTTCAGAGGCTTTATTTCAAAAGTAATAAATAATATGGTCACACAGTAACTGCTGAGAGTTACAAGGATAGCAACCCTTAAAATTCTTATAAAAAAACTAAAATTATTTCACTGTTGGTCTTGCCTATATTTCTCATGACTGCATGTTTTCCAATAACCTATTAATCCACATTAAAACTTAAATACATAGTAACTTACCAACAGTGATAGAACTTCAAGGCTGAGAAAAAGCACTAATCACAAAGAATTTCAATTAAAAGTTAACCTAACAGTCCAGAAAGAAATGTTATCAATGAGAAAAGTCCTAATTTTTAAATAAGACAGCTATGTATCTGTTTAAAGACTAACACACACCTAGCTTCACTGAAACACTTCTGAAAAAAAATTATACATACATATTTTGTTAAAGACATAAAATAAAATAATTCCTCTACTTTAAAAAAAGCAAGACTCCTAAGAAAAGTTTATAGTATCTCATTAACAAAGCAAAAACCTTAAAAAGGTTCATCTATTTTGGTCTTCAGTTACAAATAAAAAGTCACTAACAATTCATTATAATAATTCAATAAACAATTAGAAACATTATCAGAAAAAAAAATTGTTGATAAAAAAATCATCAATTCAATGAGCATTTGATTGTTTTATTAACAAAATATAGGCAAGAATTATAACCCTCTCTGGTGAAACTTCTCAAATAATTTTTTGTAGAAGGCCTTGAGACGTATCAATTATAAAACATATTAAAATGAAAACATTTTTAAATGTACAAATACAAACCAGTACTTTATACAATAATTCTCTACAAAGTTTGTCAATCGATGTAAAAAATACTTTGTTGCAACTGAATATAAGGCATGTTCAGTTTCTGTGATTTTGCAGAATTATTTTTTTTGCTTTGTTGGAGACTTTTCTCTTCGCCGGTCCTGACTTTTCTTTGATTCTCCGGATTGTTCAGAGTATCGGCTAGGTTTTTCCCATTGCCTCTCAGCACCGTTCTGATACCTATCGTCCTCGCTTCTAGAACCTGAATGTTTTTTATTTTTTTCTCTTGACTTGGATCTATCCCTCCTTCTAAAATTCTCACTGTCCCTGTTTCGATGTCTGTGCTCATTTTCAGAGAAAGAATTTCTCCTCTCCCTTTTCTTTTCGGGATCTCCATGATTACGTGCCAAATCCACGCGTGCTTCTTGGTCTCGGTCATGCACAGCTCTGCTGCAGCTGTTTCTCGCAGAAGGAATCCCTCTGTCTGAAGTGTATGTTGTTCCAGAGCCTCTTGAGTCTCTCTCTCTGGGTTTCTCTGACCTCCTTTCTCTCTCAGTCCTTGTCTCCTGGTGCCGATGCTCTGGCCTCCTTTCTTCTTGTTTTCTGTCATTTATTTCTTGTTTCCTGATCAATTTATCTACTTCTTTACTTCTGTGGTTCCCATGCCCCTTCTTTCTTACATTTTTAGCTGCATGTGTAAAATGAAATATAGTTAGTTAGCTTATATTTTAATCTTAATTTCACAATTGAAAAAAAATCATATTTATTTATACATTATAGGTTTGTTTACTAATTCAGACAAACTGGAAGAAGAATCAAATTAACTGAATGCAAAATCTGATGACAGAACAGTATACAAAAAATATAATTTTTAAGAATATACAATATAATACATTAGTTACTGAAGTAACTGCTTTGATCCTTAAACAAATGTTTTAAATAAGGTATATAGGAAATGTAAAAGTTTTAATGATGTGACTAAAGTGGTACATTTGCACTTACAAATTTTATCCAAAACATAAATTTCAGCCCATATGCATTATGTCATATGAAATATAATGTCAGATATGATACGTAATTAAAATACAATGATCCTACATGCCAGCAACATCATTTCCTAAAAGGTGGGTTGAATGGGATGACTGGGTTTGTGTAAAAACAGGAATACATATTTTTCAAATACAAACCTCTGCCTACAAAAATAACAGTCCTGCTACCAGAGAAGTAGTAACTATGCAAAGAGAAGCTATGATGGAATCTAAGCATAGGCTTTATGAGAGCCACAAAGGCTTGATTGCTAAGAAAACTCTTCCAAGGCTTTGAAACTTTTCTTTTATTGGTTTGTCCACAAATATAAGTATTAATTAAAATGAAATATCTTACCCATTTTAAGCTATAAAACACATTTAGCCACTTTGTGTTATCTGCTTTGGGTACATATCAAAAGTACTGAGAAGACCACAATTTCTGTCAAAGGTGGAAAGTTGCCTATCTTTGTCCTACCTCCACTCAAATGTACCAGCGTCTATTTCTCCTGCCAAATGCCTACCCGTGGCAAACCATGGGTCCTGGTTTGCCACAAAGGACCAGTTTCTCTGGTTCCTATCAAGCAGTTCAGCTGAACTACAGCTACCCAAGCAGAAACCATCTGGCTCTGTGCAGAATCAAAGCCTCTCTCTGACCCTCTGTATCCCACCCCTGGTGCTTCTTGACACCAAAACCTGAGCCCTACAGTAATATGCATTTTCCTCTCTGGTGTTTGCTTTACAATTTTCTAATTTGGTATATGTTCATATTGCTTTTATGCTATTTAATATGTTATTAATAAAACTGAAAGCTCTCTACTGAAATTGTATGATGAGGCAAATTAATTTTGAATCAGCAAGCTTCCTTACTGCAGCAGTTCATGCTGTGTTATCATCTGTTCTCAAAACAGATACCATGAAATAACAAATTCTTTAGAGGTGAATGGTAAATGAACAATGTTAGTATATTTCAACTTAAGAATAAAACTTCCTGTGAGTAAATGGAGTCTTGCTCTAACAATATAAATCACCGAGTCCCCTAATTCTGGATGCCACATAGTATGTAAAACACTCTGAAGAGAAACAAGTGTGTAAAGACTAGCCTGACTAACCTACTAATAAGGCTGTGAGGACAAGTGCTGCGTCTCTGAAATACACACTAAAAAAACAAGAAATGACATGCATTTTGGGCAATCAGACTCTCTCTTATTTAAATTAAGATACTATGGTGAAAGAAAGCAGAGTTGGCCCTGGGGAAAACAACATAGACCTTTTTAGAAAATGGCATATTTGAAAAAATACTTTACTACAGCACTTCCTCTTCCAAGGAAGATGAAGAAGATTGTGAAAGACTAGTAATGTTGCTGAAAACAACTAGAAATGCCCGATAAAAGCTTAAAATCTGCTATTTAATGGCATTAAAGATCTAAAACAACTTGAGATGCTATAAGGAAGTAAGCGCTCAAGAAAAAAAGGATGGGTGTGTGTCAAAAGAACACAGAAGTCAACTTGAAGGAACTTCTAATTGCCAAAGCTGAAATGATATGAACAAGAAAATAAATGACGGCACTGGACTTTAACTCACAGAATAAGATAAATATCCGTGAGTCTACACTGATATATGTAACACGATTAATAAATAAATGCAGGGGGCACAACTCTTTCTTACAAGAGAAATTTCATTATTAAATGCAGAAAAACAGAGACAAATAGAAAAACCACCATTTGGCAAACATTATAGTAACAAGTGTTGCAGATAAGATCCAAAGATGGGCGCAAAAATAGAAGACTAAAAGAGGAGAAAGAGATCTGCATCGTACTGAATTATCTTCCTATAACAGTAATTTATAGAGAAAAACAGTTTCCATGAAAAATACAGCAGATATCACCATAACCAAGCGATTCAAGTTAGTATCACCTATAAGACATATCAATATTATCAACATCTCAGTAAGGCACAGTAAGAATAACACATCATCTCTATGGTATCCTGGCCAAAAATGAATAATCTCCTTCTAATCATGAGAAAACATCAGACAGATATTCACACTGAGTGAGACTGTGCACAGTAAGTGACCAAAGGACTTAAAAAGGGTCAAAGCCATTCAAACCAACGAAAGCCTGAGAGAAGCTATCATGGGTTATATAGAAGGCTAAAGAGAAATACAATTAAAGGCCAATAAGGATCCTGGAACAAGAAAAGGGACATCAGTGGAAAAACTGGTGAAATTCAGACTTTTCCCAATGTTAATTTCCTGATTTTGATAACTAAACTATAATTATGGAAGATACTACTAACATTAGGGAAAGTTGGGTGAAAGCTATATGGAAATTCTCTGTACTATTTTTGTAACCTTCTTATAAGTCAAAATTATTTTAAAATAAAAAGTAAAGAAGACACCAGTGAGCTGGCAAAAACAAAAGGAGGATTAGAAGGGCCAAGATTCAAGAGAAGGCAGAACCACAGAGAAGTGAGCTGATGTCACCTTCTTCCTGCAAGCATCTGCTGATTCAGGGCTGCTGCCGAGGGAAGAAACCAGCAGAGCTCTGGTTGCCTCACAGGGCTTAAGAGACAGGAACAGGGCTAGTTATTTGCAATATATACATGTGACAAAAGAGACATATCCAAAATACATAAATGCACTTATAAATAAACAGAAAAGACAACATAATTTAAAAAGGGTAGGGGGAGGCAAAAAGCTTAGAACAGCCACTTAACAAAAAGAAAAGATTCAAATGGCCAATAATACACAAAATGATGCTCAGCCTCACTAGTGATCAAGGAAATGCAAATTAAAATCACAATGCAATACCACCACATACCCACCAAAATGGCTAAAATGAAAATGATGGTTAAAACATTAGTGAAGATGGGAGCTATTGCAACTCTCACACATGGCTGCCTGGATGTTAAGTTGCTTCAATCATGTCCAAGTCTTTGTGACCCTATGGACTGTAGCCTGCCAGGCTCCTCTGTCCATGGCATTCTCCAGGCAAGAATCCTGGAGTGGGTTGCCATGTCCTCCTCCAGGGGATCCTCCCAAACCAGGGATCAGACCCACCTCTTCTGCAGCTCCTGCACTGCATGCAAATTCTTTACTGCTGAGCCACTGGGGAAGCCCCATCCATGGCTGGTGGGAGTGTAAACTGGAATAACCACTTGGAAAGCTGTTCAGCAGTATCTACACACACCCTACAAACCAGGGATTCCACCTCTAGGAACATATCCAACAGAAATGTGTATACACATACGCACATATGTCACCAAAAGATGTGTATCATAGCATTCATGGAAACACTATTTATAAATTTAAATTTCCATTGAGTAAAAAGGATAAATGTTAAATATACTATGAAACACTTGTACATACTGAAAAACTATACAGCAATGAGAATGAATGAAAAATAACTAAATGCCATAGTATGGCTGCATCTGACAAACATAAAGTTGAAAGATAAACCAGACATAAAGGAGTTCATAATACATAATTCCAAAGTTAAAAACAGGCAAAACTAATTTAGAGAATTGCAAATCAGAACAGGAGTTGCCATGAGCCAATGGATGGGAGGAGTGGTACTAAGCAGGGGAGAGAACAAGGGAAGGCTTCTGGGGTACTGACTGCTCTTGTTCTGGGTCCTGGCTACATGGATATGGTTTATGAAAATTTACACAGCTGTTCATTTATAAGACATGCACTGAATATGTGGTATGTGTCAATTACTAACATAAGGGCTTCACTGTTAATACTAAAAAAATTAAAATTTCTTTAAAATACAACCATCAGGAAAGCTCCTGCAAAGCAGATGACAGATATTACGAAAGGCATTTCAGTCAGCACTCAGACAAATATTTGCCAACGGAGTATCTTCATTTTGATGAAAAGGATTCCAAAAGATAATCCTAACATTATAAATATTGAATTCAGTATAGACTGCAACAGTGATAGATGATCATTTATATTATTAATTGTGGCTTTTAAACAAGTGAACTCTAAAATAAATAAGCAATCAAATTTTCTCTTCCCTTGTAAACAGCACCAGCAACATACTTGTTAGAAAAGAGCACGATCAATTATAAATGACTTTCAGTACCTGAGGCTGAGCTCTGACTACTGGTGGATGAAGAATCGCTTTCTTCACTAGAAGACTCTGAACTGCTGTCACTGCTGTCTGAATCAGAGGCAGAGGAGTCAGACTCTGAGGAGGAGGACTCGGAAGAGCTTGAAGAGGAGGAGGATTTATCTGGCTCAACATCTGGTTTTTGTGCCACAATGACCTTTGGTGTATTTTTGAGATGCTCACGCAGTTCATCCCTAATTAAAAACATAACCCACTGTTAGATTCTGCCTCGAAGGAACTGTGAGGTAAGTTTGAGATAAGTAAGTTGAATAAACTCTGATAATAATGCTTACGTTAAACCTCCAAGACCAATAGAAGTAAAGAAGTTGATGGCAAATCGAGTGTTTCTTGGGTTATCTCGGGGTAATAATCCTTCAAAGAATGGCTGTAGAGTTCTGAAAAAGAAAATGAACAAAAGAGAACAGAATGCTTGGAGATAAAAAGGCAAAATCCTCATACATTTTTCAGAATTTCTATACATTAAATTAGTAAATGAAATATAAGTAAGTGGTTTAAAAATCGCCGATTAGGTCAGGCTGCATGCTATCTAATGACATGAGTAGGGGCAAGTGACAGTTCACTAAAATTGACTTCCAGAAATTCCCCTGACGGTCCACTGGTTAGGACTCAGTGCTTTCACTGCCAGGGGCCCCGGTTCATTCCTGATAGCGGAACTAAGATCACGCAAGTCACGAGGTGCGGCACAAAATAAAGAAATTAAATTGATTTCTATAATTATATGAGAGGAGGTTTTTTAAAAAAAACTTTCATATATAGTCAGAATAGATATACGTATATAACACATATAAATCTATGGATACATATGTGTATTTATATTTGAGTGTATGTACAGAAAAGTAAAAAAAAAAAAAGCCCTCTTCTGTTGTACACACACACACGCATGTCTACACAGTACTGTGCAAGGCACGCGGAAGGGGAAAAGTCAAGAGAAATCAAGGGTGAAGACTATGGAATCGCTGTTTCTCAGAAGGGGAACAAATAGAAAAACAGCAATATCACGTGGTTTTGAGTGACACACTCAGTGGACTAAGCAGCAGAGTTAGGAAAAACCATCTTTCATAGGAAAAGGTAACAATATAAGAAGAATGATTAAGAGTTTCCTGGACAGAACAAGAGAAGGAATTCCCAGCTCTGGAAACAGAGGTAAGGGAGCATGAATCAGCTTACTATTATGTTTAATAAGCTGTGCAATGTTTGAGTGGCCAGAATACATCTTGCTGGAGAAGGAGTCCCAGAGCCTGGCAAGTAGACAAGGACCAGTAAGTAAGTATATGAAGCTAAGAGAAGCAAATGGATTGGCCAAGAGCATGTAGAATTCAGGACAGACCTCTGGCGAACATAAGCGAGGCAGGCCAAAGAAGAGAGACTGGCAGGAGCAAGGCAGAATGAGAATAAAGTAAGGTGTCAGTGAGCAAGTGGTCAATAGTGTAAGTGAGACCAAGAGGTCAAGAGGCATGAGGACTGTACAGGACTGGGGGATTTGGCAGATGATCACTGAGAAAACTTTGAAAGGATTTCAGGAGTATGAATGGAGTAGAAGTCAATGTAAGTGGTAATGGGCAATCTGAATACCTGCCAAGAAAGAGAGCTGGGATAGGGATTACAAAGTAGTCCTGGAACAAAGCCTGAGTTCAGCATAATAATCTAAACAATTATATGACTTATAGGACTGACCTTCACCAGTATATGTTTACAATTATCCACTGATAATAAAACATTATCATTCTAAGCCTCAACCTTAGGGTAAAAATGAAATAAAACTACAAATACTCATTACTGGAAAATTCCAATCAGTATGGAAAAATAATTTTGCATGTTCTAACTAAATTAAAAGAGGCATGAAATCTGCATTTTCTCTACTTGAACTAAATGACCATTAAAAGTTTCATGTTGTCCCCTGTCACACAGAACATGAGAGTCAGAGTAGTGACAGAATGTCCTAAGGACTTATTTTTACAACTAAGAGTAGACTTAGGGTTGCTAAAGTAGGAGAATAAAAGTAAGAATAAAAAGTGCTTAATTTAAAATTTAATAATAAACTTACTCATCCTTTAATCTTGCATTAAGTTTAGGAAGACCCATGTATTCACACAGTTCTTGGAAAAATATTTTCACAAAAATTCTACTGGATGACGTAGTGGTTTCTTCACTCAGTTTTATACATTCAAGAACCTGAAAATGAGAATTAAAAAAAGACATTATTATTTTGGTATTCAAATGGTAAGACACAGTGACCAATATCTCTAACTTTCAGTGTCCCCTGAAATTATAATTTGTTATCTTCAATAAGAATTATCTATAAATATCTTCCATTACGCTGATAGTACCTGGGAAAGTTTAAGACTGCTTTTCTATACAAATTTTCAAAATGTTAAGATGCTACAGAAGTAAAGTTCATTCTCTTTCCTGAGTACTGTGCTTTTTATAGCAGGGAGGAATATTGGCTTTAGCATATAATGCTAAGATTACTAGCTCCTAAAACCTAGTTATCTGGACGGATGTTATCACATTGTATGTCCAGTGCATACAGTACGTGAGAAGGGTAAAGACCAAGAATGATGGCTTGTTCTGAATAGTAAGACTAGGGCTTCAAAACTGAAGCTCATAGAGAGATACTTTAGGGTGAAAAAAAGTAAAAGCAACCTCCAGTTTTTAATGGATCATGTGTTCCAGAAGCTTACTATTTCAATTGTTTTAAAACTTCCGTTTCATTTTCCCAGAGAAGGAAGAAAAAAACAAAGTAAAAAAAGTTTAATAGCCTGCAGGGTTAGGACACACTTAGTACTTAAAGTATTACAAAATGTGTCCAACGTTTATAAGCTCAACAATGTTGTTTCATTCTACCATTGGGCTGTGGTATTCTACAATATGATCCTCTTTCTTCTTGGATATAATTTCTTTCGAATTTTTCAATTCCTTCAGCCTAATCTACCACTTTTATTCTGTATTACTACCATGGGCATCTTACCTCTTCTGTTATACGGTATTTAACTCCTTGAAAGCAGGGACCATATATAATTCATTTTGGAAGCCCAGTGTCTCTTTCTGGGCACAGAGTTGGTGACTAAACAAATGGTGTTGAATGAACAGCAGTTGTACAATTAAGTGGCAGCTTAGGGAATGCAGTTCAAATTCCAACCCAGTGTACATTTCCCCATCGAGAGTATCTTTCCCTGTTCTATGACTACAGGAACTCCTCCCAAACACTTATCCAACTTCAGTGTTGTCTAAGAAAAATACATCCTGCCAGAACAGTCATTTCTCTCTTGCCCTTACCAGAGGAACTTCTGACAGTTACTCCATCAGGAAACAGGCAGTAACTCAAAGGATCATGTGCCACCAAACTCTGCCGTACATGGATCGGAGCATGCACACACATGAATGCTCACGGATAAGATAAAAAACTATGTTTTTTCTGAAAACATTCCTAGGTATCGCCTTCAAAAAGCATTGTAACGTTTAGACTATTAATATCATTCAAAATGTTATTTCTTACATTCAAACACTGTTAGTTTTTTGATCCCACGTTACATGAATATAACCTCAAAGAGTGCCATTATAGTAGATGTTTGCTCCACATGTCATTTTAAAGTACACTGCCTACATTGGAAAAGTATGGCTATGTTATACTTAATAATATTTATTTCGGAATAACAGGGGATTAGGAAAGAAGTACAAATATTGACTCATCTACTTACGCTCCATGGAAGTGAATCAGTGTATAAAAGGTGAGCAAACATCTTAGCAACATTTCTCAATTTGTTTGTTTCCAAGCGATGGATGGTATCATATTGTTCTTTGAATATACTTTCAAAGGATTCCATGTATTCTTTTTTTAGCATGCAAAACCGCTAATAAATTAAAAATAAAAATGTCAACACCATATTAAATCCTAATTTTATTCAATCAAAAGTTAATAAATATTTGTATATAATATCAATCTTCTTTGTTGTATAATGGGATGCTTAAAAAAGAAGTTAATTTATACCACTCCTATCTACCTGGGATTTATATGCTAAAACAAAGCTATACACATGGCTGACCACAGATACACACATTTATATAAGATAAATAAATATACTTCTCCATGGGTTAAGTTTGGATTCAAAAAATTATTTTAGCTCATGCTTTATTTATGTTGCCTGAACATGTACTTGACCAGAAACTGCTGTGAAATTTTGAAAAGACAGCATTTAATTGTTCTCTTTGGGAAACTATTACAAAGCATGTGGAATGCCTCAAAGTTCTGGAAGAATGATATGTAATATCAAAGAACTACAAACAGGAAGTGGGAAGGGAGGAAGCTACAGAGATGGGGAAAAACTGTGGAAGGAAAGAACGATTTGTTTTCAGCAAAGATATGTTAGTATATTAGACGAGGCAACAAAGCAGACCCATTAATTCACAATACTCATGTTCAGAATTACCCTTGTGATTTCATCAAAATCCAACATGAAAAATGAGGTCGGAACTCACCCCAGCTAATAAGCCAAAAAATTTCTCATATGTTCTTTGTTGGGCACAGCAATCAAGTATCATGTTGCAGAGTTCTTTCTGTTTGGAAAAAAAGTACATTAATGATTCAAAACACAATGAATCCATGCTGTGTGATAATTTATCAGTATGACAAAGATAGCCTGAATTTTTAAATAAGGTTTTAAAAACATAAAACTTTGTGAAGTTGAGTTATGAAGACAAAACAAAAAATTCAATCTATGTCAAGACTATAGTTCTTTAAAGTCTTCTGTTTGGCTAACAGAAATTCCATGTCATTTATGCTAATCAGACTGCTTAAAAAATTCTAAACTCATATAAGTATGAGCCACTTCAAGAAAACCTAGTAAAGGAAACAGATACATCAACAAAAAGAAACTAAATATATCACATTCTAAAAGATTCTATACAGAAATCTTTTAAATACAGACCACCAATACAACATTTAAACCGAGTTATCAAGAATATATTTTGTTAATATGGAAAAGGCAAAACATGGTGAATCTTTACAGAGGATAAAATAGGCACAACGTCAATGCTAACATAATGACCGCCTTGTTGATAAGAAAATATATTTAAAAGAACAACAACAAAAAAGACCTTTGTGGCTAAGATTTTTAGCCACACTTCAAAATAAATGTTACGCATATAGATCTGTCCACAGGTGAATCTAAATAAATAGATGGAATCATTCCATAACTGCTCTTTCCACACACTGTCCAAGCACTTATTTTTGTGTCTTGAAAACTCCTTTGTGAAAATTCTGTTGAACTACGAAATGCAAGAGTTAATCCAAGATCAGGAAATACCAACATCACAAATTACTTATAATGAATAAATATTATTTAATTCCTGAAATAACCCTAATGAAATATGTATCAATTACAGCAATCTCATAGATGAAGAAACTCAGGAAATATGGACAAATCAATGGAGACAAAGTGAAAAAGAGAATAACCCAAACCCTAACTTTGAGTACTGCTAAACTGACTAAAGATCTTTTTCTACAAAACATTTCTTATCAGAAAGTTTAAAAGTAACTTTTTATAAATACATTAACTGTAATGTATTTGTGTTCTATAAACAGAAAGCAAGCCTATAAAATATACTATATACTCTTTCAGTTCACTTTTATTTTTTACCTTTATACTTCAATTAGGAATTCTGACATTTTTGTCCTCTGATAAAATGAGATACAATCTATTAATATGTAATTATTATATTTTTAAAAATTAGGTCAATATGCATTTACTGGAAATCTCCATGTGCACCACCAGATTACACTATCCAGATGACATCCAGATGGCACCACCCTTATGGTGAAATCGATGAACTAAAGAGCCTCTTGATGAAAGTGAAAGACGAGAGTGAAAAAGTTGGCTTAAAACTCAACATTCAGAAAACGAAGATCATGGCATCTGGTCCCATCACTTCATGGGAAATAAATGGGGAAACAATGGGAACAGTGACAGACTTCATTTTCTTGGGCTCCAAAATCACTGCAGACAGTGACTGCAGCCATGAAATTAAAAGACGCTTGCTCCTTGGAAGAAAAGCTATGATCAACCTAGACAGCATATTAAAAAGCAGAGACATTACTTTTCCGACAAAGGTCCATCTAGTTGAAGCTATGGTTTTTCCAGTAGTCATGTATGGATGTGAGAGTTGAACTATAAAGAAAGCTGAGTGCTGAAGAACTGATGCTTTTGAACTATGGTATGGGAGAAGACTCTTGAGAGTCCCTTGGACTGCAAGGAGATCCAACGAGTCAGTCCTGAAGGAAATCAGTCCTGAATATTCAATGCAAGGACTGATGCTTAAGCTGAAACTCCAATACTTTGGCCACCTGATGCAAAGAACTGACTCTTTGGAGAAAGACCCTGATGCTGGGAAAGACTGAAGGCAGGAGGAGAAGGGGACAACAGAGGATTAGATGGTTGAATGGCATCACCGACATGATGGACATGAGTTTGAGCAAGCTCCGGGAGTTGGTGATGGACCAGGAAGCCTGGCACGCTGCAATCCACGGTGTCGCAAAGAGTTGGAGACTACTGAGTGACTCAATTGAACTGAACTGACTGATCCATGAGCAAGAAGGAAGGGGGACCCTGAAGAGGCATGGAACACTTTACAACTGTGCTGGCCAATGTGGTGGCCAGCAATACATAGCCATTTAAATTAAAATTAGTCAACATTATGTAAAATTCAAATTTTAGTTTCTTAGTCATACATCACATTTTAAATACTCAGAAGCCACATGTGACCAGTATAGTGGCCACTGTACTAAAAAGGGAAGAATATGAATATTTTCATCAATGCAAAATGTTCTATTGGGCAGTATTATTCGAGAAGCTGATAATCTACTTATAAAACTATCTAATGAAAGGCTTCTCTTTACAATATAAGGTTATTTTTAGATGTAATTATACTGCTAGATTATTATTTTTTTTAAAGGTTAGTCACAAGTTGCCTCAATTAAAATGTTTATATATGTTTAAGTTCTGAAGAGATGTACTTTGTCAAAATTTAATATAGTACCAAAAAAACCTAAATAACCTTTTCTGAGTTCTGCCACACAACACTAATTCAATATATTAAAATGCATTTTCAACTTCTACCAACACTGTATCTTACAATAACGTAACACTTAATCAGGTTTTAAGCAATATAACATGGTAATACGCTGATAGCATTGCTAATAAAGTCAGCACAACCTGCAAAACAAATGAGTTTCTCTCTGAGACTAAATGCAATTATAAGAGTTATTCCCTGTGGCATAAAATAATTAAATGTTTTAATATTTTAATTAAATATCATAGTGATTTTAGGAGATTCTTTTGAGTGCATGAAAAGAGACGCACTAAGATGGTCTTCCAAATGTTATCAAAGTATGTTGAAGTTCTCAGCACAAATGCTACAGGCCAGAAGACAGTGAAAAGCCATATTCGACATGAAGTAAAAAAAAAAAAAATTTCTAGCAAGAATGATCTTATCTAGCAAATAATCCTTCAGATATGAGGGAAAAATAAATATTCTGGTCTGTGGTTTCAAGAAAAAAACAGTGAAGTTAAGTTCTAGAACAACTATCCTCCACATTAATAACATTTTTAATAACAATTATATTCAGCAAATAACGTGACAAGATCATACCACAACTTTAGTTTCACTGATAATTTTAAAGGTTAATTCACTAATTTATTCCCTTCTAATGACAATACATCAAGTATACCCATAATACATATAAGGACACTATTATTAGTATATCAATAAATAAATTTTAAGAGGGAAAAAATAAATTTTTTAATTTGCAAAAAATAATCTCGTCTCAAAATTCCATACCATGGCATTTCAAGAACTAATCTACATTCTTAAACAAGGATTGGGACGCTTTTTCCGGAAAAGACCAGACAGCAAATATTTCAGGCTGTTAGTGGCCGTATATTCTCTGCTGCAACTAGCCAATTCTGCTGCTATAGGGCAAAATCAATCACACACAATACACCAACCAATGGGTAAGGCTGCACTCCAATAAAACTTTATTAACAAAAATGGGCAGTGGGCCTGTGCCACAGTATGCCAATCCCTGTAACAGAACATATTTAAGGCCTTAAGTCAAAGGACTTCCATGTAATGTTAACTTAGTTCAGACAGTCACGATCTTTTAGAACCAGAAATCAAACAGCCTATTAGAGCTGATACATTCACTCTGGACCTGTGCTGAGTCTACTACATGTAAATCAAGATGTGAAAAACCAAACCCTAAAAGCCTTTGCTTCAAATTTCAAGCATCCAAAATATAGATGGGCAGGGAGCAATATACATAAGGAAAGAATTAGGAAAAAAAAAACAAAAACTAAGATAATCTTTTCAATCTAACCTTTATTACCCTTGGTATTAGGGTTCCATGATATTTTGAACAGTTAAGTGTATGTACTGAGTTATAAGGCTATGAGTCCCATGGGCTAAGAGGGGGCTAAAATGTACTTTATGGATAGCTGAATCCCTGACACCTTACAGAAAGCCTGACATATAGTATATGTTGAATGTGCTCAGTTGCTAAGTCCTGTCCGACTCTTTGCGACCCCATGGATTGTAGCCCACCAGGCTCAGACTCTGTCAATGGGATTTCCTAGGCAAGAATACACAGTGGGTTGCCATTTCCTTCTCTATATATGCTGAATACGTTTTGTTAAATGAATTAATGAATGAAAAAAAATGGAACAGGTTCTTCTATATCCAATTCAAGTAATGTAACAACAAGTATGGTGACCTTTGCTTCTATGACAAAAGAATGCTTTAGTGCATAAAGTAGATGGACCAGGTACTTCACTAAAGAACAAACTTCCTATTGTATTTAAGGCACAATTTGATTTATAGGCAACCACTCAGAAACCTATGTAAAGTGTGGTGGTTCAGAGAAACTTCCTCCTTTTCTCACAGCTCAAACAAGCAGTTCATTTAAATCACTGCAATGAGCAGTGTATATGAAGCACTGAGTTACTGATTCATTTCATGAAACCTATTAACTATCTTAAACATTTTTATAACATACATATATATATTTTATAACATATATATATATATATTTCCTAATAGAAAAAAAGTACTAACTTACTGTTTGACTCTCAGGAAACTCCATTTTTAGCAACTTGTGAGCACATTCTTCAAAATCTAAACTGTAGAGATAAAATGGTCACAATAGTTAGGTTAAAAATAGCAGCATATTTAAGTTGTAGCACTCTTTCATATATAAGAATCTTACCCTAATAATTGTCTAAAAATTTTCTTCTATATTTTCATATTACTATATTGTATATATAAAAAAGATAAGGTTTTTAACTCTACAAAGAATTAAGTACTGATACATACTATCACATGGGGGACCTTGACTGATGCTAAGTGAAAGAAGTCAGACATAAAGACCACATATAGCATAGTTCCATTTATATAAAAAGTCCAGAATGTACAAATTCATAGACATGGAAAGCAGACAAATCTTTTATACTGCTAAATATTTCCATTTCTCCCTGATCCAAGTTAGGAAGAGGTAAAAGATGTTTCAAGAGCCCAGCATGACATCCAGAGCTTAATCACCACACTTACAAGTTATCTTGATTCATACCCAAACATAGGGCTTTTACACTATATAAAAAGTTATTATAAAATAATAAATAACTAAAATCATTTACAAAGAAAATAATTTGTTTTTGTACAACATTCATATAAATTGCATGAAAAATATCTTCAATATGCTTTGCTTAGAGAATTATCAAACTCAGTGTGAATTTGATTCAGGAATAATGCCAGTATCTTTTGATAACAGCAATATAAAATAATCACCCACTGAAAAATAATGATAATGAATTTAGTTTTATAGTTCATCAGTAATCCTCAGCTTCTATTACTTATTGGGTTTCACAAGCACAAAAGGGTAATAATTCAGGATTGTAGAATGGAATTAAAAAAAAAAAGAAAAAAAATCTATCAAGAAAGAGCTTTCATAACATGTCATATTAAATAATAACTAGAACTAAGATTAAAATAGCTAACCGTAGTTGATGAACTTCAATAATACAGCAATACCAAAAAGTATTTTAAAAAATGTGACATTTTCTAGTTTTTATTTTTTAAAAAACAGTATTTGGGAAAAAAATCCTATAATTTCTGAAAAACAAGTCAAGTAGTTCATGGAAAATTTTTACAACTTTCCTTTTGTCTAATAAGTGAAGAATCAAAGAGAAAGTATGACAGTATTTTCCTTGTTCTTGTTTTATTTGAAAAGTATTTGGTGACTCCCTACCATAATTGTTTTGAAGTTGCACTAAATGTAAATATTAAAGAAATTATTAACTTTGCTTGCTATTTTAAACCAAACATATTCTAGAATTAACAGTGACTGAGGGAAGGGTAAAGAAAATAGATTTTATATAATGCCAGTTTTCAATGGTTTGTTGATGTCTCCAATTAAGAAACTTCAAATTGTTAAGGACATTACTCCAGTAATACAACATCAGACTGGAACATCACTTAAAACCAAGAACAACCCGGAATGTCCAACTTTCAATAGCAAAGTTAACTATGTAGTTCAATGTTTGCATAAATAAAAGAAGACTGTTTAAGGAGCCAGAACAGTAAAAAGATCAGAGTATTGGTTAGGTCAGTCAACAAGTATAAAAGGAAAGAAAATTTAAAAAATAAAATCCCCAAAGAGT
The DNA here is from genome assembly GCF_002263795.3 of Bos taurus. Taxonomy (NCBI): domain Eukaryota; kingdom Metazoa; phylum Chordata; class Mammalia; order Artiodactyla; family Bovidae; genus Bos; species Bos taurus. The sequence goes on along the minus strand of NC_037329.1, from coordinate 16,860,083 downwards.
TCAGTCACCAGAACTTGGTTTTGTTCACAAGATTTCCAAAAGTGAACAGTTTATATAAATAATCTAACCTCCTCTCAAAATAATCACTTTTGATATGTTAGTGTATTATTTCTAGAACCTGCACACATACTTATACAATTAAGATAATGCTATCAGCATGATGCCATATATTCTGTATTATTATCCCCAACTAACATTAAATCAGACCACTTGCCCAGTAATTCTCCATTAACCTAATTTTTAATAGTGGCATTAAACATGAAAACACTTTGATTATTCATATTGAGCAATACGATTTTTCTCTCTCTTTTGCACTGAATAATGCTCTGTATAATTCTCTGCCAATATGTATTTCTTTAAGAAATATAATGAAAAAGAAGGGTCAAATGGCAATCAAACTAAGCCACTGATTCATGCTACCAAAAGGCTTTCCAAAAGGAATGCACCAATTTAAATTTCCACCAAAAATCTTTCTGTGTATCTAATTGAAATCATCATTACTACTGAGTACTGTTGCTTTAAAAAAAATAAACCACTTTAGCTGTTTTAATGACCAACAATATTACTTATGCATCTAGAATATTTGTTTGGTAACATTTTTATGTTTTATAATCCCATTACCTGAGTCTCCCAACCATGTCCTTTAAATACCTTTTTATCAAAGTTGTCTTTACTTCCTAAAATTATTTTTACTAGGCATTTAGGGACTGAGAACATTTGACAAATAACATATAAGACAGTATTTATTGTACTATTACTAGAATTGGTAGAACTTATTTCAGTGTCGGTCACTTGTCTAGTGTTTTAGTTTTTCTAACATTTTTGTGTGATTCAGAGGTTATTATTATCAAGGTTAGATCACCTAAAAAATAAAGTTTCTTTATAATAATCATGCAAAGAGCTCCACTGTGACTCTTCAAAGTTAATGTTAACAGCAAAATTAAAACAATGAATCTGCTCTTTACAACTGATCAGCATTGAATTTCTTTAAAAAGGACAAACAAAAGGTCAAACTCTAAAACTCTAAGAATAGCTACTTATAACAAAAATTTCTCATTATCCACTTTTAAGTTTGTATAAGAAAATATTAGTTTTTTTCTTTCATGTGAAAGGCCAAGAAACACATAAGGGTAAAGCAAAAAAATTTCTAACTAACGTTTTGCTGTTTAACATTTCTCTTTTTGAAGATGAATCTAAGCCAAAAACTTTTCAGACAGACTGAAAACAAGATGACTCCTACTTATGAATCATTTTTGCTATTACATCATAGTAAATGGAAATATAAAAAACTTAGTAACAAAACAAAACAGGGAAAATATTCCTTCTCCACTGTAAAATAAAAACATGGTGCCCACTAAATCAGTAGGTTGATTCCCACTGAAAACAGATGTACTCAGCATTTAATATTTTCATTTATTTCTCTTTAAAACTAACCTCACAGCCTTCAAAGGGAAAAGGTTGTTTTCATGACATCATAGCAGTTCTTGCTTAATATTACTTCAGAGTCCTTAAAACCTTCCTAAGTCTACTTCCTACCTCCATTCACATTCATTTCCATCTGCACAACAAATCAGTGTCCAAATATCACAAGAGGTTCTCTGCTTAGAGCCAGAGTTAGAAAGCAAATTAGAAAAAAATAAAACATTAAACTTCCACTACACAATACTGTGCGAACTCTGTAATACAGAAATGTTTTCAGATTGTTAGTAATATTTAATTATACTAAATGACATAACTTAAAAAAATTTTAATTAGGAAACAGTTAAAAGTAAAGACAAATTGCTCCTGTAGATTCCTAAAAACAGTAGAAATCTACACTCTGGGACTTGGGATGGTGGAGGAGAGGCAAGCAGTTGGAGAATCCCTGCAACAGTATCCAGTTTTCTGTCACCAGATTCTAACAATCCCATCTTCTTGCCCATCCCCTGTCAAAAATTAGGATCAACTGAGCTACTGTATCTTACCTTGATTGAATAGCGAGATAAATGGTACGACGAAATGAGACTAGATTAATTTCAGTTTTGTCATGAATAGTCACCTTTTGTCCTGAAATTAAACATAACAAAATTATAAAACTATAAAAATAAATGAAGAACTGAAAATGTATCCCTTTATAGTAATGTTTTCATAATCTTTTTAGAATTTATGAGTTTAATATTCTCTTCTATAGTGTAAGTTAGTATTGATATTTATAGAATTCAACATAACTATTTCTAGTCTTTTGCCATATCTTAGAGTATTTTAATTGGAGAAGGCAATGGCACCCCACTCCAGTACTCTCGCCTGGAAAATCGCATGGACGGAGGAGCCTGGTAGGCTGCAGTCCATGGGGTCGCTAAGAGTCAGACATGACTAAGCAACTTCACTTTCACTTTTCCTTTCATGCATTGGAGAAGGAAATGGCAACCCACTCCAGTGTTCTTGCCTGGAGAATCCCAGGGACGGGGGAGCCTGGTGGGCTGCTGTCTATGGGGTCGCACAGAGTCGGACACGACTGAAGCGACTTAGCAGCAGCAGCAGAGTATTTTAATAAGTTTTTTTGTCAGCTCAAAGGAGTCCAGAGCCAAACCAAGAAAACTATTTTTGTTTCTGGGTTACCTGCTCATTTAGACACGATAAAAGGCCACACTTAAGCTGTTTTTAGGGAAAACATTATTTCTATGTTTATAAACAATTATCTTGATTTGGAAGAACTATAAATTATGGATAGAAATGTTCAGAGAACATTAGATCATTATGACAGGTTGGATGGGTCCAATACAAATATGAATATTTGTTAAAGTTTTATCTTATCTAATGCATGAAAACTTTATAAACATTTAATAGTTTTTATTTGAACTGTATTTTCACATAAGACAAATTCTATAGTTAAATGTTAACTTGGTTAGGAGACATTTTAAATGAAAAAGACACTGGAAAAAATTAAACATATTTTTATAAATTACGCTGTAGAAGATCTACTATACTCTAAGACAGAACTAAAATATATTATGCCCTAAAAGGGAAAGTTATACTTTTAATATTTTCTGTCAGTAATGCCTAACATGGCTCTGGACATCAAAAATGTAACATAAGCAAATAGTGACCAGTGTATATATATTCTGGTGTTTTAATGGAGACTTAACCAAAGTAAAGTTCTGAGCTTATTTTCCTATGAAATAATATCATCAAAGCTGAAAAGGAAGGACATCATGCCTGCTTCTGTACAAATATAGCTTTTGGCTTCCCCAACCTATTTTTCCAAAATGAAGAGCAAATATCTAGTCACTCGCATCTGTCACATTCACGCCATAGTAACATAAATCACATGTACTCAACATGAATGCACCTTTTTCATAGTTCATAATCAAAGTCATAAAACATCAAATTTAAATTATGCTGGTATTAAAAAATGAATTTCCTTGTTTCATACTTTTAAAGCAGGCTCTTTCAACCTTGCCAATGCTGGTATTTTGGGCTGGATAATACTTTGCTGTGAGGGGCAATCTTGTGACTCATAGGATGTTTATGAGTCCTTGCTTTTACCACTAGTAACAGCAGCATCTCTCCCAATACTCCACAGATAAAGAATCACTGTTTAGAGGATCACATTAGATTATTCTGGGAGTATATTTTACAATTTTATTTGCAGCTACACTTTTACCTTCTTCATCTTCTTCTCCCTCTTCCTCCTCTTCTTCCTCCTCCTCTTCACTACTTCCAGCATCTTGGTCTGTGTTTGAGTCACTATCTCCTTCATCAAGAATTTCTAAAAGAACAAAGTTAAGTTTAGGAAAACATGAATGAGCAAGGGATATAAACGTACCTCATTCTGGGGAGATAATTCTCAGTTCACTACAACCCACAGTGGTGTAAGAGCTTATCAGCCAACAAAGATGATCACACAGGTCTCATGTTACTACCTAGGTATTCAGAGGGCATTATAACTAATTAGACTAGAGAAAACCATAAGTATAATTCTTCTGCCAGATAGAAAGCAGCCATGAAATAAGCAAGGGATGAGAAGAACAAAGAAAAAGTAGATGAAGGTTTTCCAAAAGAGCAGGAGCACTGGAATGATAAATTAGGAAGAGAAATTAGCATAATCGAGAATGTAGTCAAAATATTACTAGTTCATCACCAAGAAGATAAGTCTATTATAAAAACCTAAGATGAGCAATAGAAAACAAGAATATAGCCTAAGAAAGTTTTCTGAAAGACAAAAAAGACAGAAGAAAAAAAAAAGCATAATTTAGTATTCACTCCCTGATGGCTAAGATGGTAAAGAATCTGCCTGCAATGAGAGAGACCTAGGTTCAATCCCTGGGTCGGGAAGATTCCCTAAAGAAGGTAATGGCAACCCACTCTAGTATTCTTGCCTGGAGAATCTCATGGACAGAGGAGCCTGGAGGGCTACAGTCCATAGGGTCATAAAGAGCCGGACACGACTGAGTGACTAACATATTTAGGTAGTGAATGAAATTTAAATAGTAGTGAGACTTTTATTAAAATGTATACCTATTAAGTAGAACATTATAATTAATTGATAGAATTTTCATATGTGCAATAGAAATGGAAGTCTAAAGACCTTTAAAAAAAACCGGAAAGATAAGCACTTCATTGGACTGTCATTTCTTAAAATACAACTCACATTCAGAACTATTCAAAATTGTGATGTAAAAGACTACATGAGGTCTATCATCATGTTAACAGTAATAAATGACAAAAACTAGAATCATATTTTGCCCAATAGTATGTGTTCCGTAAGTCTGACAAAAGATTTTACAAACCTGGCCAACAATCCCTCTTTGCATTTTTATTATAATCAGACAGATTTTAATACAGTTTTGGGCCAACTAATTTTTAGGAAAATTCTAATTTCCTTATATTTAACTAAATAGTATAAATCAGGAGTCACACGTAATGTTAGCATAAACCCACATACTAGAGAAACAAGTCATTTTACAAAAGTGGAGAGTTGTCATTCAGCCCTTAGCTGACATACAAATCTCTTCAAGAATATTTCTAACCAATGTGACTGCAAGAAATGATCTGCAGTGTCTAGTTTATTATTACATAATGTGGTTCAGACAGACCTTTAAAAGGGGAAACTATTTAGTATTCAACAGGAGGAAGACCGGCACTCCTGCTGTTTTCCCAAATGCTGTAAGACCTAAAACACAAGTACACCTAGGTCACTCTAAGGTGCTAATTACTAAAGCTGTGCCCACTTCCTGCCGCGGTCATTTTTTTTAATGCCGACTCTAGAAGAACACTTTATGAAAGAATGAAGGTCAAATGGATTGTCTAGCTGTTTACATCATCCTCTCTTATCCCTTCACTTTAGAATCTACTTACTAAAATCATTTAGGCAATGACAACTGGATTTTATTAACTAAATAAAGCAGTGGTTTCCAAGTATGGTCTGTGAATCCTGGAGGAAACCACTGAGACCTGCCAGGTGGTCTGTGAAAGTGAAAGTGAAGTTGCTCAGTCGTGTCCGACTCTTTGCGACCCCATGGACTGTAGCCTATGAGGCTCCTCCGTCCATGGGATTTTCCAGGCAAGAGTGCTGGAACGGATTGCCATTTCCTTCTCCAGGGGATCTTCCCGACCCAGGAATCGAACCCAGGTCTCCCGCATTGCAGGCAGATGCTTTAACATCTGAGCCGTCTGTAGGTCAAACTATTTTCATAGTAATACCGAAATATTATCTGCCTTTTCACTGTGCTGACATCTGAAATAAAGACGCAAAGGCAACAGGAGTTAAAACCTGCTGCATCCTGAGCACAATCAAGGTATCAAGCTGCACAAGCACTCATTGTACTTTTTGCTGCCACACTAATGTAGTAGGAAAAAAGTTTCATTTAAGAACGCCCTTGAAGAAAAAATATAAAATTATTAATTTCATTAAGTCTTAGCCCTTGAGTATTGGCATTTATAGTAGTTTGAGTAAGAAAATACGAAGTTTATATATAGCACTTCTGTTAAAAGACAAATGCACAATGGTGATGGTTATCTCAAGGAAAAACACTTGTGTGACAGAGGTGCAAGATGAATTACTTATATTTTTCATTTTTACTTTAAAAAATGGCAAACAAACTAGAGTTATTAGGTATTTACCAGATATTTTCTAAAATATAAACAAAGTAATACTGTTATTTCAAGGAAAATAACCAACAGTTATTTTCAGATATTTGCCACAATCATCAAATGAGTCTTCAAGAGAATATCAGAATTCTGGAAAACACGTATCTATTCCTATGAGCTTGACAGCTTCCCAAAACATTAAGATTTTTCTGATAAAGACAGGTGGTAATATGAATAAATGTGATTTTTTGAGAATATATTAATGTGTCAATTTAATTTGGATAATGTTAACCCGTTAATACTTGGAAGATGTGAATAACTTAGTGCATCAGTATTTTCCAAATGACTGAGGAAACATGTTACAAAATCATGCTTGGGTAAAAGATCCATTCAAAGTGACAGGCCAACAGATTTTAATGTTAACAAAATAGGAACATTAATGGATGTAATTTCAGGTTTCACAGTGCAATCAAATCATTAGAAACTACTAGCTATTAAATATTTAATCGGAATAGTGTTAAACAGAAATATACACAATTATAATTCTGAAAAGGCTATACTCTTCCCTTTCCAACTACATGTCTATGGTGAGGTTAAATTTCCTTCATATATTTCAATCAAAACAACCTACTGCAACAGAGTAAAATCAGAAGCAATATGAGAATTCAATTTTCCCATTAAGCCAGACACTAAATTGCACAAAATATTTAAAACATACCATTCTTTTTCTTAAATTTCTTTGTTCATAATTATTTTTATAAAAACATGTAACTTTTGCAAATATGTACTAGGTTTATTATTGTTATTTTGAAATGACCTAGTATTTTTTATAGTCTCCCTTTAAATTTCTAGTAAGTAAATGTCAATAGATATAACCCACATAAACAAAAGCTCTTTGGAATTCTCAATAATTTTTAAGAGTATAAAGGGATCTTGAGACCACAGAGTTTAAGGAATGCTATAGTAAAGAAAAATACTACTTTCTTGGCCAACTGCCAAGAACCTAATAAAGAAATGGATGGGGAATTCCCAAGTATAAAAAAAGGAAGGAAAAAAAAACAAACCTCTATACCAGGTATAATAAGAATTCTACAAAATTATTGGTATCGTTTAGGGAGACTATGGAGAAGGAAATGGCAACCCACTCCAGTATTCTTGCCTGGAGAATCCTGTGGACGGGGGAGCCTGGTGGGCTGCTGCACAGAGTCGGACACAACTGAAGCAACTTAGCATGCTTGCATAGCAGGGAGACTATAGAAAAAGAAATTCATACGAAAAGAACAAAATAGATTGAAGGGGTTTCTCTATGTTTGGAAACTAAATTTATTAGAGAAAAAGGAATCTGGCATGTCCCTATTGTACCAGATTTTAGGATAATGTATAAAATGGGAAGCTTCTTACACTTTTACTTCCCCTTCAACATTCTCCTTCTAAGAATGATTAAAGCACAGAATGCAGCAAAGACAGAGTTCTACATCTCTGCTCTCTCTTCCGAGGAGCTTTCAGAGCTGTAAGTATTTGTTAGGTAAAATCACAACTCAAGGAAAATAAACTTATAAAATTATTATAGAATTATAATACGTAAAATAATATAAATAATTATATATTAGAATGATGTAAGTAGCTCTGAATATTAGCTTTAGTAGAAAAATAATGACACACATTAAAAAAAAACAGTACAGTGTCTAAATACATGCTCTGTGGTAAGACAAAGTACTGTATTTTATTTATCTTTACACAAACATTTACTCCTGTATCAAAAAAGTAACTTACTCTAGGTGACTTAGCTAGTAATGGCAGAAACAAAATACAAACCATTATCTAAACAAACAGTGCTTATGGTATACTAATGATGTTCAAATGATAATAATCAATTTATCCATGAAGTATATTAAGCTACCATGATTGATTTTATCAGAAAGATATAAATCTGCCCTCAAGAAATAATGAAGTGTAGAACTTTATAACACAGTATAGCACTTAATCAAATACTAAATTGGTGGCAATTTAAGCAGCAACTCTTAACTGGAAGTGAGGTTAAATAACGGCCATTGTAATACATGGATATTTCTTAAGAGGGATGAAGCTGAAGAGTTACATAATTAAATAGAGAAAGAGGAGAAGGAAAATGAGTTAAATAATTTAAAAGTAATACCATGGGTAGGACTTCCCTGGTGGGCTATAGTCCTAGGGTTGCAAAAGATTCTGACATGACTTAGAGACTAAACAACAGCAACAACAACACCATGGATAAGCACTAGAAAGAAAAATAATGCATGGGCAAACGGTGAAAAGAGAATGGCTTCACAGAGCAAAGATTCCAGTAGGCAGGGGTCAGAGTGATCTATACCATTCTATCAGTATCACACAATTAAGTAAACTTCTTCTTTTAAAAGGAAATTATTTTTTAAAGTTCTACATACCCTTCTTAATAGCTCTGTACTTCTCTTCATTCTCCATAAAATTAGGATCCATCTTGAAAACATCTCAAAAATAAATAAACACAAGTTAAGTTAGTGTTTATTTTCGATACTGACATTTGTTTGTATGCCACTTCCCAATGCCCACCCCTGACTTACTAAGAACATCTTCTGGATTATAGTCGTCTTCCAGAGGAAGCATATGGGTGAACTGATCATCTTCTTCCACTAAATCAAGTCCTTCTAGGATAACAGGGTGGTCCTTGAATCCATCCTTCCTTACAGCAAACATCACTTCAATCATATATTGAACCCTTTTGTCAATTTCAGACTCATGGAGAATGTTTCGAAGCCGTTCAAATATAGCTAAAGTTAAACACAAAGAAAATAAAAATAAACACAAAGCACTACATATAATAATACTCAAACTAAAGCTCAATCTCAAACCAAGGATATATATTTACCATTGATCCCTCTTGGTGACACTTGTGTTAATTTGAGACCACATTCCTTAAGAAAACCAATAGCTACTTCAACACTGTCATCTGTTGGTCTTTCCAGAAGCAAAGTGAGCATTTCTAAGCATAAAACTTCATGAGCCTTGAATAGAAAGAAGACATACAAAATGCTTTCACCTGTATTAATCTACTACTGATGGTAATTTTAAAAATTAGTAAGTCTAGTTTTTACAGTGATGGTATTGTACATATGATGAGCAAAGTTTCATAATGTACATAAAAATACTCCAAATATGGGATACAATTTTTCTTTCACTTCCGTTATGCATCTACAAAGAATTTCCTGATGATTTTTCCAAAAATCTTAATTTACTACACTGGATACTGGATTACTACATCTAGTTCTACTGGATAGAACTAGATGATTTATCTCTAGCAGAAATATTCCTCTTATACTCTCTATAATAGAAAGATACATTATCTTTAAGAAATGTCATAATTAACCTCAAAATAGAAGTTAAAGTCATTTATTAATTTTTAATCTGAGATATTTTCATAACTACTATATGAAGAAAAGTAACATGATTCTTTTTATAATATCCTCCTCCATGATCACAACTCTATATCCATTTCACAATTCATTCTCTCAGCAATTCTGTTAGCAAACAGTTCTTAAATTACATGAATACTAGTTTTCTCAGAAAATTTCTTTCTATAGTTTATAGCATACAATGACAGTTTTGAATACTTCTATTTTTATTTAAATCAAACTCTACACTGGCCATGGTCAAAGTTTAGAATTTTATAAACACCACCAAGTAGAGAGGGAATAAAAGTATATCGAGAAGCTTTGCTGTAAAAGAAAATGGACTTAGGAAGCGTGTTTAAAAGACCATACATATGCCTTTTAAAAACTAGACTCTTACTTGAGATGGAGAGACAACTTAGGAAAATATCCTCTTCATATCTAGCACAATATCAAAAATAAACATTGCATTTATTTTGGGAAGACAGGCAAGATTGAACAGTCTTACATTAGGGATAAGAAAATACTGCCCTGTACCGCAGTTTGGAAGATGCAAAATACTTATCATTTTAACTGGTTTATGTGAATGCCAAAAATATCTCCAAGTATAATATATATTCAAAAAGTGAAATATATCTGTGCTGTTATAGTCTGTGAAATTAGGTTTACAGACATGTAAAGTTATGTTTCTGTGATCTTAAGTAGAAAATTATCATTGTAATATGACTCGGTTAAAATCTAAAAGGTTTCTTAAAGTGAGTACCAGAATTTCATGTAGCAAAGAATTAAAATATTATTAAATGTTAGAGAAATAAGATTAAGTCTGTCTTCAAAATTCTTCCTCTTATTTATAGATATAATTTTTAAAAATAATACATATCTGAAGGAAAACTGTGAGTATGGACAAGAGCAATTTTACTGTTTTCATTTTTAAAATGTGGCTCAGCTGGTAAAGAATCCACCTGCAATGCAAGAGACCTGGGTTCAATCCCTGGGTTGTGAAGATCCCCTGGAGAAGAGAAAGGCTACCCACTCCAGTATTCTGGCCTGGAGAATTCCATGGACTGTACAGTCCACAGGATCACAAAGAGTCAGACACGATGAGCGACTTTTACTTCCCCCTGGAGAATGGAATGTCAACCCACTCCAACATTCTTGCCTGGAGAATCCCAGGGACAGAGGAGCCTGGGGGGCTACAGTCCGTGGGATTGCAAAGAGTCAGACAGTAGTGAGCGACTGACACATAACCTAACTTAAGATAACAAATCAAAACTCTCAGTGGATAAATAAAAAAATAAACACAAAAACTAAATAATAAAATGATAAATTTTTGCATTTAAAACAGATTAAAAGTATTTAGTACACAATATTTTATAAAATGATTCTAAGAATATGAGTATTTACATATACCATGTAGTTATACATATGAATATACATATATATATGCAGTTGTGGGGAATAGCATTTTTTAAAGAATATCAGCTGTTAGGCTTTCTTGAACACTAGGTACAGGGAAAAGAGAAGAAATAGTACCTTTTAAAATAAAAACACATTATAGTCTTTGAAGGAAAAATATGCAGTTAAGTAACCACGTAGAGTATTAAGAGTTTGATTAATTTACTAACACTTGTCCTGGGTTCCTCTTTACATTAAAAAATGCATTTATTATAGTTCTAAAATTAAAATATCATTCAAGATACTTTTCTGAAGGACTGTAAGTCAAAACAAAGTTCTCACTGAAGTGGCATCAAGCCTGTGGTCTAATGGCACTGAATGGCACCAAATTTTGAAAATAATTACTTACCACATTTTGATTAATAAGATGTGCCACAAATTTTGAAGCTGTCAGACAAAGTGGCTGGAAAGGGAAATTAGAGACAGTTAATCTATAAACTAAAACAAATTTTCATTTATCTATAGTCTACAGTTTACTTACACACTCTACTTAAAATATGTAACATGCAAGGTAATTTTAATGTGTTATAAAATAAAAATTAGTATATGTGAAAACATGACATTTCTGGAACAACAGAAATCAACATCGCTTACTAAGGTTGATTCTTAATTACTATGGTTGATACGGTTTATTAGTCTGTTATCTGTAGCAGTCTACCTACAAGTCGATTACATATACCTTATCATTTCTCCGATAGCCTTTTCGAAAATTAAGAATTAATCTTTTGAGGATTAACTCTCCAATTTGTGGAAATTTCGAGTTGATAATTGCCACTAATGCTGCATAAACATGGGTGAAGATTGGAGAAGCACTCTGTGCTTGCAAAACAGATCTGGATAGCAGGCCTCTGGTTAAAAGAGAAAAGAAAAGGAGTCAACAATACTCACTGATTTCATTAGAAGGAAAAAAATTCACCTAAAATCCAGCTATATTCAGTTCAGTTCAGTTGTTTAGTCGTGTCCGACTCTTTGCGACCCCATGAATCGCAGCACGCGAGGCCTCCCTGTCTGTCACCAACTCCCGGTGTTCATCCAAACTCATGTGCGTCAAGTCAGTGATGCCATCCAGCCATCTCATCCTCTATTGTCCCCTTCTCCTCCTGCCCCCAATCCCTCCCAGCATCAGGGTCCTTTCCAATGAGTCAACTCTTCGCATGATGTGGCCAAAGTATTGGAGTTTCAGCCTCAGCATCAGTCCTTGCAAAGAACACCCAGGACTGATCTCCTTTAGGATGGACTGGTTGGATCTCCTTGCAGTCCAAGGGACTCTCAAGAGTTTTCTCCAGCACCACAGTTCAAAAGCATCAATTCTTCCACGCTCAGCTTTCTTCACAGTCCAACTCTCACATACCATACATGACCACTGGAAAAACTATAGCCTTGACTAGACGGACCTTTGTTGCGAAAGTAATGTCTCTGCTTTTGAATATGCTATCTAGGTCGGTCATAACTTTCCTTCATCTTTTAATTTCATGGCTGCAATCACCATCTGCAGTGATTTTGGAACCCCAAAAAATAAAGTCTGACACTGTTTCCCGATCTATTTCCCATGAAGTGATAGGGCCAGATGCCATGATCTTAGTTTTCTGAATGTTGAGATTTAAGCCAACTTTTTCACTCTCCTCTTTCACTTTCATCAAGAGGCTTTTTAGTTCCTCTTCACTTTCTGCCATAAGTGTGGTGTCATCTGCATTTCTGAGGTTATTGATATTTCTCCCAGCAATCTTGATTCCAGCTATATTACTTCTCTATAAATCATCATAAGAGCTAAATCAGAACTAAAATTTCACTACCTTTATCTAGAGGAAGAAACTGTCTTACTAATAAATTAAAACTGATTTTGAGGAAATAAAATTTCAATCTGTACTTATATAAAATAGATTTAATATAACTTTTTTCAAAATTTTTTCTCTCTAAATATAAATCTTCTTTTCCAGTTGTGTTCATTACATCTATTCATGAATTTAAGTTAACTTCTTATATTAATTCACTTAACATTATCAAAAGTGAAGGGAGAAAAGACCTGCTTCAAAAGTACTGAACTTTGACTTAAAGTAAAATTTCCACTATGAAATTTTATATGAAATTCATATAAATTAATTCTGTGATGAAAGACAAATTGGGGTGGTTTCCATCTAAAAGACAGGCTTAAGTCTACTGTTCATGAAAATAAAAGTGAAAACAATATTCCTGAGAGATAAAGACATACGTAAGCACTGAAGAAATAATGCTAAAACAAGGACAGGAATATAAAAGGTTCTACCTTCTAACTCATTTTGAAATGCACATGTTTCTATCAATGTATACATTTGATAAGAAGAGAGATACAAAATGGGCTAACTGAAGAGTTATTTTTAGCAATGTAATAACAAACAATATTTGATTGTCAAAAGGCAGAAAAACTATCATCTGTCATACCTAAACCTGATACTCATCGTTATCAGGTTTAGGTATGACATCTGAATCACTAGAGTAGAAACTGAAAAAAGATAACTCAGTTTATAAACAGTAACATCTTAAATTACTCTTCTAACTTTTGAGTCTGCTTCTTTCTGAATAAAATGAGAGTGCTTTCCCGTGGCTGCCTCCCGGTCACCTTACTAACCCCCACCACGTGCTACACCTTACTTTATATATATATATATCCCAAAGTTTTGCACTGATGATCTGGGTCATATGGGAAAATAGTCCTCAGATTTTAAAATAAATAGAACATAGAATATTTCTATTTCCTGATGAGTTAAAATATCACAACTACTTAGAAACCACACAGAAAATGGTTGTTATTCCCTTTTGCTTTTCTAAAATTTATTACTTATCTTTCTCATTTCTTTCACATTCCTACTTTGCTTTCATTAGAAATTAAACTGGTGTGAGGAGCACTTTGTGTATATATAAAGAAATTAAATATTTATTTTTATTCATGCGTTTAAATTATTGGAAGTATTCAGTCAATAAATAACTGTGCCAAAATCATTATATGACATCAAAGCTTCTCAAACAGTAAAAACCCCACACAAGCTCTAATAGTTGAGTTTAAGTTATTTGTTAGTAGCTTACATATTTATAACAACTGCATTTTAAATACTCCTTGAAATTTTCTTTGAAATAAAGTAGCATAATAAATGAATGATTACTTTTCATGTAGATATTACTTTCCATTGAAAAAGCACTATGAAATACTACAAATAAAACAGCCAATGCTTACCTTCCTCTGACTATATTTTCTTGAAGAAGTTCTTGAATAATAATACCGATATTGGAAATGTTGACTTTGTTGATCAGGCCATTGATAGATTTCTTCAGGGCTTCCCAGCTCATCCTCTGATATGCCAAGCTAAAAAGAATTGATTTTAATAAAGATGAAAATTCAGTCAACAATTACAACAAGAGGTTATAAGAACACAAAAAATACTTAGTGTTCCTTTATTTTTGAAATAATTTTCACAAAATGACCCAAAAGAACAATAAAATATATGAACACGTGGATATAGAAATTACACCTAAACCATATCTTATTCTCCATATATGTTATACTCATTTACAAATTCCTTTTAATAACATAATAAAATAATACAAGGATATGTAAGGATAACATTATTCTTATGTCCATATATGTGTGTATTAGTAGCTTGGTCGTGTCCGACTCTTTGCAACCCCATAGACTGTAGCCCACCAGGCTCCTCCATTCATGGAATTTTCCAGGCAAGAGTATGAATGGGTTGCCATTTCCTTCTCCAAAAGGAACTATAAAAAGAAAGGAAGTGAAGTCGCTTAGTCATGTCTGACTCTTTGCGACCCCATGGACTGTGGCCTACCAGGCTCCTCCATTCATGGAATTTTCCAGGCAAGAGTACTCGAGTGGGTTGCCATTTCCTTCTCCAGTCCATATATATTGCAATTTATAACATTTATTAGTTAGATTCAGTACATGCTTATTTTATAACACTTAATTTACTAAACTTGCCTTTAAAGGAAATGTTTTAAAGTAAAAGCAACTATTTTTTATTTAAATTACAATATATAATACCTAAATATAAGCTGTAAAAAGGAAATTTGGTATTATGTTCCTTCTCATAAAAGCATGACAGAAGAAAAAAATTAAGTGTTAAACCATAAAGAAATAGTATTAATCATAGAAAAAGGGAAAGTCATACAAAATCATGGAACTGAAAGACTGTACTAAGTATATTAAAGAACATCTGTATATTTAAGCAGTAGTCCCACAGGCTTATTAGCTGAATGCTAGATGGCTACACTGTTTTTTTTTTTAACTTCGAGCATAGGTAAATTATTTAGTCTAAATGGGTTTCTTTAGGTTGAACTCGGTAATATCTAAGGTCTTTTAAAGCTCAAATTCTACAGTTTTTATAATTATTTCTCTGTGGAATATGATTTCAGGTGCAAAAAGTCTCAACCTTTCCTTATATTTCTCTGGCAGTCTGGTGAAGGTGATGAACTTCTTAGAATAATGTGTAAAAATATATAGGATAACAAAGGATACCAATCATATTGAAATAGAGCTTTCAAAGGATGAAAACAACAAAAGTTTGATATTCTATGTGCTTCTTAACACATTATGTAGCAAGAACTGGTAGTAGGCATAATAGCTTCTTTAATTCAAGTAGCATAAACGGTATTTTGAGGTATTTGTAACAAATAGTCTGTTAATACTATGGTCTGCTGCCTACATTCCTGATAGAAATGTTAAACTACATCAATTTTAAAAGATGCAATTATTTCCAATTCACATTCATGGACTGCCTGAATTTTACCCAATGACCTCTTGAAAGTCTATAGGTTAAGATTCCCTGTTTTGAACTTTCCTACACTGTTGATGATTGACTATGCCAAAGCCTTTGACTGTGTGGATCGCAATAAACTGTGGAAAATTCTGAAAGAGATGGGAATACCAGACCACCTGACCTGCCTCTTGAGAAATCTATATGCAGGTCTGGAAGCAATAGTTAGAACAGGACATGGAACGACGACTGGTTCCAAATAGGAAAAGGAGTGCGTCAAGGCTGTATATTGTCACCCTGCTTATTTAACTTATATGCAGAATACATCATGAGAAACGCTGGGCTGGAAGAAACACAAGCTGGAATCAAAATTGCCAGGAGAAATATCAATAACCTCAGATATGTAGATGACACCACCCTTATGGCAGAAAGTGAAGAAGAACTAAAGAGCCTCTTGATGAAAGTGAAAGAGGAGAGTGAAAAAGCTGGCTTAAAGCTCAACATTCAGAAAACTAAAATCATGGCATCTGGTCCCATCACTTCATGGAAAATATATGGGGAAACAGTGGAAACAGTGGCAGACTTTTTCTTTTTGGGCTCCAAAATCACTGCAGATGGTGACTGCAGCCATGAAATTAAAAGACGAAGGAAGTTATGACCAACCAAGATAGCATATTCAAAAGCAGAGACATTACTTTGCCAACAAAGGTCTATCTAGTCAAGGCTATGGTTTTTCCAGTGGTCATGCATGGATGTGAGAGTTGGACTGTGAAGAAAGCTGAGCACCGAAGAATTGATGCTTTTGAACTGTGGTGCTGGAGAAGACTCTTGAGAGTCCCTTGGACTGCAAGGAGATCCAACCAGTCCATCCTAAAGGAGACCAGTCCTGGGTGTTCATTGGAAGGACTGATGCTGAGGCTGAAACTCCAATACTTTGGCCACCTCATACGAAGAGTTGACTCATTGGAAAGGACCCTGATGCTGGGAGGGATTGGGGGCAGGAGGAGAAGGGGACGACAGAGGATGAGATGGCTGGATGGCATCACCGACTCGATGGACATGAGTTTGGGTAAACTCCAGGAGTTGATGGAAAGGGAGGCCTGGCGTGCTGCGATTCATGGGGTCGCCAAGAGTTGGACACGACTGAGCGACTGAATTGACTGACTGACTGACACTGTTGATGGGAATGTAAACTTGAGCAGCCACTATAATGAACAGTATGGAGGTTCCTTAAATAGAATTACAATATGATCCAGCAAACCTACTTCTAGACATACCTCCAGAAAAGACAAAAACTCTAATTTGAAAAGATACATGCACCCCAATGTTCACAGTGGCACTATTTATTAACACAATAGTTAAGACATGGAAGCAACCTAAGTGTCCATCAACAGATGAACATATAAAAAAGATGTAGTATGTCTACACCATGGAATATTACTCATCCATAAAAAAGAACGGAATACTGCCATTTGCAGCAACATGCATGAACCAAGAGATTATTATACTAAGTGAAGTAAGTCAGAGAAAGACAAATATTCTATCGCTTACACATGAAATATAAAAAAATAATACAAATAAACTTATCTACAAGAGAAACATTCACAGATACAGAAAACATCTATGGTTACCAAGTGGAAGGCAAGGGAGGGATAAATTAAGATTATGGGATTAACTGATACACATAAACAAGAATTTACTTTGTAGCACAGGGAACTATATTCAATATCTTATAATAAATAAAAGAATCTGAAAAAGAATATGTAACTGGGTCACTTTGCTATATACCTGAAACTAACACAATATTATAAATTAACTATGGTGGTGGTGGTGTAGTCGTTAAATTGTGTCCAACTCTTACGACCCCATGTCTGTAGGCTGCCAGGCTCCTCTGTCCATGGAATTCTCCAGGCAAGAATACTGGAGTGGGTTGCCATTTTCTTTTCCAGGGGATCTTCCCAACCCAGCAATCAAACCTAGATCTCCTGCATTGCAGGCAGACTCTTTACCAACTGAACTACAAGGAAGTCCCCAAATACTTTAATGAAATAAAAAAAAAAAAAGAACTCCTGTTTTAGAGTGCTATACCAGGTATATCAAGGAGGTGGTGGTGAGAGCTGTCTATACTGGTAAGAAACCGCATTTTATCACCGACACTGTCATCAGCAAACACTGAAGATAAAAAGCAGATGGCAGTTAATTTCATCACTGTTTCTAAATTCTCTATAGATTGCACATTCCCTTTCTGCCTGCATCTGAGGTGGAACTCCTCCTGCCCTCAACCAACCCTTTGGTATGTTACTATACAGAGTAGTAAGCTTTATAGATTAACAACTAGCCTGATCAACAAGATACTGCTGATACATAATCACAAACTCTTCCATTAAACTTTGGTCAACAGACAATAATCAAGTACAACTGTACTTCTTAATTAGGAAACCTACAATTAACCTGATTTAGTATCTGCTGAGGAAAGACTACACTTCTGTTTCCTTTATAGCCTATAGGCAGAGTTCAACTGTATATAAAATTATCTTCTAAGAATCTACTTAAAATTGCACATATTATGGATTCTGCCCGCATTAAAAAGAAGACTCAGAGATTAATGACAATGCTTTCAATCTTTGACAGTTAGGATTGCTTTGAATGGGGTCAGAGACAGTACATATTTTTCACTAATACTTCCACTACTGCCTGCTATAACAGCAGCATGCCTGCATGATCATGAAGCTCCCAAAACCCACACAAGCAACTTTCAAATCCCTTCTCTACATAACACTGCAGGCATCACTACCAAGTGCTAGTCTATGAAACATAAAGAAAAACTTAGTGTTTTAATGTCATTTAAACGTCCCCTTCTAGCTCATAAATTTTTATACTTTATTTCAAATATTTATAACTTATTTTATAAAAATGACGTTTCTACCTCAAGCTAATTCTTACAACAAATTTATATTTCATTTATATAAGGTTCTCAAGTACTCTCAAGTTGCCATGAAAATACACAACAAAGATGTAGAAGACTTTCTGGACTCAGCTGGAATTGTTTTTCTTATAAGTATACCTACCTTCTATCCCAATCTTTTTCTTGACTACCTGGCAACTGAGTGATCATTTCAATCTTAGGCCACAGTTTTCCTGGTTATTATCTCACTTCACTAGAGAAAAAGGCCTTGAAAACAGCTGCACTTTTCTACATAGTTTCTCATCATTTCAATTATTTTGAAAAGGGAAGGAAAGGTACTTAGAGAGAATGGTCACATATGAATTTTGATTATTTGCCTCAGTGTGGCAAAAAACTGTAAGATGTTATGGTCTAAAAAAAGTAGGGAAAAGAGAAAACTGTCAACTGCTTCACAGGTTAGTATAAGGGCTGACAAACTACACCCAAGAGCCAAATTTAGCCTACAGCCTGTTTTTGCAAATAAAGCTTTATTGGAACACAGCCATTCTCATTTGTGTACATGTTTTATCTATGGCTATATTCAATAAAATAGTGAAGCACGCATCCTCAAGTTACGTCCAGCTCTTTGAGATCCCATGAACTGTAGCCGGCCAGGCTCCTCTGTCCTTAGCATTTCCCAGACAAGAATACTAGAGTGGGTTGCCCTTTCCTCCTCCAGGAAATCTTCCCGACCCAGGGGCTGAACCCACGTCTCTTACATCTCCTGCACTGGCAGGTGGATTCTTTACCACTGTGCCACCTGGGAAGCCCTATAATGGTGAAGGGGAGTAGCTACAACAGACAGGATAATGCACAAAGCCTAAAATGGTTACTATCTGTCCTTTTATAGAAAAAGTTTGCCGACTCCTGGTTTGGTATAATTAGAAAGATCCATTTTAGTTCTAAAATAGTACTCTTGATTATCAATGAAAAATGGACACCACTAATAAGCATACAACTACAAAAGGAATGGTTTGAAAACAGTAAAAGAAAAAAAAAAAAAGATAAGTGACCTTTCCTCAGACTTTTCCACTTATTCATGCAGAAAGTAAAGACGTTAAGAGCTGCTGTCAGGGAAAATATTAAGCAGAGCTCCAGTGGAGCTTCTGAAGGCAGGAAGGAAAGAAGTATAATTTGAGGTCTCTATCATTATGGACTCTGCATGTAAATTCTCAACAGTCAAGGTTAATTGGAACATAGATGACTTTTTTCAGTGAGAGTGTCACCGCCTTATATACTTAGTGGTATTGACATGCCTGTTTTTATCTGTAATCTGTTCCTGCATCATTCTGAGTTTTGCAGGAGGAATATACGCTCCACCAGTGCGAGTAAGAAGAGGATCCAGCTCCTCTTTCTTCTTCTTTGCAGTAGGTTCATCCTGAGCAGAGGAACTCTGGGTTACCGATGGTTCTGGGCTTCTTCTCCCAGGAGATGGTGATTTCCGGGACCTCTTCCGATCCACATCTCTTTCTCTGCGTTTCTCTCGGTCTCTACTTCTGTAATACATGTTTTTGATGGAGAAAAGATGACACAAAATACATTCTTAAATGAACTGCATACCAAATGAGTGAGACCATTTGGGGGCCACAGATTCAGATAAGGAAAAGGGGTTTGGTAGTGCCTCACAGAGAAAATGTAACTTAAACTAGGTCATCAAGGCTCGAGAGGATTTACATTGCGGGCAAGGTGGTGAGGGGGTGGGGGTGGGGAGGGGAGGGAGGATAGCATTCTGCAACTAGTAGAAGACAGAATAACTACTAAAAAATGGAGCAAGGTTATTTAGGCCAGAATAAGTCAAAACAATAAAGAATAATGTATAACAGCAGTTGGAAAGATGAGTTCGACTCAGAATATGAAATCTTAAAAGACAAGCAACAGACTAAGTTTTTTTATCCTGCAAGTGATAAGAAATCATTAATAATTTGAGTGGGATAGTAACATGAAAATAGTATTTTCCAAAGACAAATTGGCCTGTGATGTATGTGATAAGTTGCATAAAGGAGAAACCAGAGTTAACCTCCAATAATAGCAATTTAGGAGTGAGACTGTTATCATAAATTGTAATTTGTTTCCTGATAGGACTGGCAATTTATTATAAATCTCAAAATATCAGAACCTTCTGATTATTTTAGACAATGTGAAAAAATAAACCATTTTCTAGCCACAAAAACTCTTCCCTACTAATGCAGGTGACTACCCTTTGTAAAATGATTATATAATATTTTCAAACTATCAAGAAATAGCAAGAAAGAATGAATCTTTGCTGTCTGCTCTCTTTCCCCAGTGAGAGTTTGTCCACTTGGCTGCTTGCTACATACATCTGCCTAGAAGCTCCGATTATTCTGTTCATGCTTTGTGTAATCACGAGTTATATGAATAACTATCACTGTACTACCAGGAAAGCACTTAGTAGATTTTACCTAAATCTAGAGGGTATGTTTGAAATAATATGTCTTAATACATGGAAAAGAGTGCTTCTAGTCACCTACCCAGGTAGCTGTGGACAAACTGTTTTCCAACTGAAGCACAGTGACCTGAGTGACCGCCCCATGAAGACACAGCCTGTACCTACCAACACAATGTGAACAGTGGTAGCGGGAAAGTGGTTCCAAATAAAAACCCAATTAGTCAAAGGCAGGTGCTCTGAACTCTAGCCACTGCTTTGTAACTGAGTTGAACATTTTACATCTACAGGAAAAAGCAACTCATTTTATATCTATTCTCTGTAGAGAATAGCTACAGAAGGAATTTACTGACACTGGTTATGATTCTTCTGAGAAACACCAGGTAAAACTGCTTGTTGGCTGGTAAAATTGTGTCCTTATACACTTATAGTGTTTCTCCTTCAGAGTGCAGAAGTAATAGTCTTCTCAGTCTAAACAGAAATATTTCTCAAGTGTTTTTCTACTGTTAGCCTTTATAGTCTACATAATAAACAATGTGCTTACTTCACAGTGTGTGTGGATCAAATCAAACTTTGTATACAAACACTGGACTAGACAAGGAATTATAGTGAAGTAATACAGTCAGGGACGGATATAAACATAGGCTCTGGAGTCAGAATTGAGCTCAAATCTCAGTTTCATTATCTACTAGACAGATAACAGCAACCTGAGGTAACAATCAGTTCTAACCCACTTCCTTATATGTACATTGTGAGGTACAGTACCTAGTATATAGGAGTTTTGACAGCATTTGAGAAGGTCTGAGAATGCCTAGCTCACCAATTATGGTGGTAGCAGCTGCTCTTATTAAAGTGTCATTACGGTGACAGCAGATAAACCTGTCTTTTGGAGGTTAATTTAATCTGACATTTATACGGACAGGTTACATGTTAGAAAGTAAGCAGTGAAAAGGAAATTTTGGCTGCAGATATCAAATAATGCACTTGGTTCCAAACCATGGAGAAATCAGATTAAAATTCTAGTGTGGTATAGTCTAGGTAGTCATGGAATAGATGATATGAGAGAGACATCAAAAAGGATATAGAACTATGTGAACAAAAGTACATGGTAGGCAAGTTTTGGAAACCAGATGACTAATAAAGTGGGCAGTCAAGTTCTCTAAGACTCAAGTAAGAATAATTTATACTTAGAAAATGGTAACTTCATTCTCAATGTCCCTCTGCCATTATGTAAATTAAGATCATTCAATATCATAAATGACTTTCATTCAGTAAACAATCTCTGAAACTCATATAAGCCAATTCCTCATATAGCACAGTATAATGAATAAAAGCTTGAGACCTAGAGTCAGACAGACGAGGACTTGTCACTGACACACTTTTAAAACATGAACAAATGACTTAACTTCTCTAAGCTTCATTTTCTTCATCTATAAAAGGTATATATTTACTGTAATAAGAAGCTAATTCACATTAAGTCCTTATTAGAAAGCCTGGCACCTAAAAACATCCACTTAATGCTAGCTGTGACTATTATTATGCATAAAGAAAATTTAAACAAGTATGTTTCTATAGTTAAAATATGCAATACTAACCGTGACTCCATGCTACTATCATAAGAACGTTCTCTCCTTGAACGCTCATAGTCTGACCTGCTGGAATCAAAGTAACCTCTATCCCGAGGAGATCTTTCTTGTTCTATGTATCTAACACATAAAATAAGAAAACCAAAGTTACAAGTTGAAAACAATGATGTTATACTTAGAATAAGTCATATATTGGTAATAGTGATGTAACTCTATGACTGTACAAAGTCCTATCAAGTAGATCTTAACAAACAGATTATTTTGTTGACATCTATTCACTTAGTCATGATTATAAAAGCTTTCCACTGGTATGCAAAAAAACAACTCCTGGAATTCACTTAACCAAGCCTGACATCCTGGGCATACTGTCCTTAGCAGAAGATACATATTTGCATATCATATACAGCTTAGTGGGGACAAAGCTGTCCTCCTGCTGTCTAGCTGGCTCATTCTATCAAAGTACTGAACAGTGTCACTGGTTGGCCTCCATAAAATCCAGTTATTCCACTCCAAAAGGCTATTTTTCTCAGCTCCTATTCTTAAAGTCATATTGTTAGATATCTGTGAGAATGGATTGAATGATCAGCAAACAGGGATAGTTAGTATAAAATCTGCCTTTTGAATCTCAAAAGTCAATAAAGTCAGAGAACCTTAAGAGAAGTCAATACATACACACATGATAAATATACACAGTAATATAATCTATGTTTCATATGCATATCTACAATTTATTTGCATACACACATATGTGTGTATATGTCTATAGAGAGAGTTTCTAAACAATATATATAGGGAGGAGGTGATCCATGAAAGATAGTAAGTAGATGCAGAACACAGTAATTAACTTGTGTATAAAGCAAAGGTTTTTTGAGACAGCAGAATGGAATATGAACAAAGTACACAGGGAATAAGAGATCAGACAACTGGAAGAAAATCTAGAGGATGCTTCTCCTTTCATAAATTCTTTTTCAAGGTTATAGCTTACTAAGTGAAATAACTGAAGTCATACTATGAAGGCATGATGAACATTAATGGTAACATTTCTGGGCCTTTGAACTTAACACAGTTGTGGTAAGATATATATAAAAACATTTGAAAACTATAAAGAGCCATGTAAATATAAAGGATTAGTATTAACAGTAAAAGCACTTCAAAATAATGTGATTTCAACTAAACTTTCCATTTTATAAACTTCTATGCAGTATTTGACATATTAAAATTATTCTCCTTCACCTAAAAATTTTCATAAAAATCTAGAATTATTTACTAGAAATTCCTACAACAGTCATTCAAGGATGATCTGTTCTCAACCCCACTCAAGTAATATTTCCTGTAAAACCATCAAAAAAAGTTAGTAAACCTAAAATTAGAAAACTAAGAGCTAAATAATTTCTTAAACTTGTCAATAAAATTTTAAATGGTATTTAGAACACATAAAATTGTTTACCTGTCTTCTGGAGAGGAGGTCCTTTGATATGAATTATAATTTTCCCGTCTGTCATGACCAGAAGAATGCTTTCAATGGAAAAAAAGAGGGGGAAGGGAAATTTTAAAATTCTGTTAAAAAAACAATGACACATGTATCTTGGAAAACTGGAAGTGCTTTAAAAATTAATTCAAAATATGTTTTTAAACATAAAATAATTTATACTACCTAAATAGTATATAAGATAAAACAAAATTTTCAGGCCATCCCAGGTAAATGTCTGTGGCAGTTATGTTTACTATAGATCAAATACTGTCTTTAAACAACAACAACAACAAAAAAACCCCTCAAGGTTTACTAGAAGAAAATAATTCTTAAATTTTCGATGTCACTTAGCTAATATTTTATTCCTATGTAATGAGATTAAAATAGTGAAGAATCTGCCTGCAATGTGGGAGACCCAGGTTCAATGCCTGGGTTGGGAAAATCCCCTAAAGAAGGGAATGGCTACCCACTCCAGTATTCTTGTCTGGAGAATTCCATGGACAGAGGAGCCTGGCAGGCTACAGTCCACAGGTCGCAAAGAGTCAGACACCACTGAGCTACTAACACTTTTACTTTCAATAAGATTTAAATTTATGGAACACCATTTTCATAAAGGCCTTTCCTGGCGAATACCACGACCAAAGGACGGAGGTTTTCTGTGGTTATGCCCGAGTCTTCTATAACATTGCACTTATGTTCTTATCTCCTTTGGCTTAAGAAAACCATAACATTAGTCCAGGTTACCAAATCTGGACAAAACAAAAGAAACGGACTAACGTATTTATGAAAATTCAATTTTGTTTTCAGCAAACATTATTTAAGTGTCTGATACAGCCTGTATGACACTATGGTAGGCTGTAAAGATTTAAAAAATATGACTTGTAAAATATAGCTCCTAAGCCAAATCCTTTGAAGAATAACATACAAAAAGGAAACTTCAATGTAATATGAGGCTGAAGATACATGTCACAATGAGAGAGAGCTATGAATTATCCAGTTTAAGAACATTTCCTAATTTAAAAATCCATTTAAGATGCCAAAATATTTATAAACAGGTAAATTTTTAAACCACCTATAAAAATGTTCATATTGACAAGCTTATTTTTAAGAATTAAAATGACTTTAATTAACTGAAAGGAAATACAGTATGTTTTCAAAGAATCTTAATCTTGAAATCTAAGAACAAAATAACTCAAATAATGAGTAATTTGTTCCACATACTGACATGCTTGCCTCCTTAATGGGAAAAAAGTACATTCAAAAATTGAAAATTATACTGCAAAGAAATGTAAACAAGCTCCAACGCCGTCTTATGTTACTGCTGTCAGTGCCTCAGTCACGTCCAACTCTTTGACCCCACTGACTGTGGCCAAGCTTCTCTGTCCAGTCAAGAATACTGGTTGCCATTCCCTTCTCCAGCGGATCTTCCTGACCCAGGGACTGAACCTGGGTCTCCTGCATTGCAGGTGGATTCTTTACCGTCCGAATCACCAGGGCAGCCTCGCTCTTACGCTATGACTACTTAGCAACAGTTTGAGTCTATTATCACAAGTAAATTAATTGCTAATACAATCTCCTTAAGTATTGAATTTTTTGAATGCTGCTGCTGTTGCTAAGTCACTTCAGTTGTGTCCGACTGTGCGACCCCAGAGACGGCAGCCCACCAGGCTCCCCCATCCCTGGGACTCTCAAGGCAAGAACACTGGAGTGGGTTGCCATTTCCTTCTCCAATGCAAGAAAGTGAAAAGTGAAAGTGAAGTTGCTCAGTTGTGTCCAACTCTTAGCGACCCCATGGACTTGCAGCCTATCAGGTTCCTCTGCCCATGGGATTTTCCAGGCAAGAGTACTGGAGTGGGGTGCCACTGCCTTCTCCATGAATTTTTTGAGTAATATACACTAATTAGACTAATGTGTGCTGGTGAATAAACATGTGATCAAAATTTATAATTTAAGGTAGTCAGTCTGGCTATATTTTATACTGAGTGCAAACATCTTAAAGTCCGGTTTCTAATATCTATAACTTTTAAAAATTCTTTCACTGGGCAGGCAGCATAATTAAGTAGAATTGTTCTGCACAACATCTGTTGTGAGCAACTGTTCAATATGACACAGGCTTCCATAAAACTTGACATCAAGATCCTAAACCAAATATGGAGCACAAGATTCACGCAATTCATGGTAACATCAAACACAGTATTTACTTATTTTTTATAAGACACACCCGTTCCTCCAGCCTAGACACTCTGGGGGATACAAAAGATAGGAAAAACCTTCAAGGCGATTAGGATCTTAGAGGAGAGATGATTATAAAGATTTCTACAGTTAAAAACATCAGATTATATGTGAGACAGATAGAGAATAGCGAGGAGAAGGGGAAGGAGTGGGGAGAGAAAGAAAACAATAAAACTGCATTCTCTACTTTTCTTTTACAAAACATGACAATTATTTTGATTACATTAGGGAGAAGGCCTCAATTCTATGCTAATGATTTTTAACACATCTCCACAACATCTGTTGTGAGCAAGAGGGAGAAATCAAAAATACTGAAGTCATGACTCAGGATTTCATAAATGCGATCAAGTTAACAAATGACTGGCACATATAGTCAGTGCTAACAGGAGATCTTAAGTAGGACCAAGCACTGGGGTACACAGTACCAAGAGTGACAGTGAGTAAAGGGGAACTTGAACTGGGTTTCAGAACATTTTACTTAGTGAAAAACAAGTTAAAAGTTTGATCCAAATAATAAGAACCTGAATTTCCCTCTTTTCCTTATCACAGAGGTTGGATTCGAAGTCAGAGCAGTAGTTGATGGTAATATATTGTTGAAATTACCTTTAAAAATTCTCTAAATCTTTCTTTAAGCAAAGCAAATATGGTACACGGAGAAGTCACCTGTAGTCTCTGACAATGTAGACAGCAGTGCGAGGAGGTGATAGGAGCAGGAAGCCTGTGTCCAGAGGCTCTGAACATCCCTTAGGCTCAGGGAACAAGTCTTTAGAACAAAAAGAGAGGAGAGGCTGGAAGAGTTAGGGAACTTGCCTCTAACCGACTAAGGAAGCTACGTAAAGTCAATGGAAAAATAAGGAATCGTCAGCTGAAGCCTCCTGAACCTTACAGATGAGGCCTCAGAACATCAAGAGGATCTGAGGTAAGAATGGACCCAACCCAGCTAGTGGCCAACAAGATGGAGAGACGAAGGCAAATGAAACTGAGAACTGGCTGAAGAGGGTTGAGCCACTAACAGTGAACAGCTTGCTGGGGACATTTCCCAGAAGATCCATGTGGACGACAAAAGGAGCACGTGGAGAGGCCCCGTCGAGAGAAACAGGAAGAGGACTCTGAGAAAGACTTTTCGCTCTGTGTAAAAGGCAGAGACTGAACTGAGTGCTCTTGTCTAACATGGCTCAGTCAAGAGCCAGTTCTGCACAAGGTCTCCTTTCTCCTTAGGTCCCCAGCTCCTACCACAGTCTGCCATCTCCTAGGCCCACAATTAAGTGTTTAACTGTCAGTGGACCAATGAATACAGGTTCCAAAGAGGCAGTATTCAGAACGCTATATGAGGAAGGTATCTACTGACAGATGGCGCCAGCTTCTGGGACAGCGAACGCCCTGTCAAAGGAAATATGTAAGCACAGGCTGGATGTCTACCTAGGAGGGAGGACTGGACAGTGTCTTCTCATACTCAAAAGAAGTTTGAAGAGATGGCCACAGAGCCTGTCTCGGTCCCTAAGCATACCAATTCATTTTGTTAAGCATTTATGACACCTCAAGCCTGGTACCTAGTGCCTGCTGTTAAGGAGCTCCTATCTCACACTAAAGTAGGTTTAGGGGTGCAGAGGTGGTGGAGGAGCGGAAAGGAGAAGTGTCTGTCTTTATAATCAAATAAAAATCCACCTTCCCCTTTACTGACTCCAAGATACAGGAAGTAATGTGCCTGCTTGTAGATCTATGAACTACACACATTGGCAAGTAGATCTGTGCAGCTGAAATGAAAAGGAAGGAGAATGGTTTGCTCTTCCACAAAGTCCACTCAGAGTCAGAGGAACAGGTCTGAAGCAGATGGAGTTACAGTTCTTGTGACCACTCTGACTACCTCTACTATTCTACTATTCTCAGAACCTGCTCAAGCCACACTGGACTCGTCAGTTTTGCCTCTGCTGTTCCCTTTGCCTAGCACACTCCTCTCCTAGACATCTACTGGGCTAACTGCCTCATTTCCTTCAAATGTGTGCTCACAAAAGCCCCCTTGCACTGGGCCCTCCCTATTGAAAGCTGCATCATCCAATTGCTACTGATCAACCTTACCCTATTTCTTTTCTCCATAGCACAATCTAGCATTTAACACTGTGAAAACACTATATAATCCACTTACATATTAAGTTTATGATCTATTTGCTTTCTCCACCACTAGAATGCAAACTTTACAAGACCAAGGAGTCCTGTTTTATTCACCATTTTACCAAAAGTGCTCAAAACAATCACTGGGACAAAGTAAGAATTCAGTGAATATTTGGTGAATAAACGAATGTATAATGTCTAAACTACAGCACAAAATAAGTAGCCCATTTATGCATCTGCAATATGCAACAAGAGGTTCACTTGTAGACAGACATGCAAAAACTGTGACCAACTGAGAAAGCAGACAATCATCTTCCATTTTATACTCATGCAGGAAATAATGCTCTTTAAGAAGAATGGCGGAATTTCCTGCTGTTTGTTATTTTTCTTTTATACATACATGCTCACTCATATATACTTTCTTGATTTACACACACATGCACACACTCATACACATGCACGCACACACACACACACACACACACACACACACACACATCCTCCTCCACCCCTGTATGTTCTCTCAACCAACCACTTGACCATCTGGCCAAATATCTAGAGTTGAAATTGTGTTAAGTTCAATGTGTGTACGACACAACTCTACCGTCTGATTCTACTGTCCTAATTACAGAAATGCATTTTTGTTTAAAGGGTAGATGAACGACTACAAATTTATGTTCTTTATTATAAGTTTCAAACACTTACCTTTATTTGTGCCACACTGCTTTTCATTTTCTTTTGCCAGTTGATCTGATATGTCAAAGACTCCTTAAGCCGGCCCAAATAAATACCAAACAGGATGAATTCCTTGACAGTTTACCTTTCTGTCTGCAAATGTCACCTGTAAAATATACCAAAATAAGCCTTTGTTAACACTAATAAGTGTGTAAAATAATGACGTCATTATTTTGGTAATTTTTGAAAAATGTTGAACTCAAAGTTATGTTCATACACAACTGCCATTCACGTATTTTATAAGAATTGCATATCAATAG